>NW_006777107.1:1686676-1730868 GCF_000442215.2 Lipotes vexillifer
AGAGGGTGCTAGGGACTGAACTGTGTCCCTCCCCAAATTCCTATGTTGAAGCTGTAACCCCCAATGTGACTGTATTGGGAGACAGAGCTTTTAGGAAGTAAAGTTAAATGAGATCATAAGGGTGGGGTCCTAATCTGATACGATTGGTGGCCATATAACAAGAGGAAGAGAGAGATCTTTCTCTCTCTCTATGTACACACATAGAGAAAAGGACATGTGAGGACACAGTCACAAGGTGGTCATCTACAAACCAGGAAGTGGTTCTGGTGAGGATGCTTTGATCAACCATGCTGATGCTTTGATATTGGACTTCTAGCCTCCAGAACTTTAAGACAATAAACTTCTACTGTTTAAGCCACCAGTCTATGGTATTTTGCTACAGAAGCCTGAGCTGACTAATAAAGGGAGCAAAGAAGACTTCTCAGACATAGTGCTTGGGCTAAGACTTGAAGAGAACAGGAAGGACTTTTTGTTACCAGGTGGTGAGATGTAGGGTCTTTCCAGGCAAAGGGAACATGAGGCAAGGCACAGAAATTTCAGGAAACAGCATGTGTCCAAGTAGTTGAAGCACATGTGCCTGAAATGGGAGGGGAGGCTGGAACAGTAGCAGAGGCCAGATATTGAGGTTTAACATCAAAGGCCAAAGACTTTGCTTAAAGGATCAACTCCAGTGGGAAAACACTGAAGGTTCTTAAGCTATTGGGAAGTACATAATAGTATCCATTTTCAAAAGACCATTCTTGTGGCTGCATAGAAGGCCAGACTGATAACAGTGAAGAATAATTAGGCTCTGATTTTCACAATGTGCTCCATGAGGCCCTAAGGGTCTCAGAAGTCCAGGGTCACCGTGAAGATGGAGGAGGAAGCTAAGTGGACAGGATCCTGAGACCGCATGTCCACTTCAGTCCCAGCCCTGAAGTTCTGTGGCCCTGGACCAGACCTGGAATCTTTGTTACACTCAGGACAACCAGCCTTAGAAAGTCTGTAAAAGGTCTTCAGAGACTGTACTGAAAATGGCTCATCTAGAGGTAAAGGCACTTACCCTCAAGCCTTCCAGGTGTGGTGAAAAGGTCAAGGAATTATCAAAAATTCTGAGAAATGTGTCTGGAATGCCAGGAATAAGACAGCACTACTAAGTAACACCATTTGGACTGACTATATAAACCCAAGTTAGATTGGAGGCCATGACAAAGCCCTAGTCTTTTATGGCTCTTAGAAGATTCTCAGACAATACCCAGGTAAGGAGATGAGACTGTGTGGAAAAATTAAAATAAATAAGTGATTTTTCATGTCATAGATATCTGTTCTTATCTGACATTTTTATCTGAAAATATCAGATGATAGTTATCTACAATACAAAAATAACATAGAGCAAATAAGAACTACTATAAACTAACCTGCTTTAGAGAAAAGACGCCATCACTTAGGAATGAGCTTTAAAAATCTCATCAACAGTTTTTGGCAAATGTATAGCCAAACTAAAAAGAGTATATTTTAAGACTGTGAAGCAAACACTGTGCCCAGCAGAGGGCAGTGCAGCTCTCCACAAAACTCACTGAGTACAAATGAGAGTCGCACTCACATTAGGAGCTGAAATATTCTAATCCATGAAAACTATTTTGTGTCTAGTGACTTTACCTTTCTAAATGGTGACAGACATATTGACAGACTGCTATGTCCCTTGAAGAGGTAGCACAAGGAAGAGCTATTAAAGTCCTGTAAATTTGAAATTCCCTGGAACTTATTAGCTCCTTCCAGATAAAGAACTGTATCATCATTTGGGGAGGGCTAAGGTTTCCTTTGCCTTCACTATTTAAAACAACTGTCTTTGTTTCCTAAAACTTACTAAATAAATGAGCTTTTAAAAGAGCCTAATATCCCAAATTTTATTTTACATTCTCCTTTAACTTGCACTGTATACAACCTCAATAGCTGAGGACATTTTTTATTCTAGAGCATTTCCTATGGAAATACGCAGTACAAAAGTGGTTCTCAAGTAAGATTCATTCCAACAGGCAGCTTCCATCCTAATAATGTATGGTTGATCGTTTTAATATTTTTCTTCTAGCAATATTGTGCTAATTCTAATTTTGAACAGACTGATAAACTACTATTACGGTCTTGACAGCCACTGATGAACATTTATGTTCTTCAAAAGAACAGGTTTAAAATACCAATTTTAGGTTTATATGATGTATGATTATATTTTTAAAAAAACATGCAAATAAGAGCTATACAAAATACACATTTTTGATCCACTAACATTCATCCTCCACATATAGGCACTTGATTCAAACCAAAACAATGGCGATGAATTATTATTTTTTTAAACTCAAGTGTTTCAAAGTTTTTCAGTAGTAAATTTACAGCTGAAAATTTTGAAAAGACCTAGATTCAAGTCAATTTCCTGAGAACTAGGACATGACTCCTCAATTCATCATATTTATTGTTTATCGCAAATGTACAGATGAGATGTGCAGTTATACGTTTTTAACAAAAGAGTCCTTCAAGATTACCATAAAATAGTCCTTCAAGATTACCACAAACTTATTTGCCACTCAGAAAAGAGACGTATTCAGTATTTCAGTCTCATAGGGAAACTGAAGAAGAGCAAATAAATCAAACAATTCTAAATATAGTTACTATGGCCCAATTAGTTCGAATAATGATGCGAAGTCAGAATAGCTTTACTTCTTAGAAAAGAATATAACAGATCCACAACTTAGCAACCACGCTGTGTAGCCTGTAAGCGATCTCTGCTGTCTGAGGAAGCAGTGACAAAAAGCAGGAATTACTATTGTGGTTGTGGTTTTCAAAACGTTACCTCCAGAAGTGCAGTTCGAACCCCTCACATTTTCCTTTGCATTTTAAACAGGGGGCTCCAAATCCTTGCTCATGTCCTAAGCCCATCTGTTAAAGAGAAAACAACGTGAACCTGTTATTACATTAAAAAAAAAAAAATCTAAAAAAAATTCAATAAATTACACCTTTAATTCCATTTACCACTCCTGTTGATATAACTTGCAAATAAATCTTTTATGAGTGTCACATTGTTTAGTCAGTGATGACACCCAGGTACACTAAATGGCGCTTCCAAGTACACACACTACATACTTTGTATTCTTATTGCTTTTTTTCATGAATAGAAAAGCATTAGAATACAACTACGTAGAAGACTACAAATATTGCAAGTGACAAAAAGTCATGAATTCATCTCTTTGGCCACTTCATGCCCTGTATACAATAGATACAGGGAGCAGTCAGAGGAGCCAGAGCTCGGAAAGCAAGCCTAGCCCCAAATGACATATTTTTTGGCAAACACGGAATATGCAAATGATTTAGGGAAATACAATTTAATATTATTTTATTTTTTGATAAATATAATAATAATAACAATAATAATAGCAACAACAAACATATTGAATGCCAGGAATAGAGATAAAGTACTTATCTCATTGAAATCTTACAGAACCTCATAAAATGCTTATAAAGTAGGCAATATTGTTCTCCATCTTAGAGATGACAACTGAAATTCAGAGAGGCTGTAGAGCTTGTTTCAGATCAAAATGTTAATAAATGGTAGAGAAGAGATCTGACTCCAGGTCTACCTGATTCCAAGGTCTGTGCTCTTATGCCTGAGGTAGGGGTGGAGGGGTTGTACTACTGTCCTCATTATAGCAGACTATTTCCCCTTCCCGTATTGAACAATAACCCTCTGGAACTCCTGAGACATGACTTAATAAGCAGAAGAAGAGGGAGCTGCAGATGAGGGAAGGACACAAGAAGGCAATGCAACCTCTTTTACCCAACTATTGATACTAGAGTAAAAAAGATTGACTGGCTTTGCTTCAGCACATTGGCAAATCACCAGTGCCTCGATTATTCTGTAGCTTAAATATCACATCAGTGACTGCTGACAAACTTGTTACGGCCTAGTGTCTGGAGTAAGAGTTCAAGCCAGATGAGAGAATTTTTTCAGTGGCTCCCTGTTGTAGCTTGACCAAGTTGTGTTTCTCCTGTGCAATCAAAACCACATTGTAACTTGTTCCTTGAAAGATCAGCTTGACCATGCCCTGAAGTTTAAATGAAGCCCTTCCATTTTTCCCTGAAGAAAATGACCACATCCTCTTATGATAACTAAGTGCATATTCAAAACCAGCTGGTCCACCCAGCTGCTTAGGAGAACCTACAATATTTTAAAGGTATACCCTCTCAAGAATACTTTCTAAAGGGGATAAAAATCTGTCCAGCATTAACTAAACTTTGTCACCTTTGCCATGTTTCCATTACCAATTTTCAAAGATTTAAAATTCTCTAAATTGTATACTTTAAAACTAGACATTTTTTTTTTGAAAGAATCAAATTATTTCCTTGTCACTGATCATTATAGTTCACAGTACGGAAATAAAGTGGGTTACGCAAAAGACAGAGAATCTAGCTATTTTAGTTTTCTGGTCTTTTCTGGTCTTTTGCAAGGAACATAATTAAAGAGTTTTCTCCATTACGATATCCACAGTAAAATGAACAGCAAATCTAAAAAGAGGTCTATTCTTTTTCAAGCCCTTTCTAGTTTCCCATTACAGGAGAGGTAACAATCCTGAATCCTCCTGGTATATGGATTTACCTCATACTGTGTTTCATGCATCTCCTGCTAAACTCGGATCCCAAATGAAAATTAAGATTACATTATTAAGGCTTAATCACATAGCTTAGTTTAAATCAGTTGCTTCAAACTCTCTTGTGTATAATTCACAGTAAGAAGTACATTTTATCCTATGAAAGAGAACATGCAGACATACACAAACTTATATGTAAGTGTGTATAAAATCCTGAAACAAAGAGTTACTGGCTTATATAATAGTGGAGAACTAAGTATGCTTCTGCCTCTAAGTTAAATGGCCACCTAAACAAATTCTTGCCTGCCTTCCAATCTAAATCATCTGGTCTGAGCAACACTGGCCTTAATAAAATACCATAAACATACTGGACCAATACCATCTCATTCTGTATTTCTGAATGAAACTCGGAAGCTCAGCTAATATAACTAGAACCTCAATTAGTCACCAGAGATTTTACACTAAGGCCTCGGTGTAGCTCATTGCTGATTTAAAAAGTCAGCCTTGGAAAGGGGCAAGTTGTTTCTTTCCTACCTGCTTTTCAATCTTCTTAAAATGGTTATCAGTTTATTTATTAGAATTATTAGAACTGGTGGTGTCTCATGAACATCTACTCTTTTAAATTGCCCCACATATTCTTAGTGCGGGACAGGCCTAGGCGTCCCCCTGGTGGAAGAGATCAGGAAACTAAAATTCAGAGGAGAGTTGATTTGCTCTTGGTCGTACAGCTAGTCGACAGCAAGCTAACCTAAAACCCAGTCTGACTTGTGCTGCACTGTGCTAGTGCTGCTGGGGCAGACTCTATAGGGTGTCCAGTGGGACCCCTTCCGTTTTCTAAAAAGATTCCCTGCCTCATTTCTGCTTCAAGGAAAAGAACTACAGGCCCCAAGCCTCCTGCAACACGTCTCAATGGAGATGACTTTGAGGCCTCTATAAAGAGAAGCCTTGAATCAGGCAGGGAGGTTGGGAAAGCTCTTTTGAACAAGTGATAGCTGAACTGAGCTGGAAAGGATGAGCAACATCTAACTCAGTAAAGAGGAGGAGGAAGTATGTTCAAGGCAGAGGGGACACCATATTTGAAGTCTGTGACAGAAGAGGGATGGTTAGAGCTGAGGACATCTTAGAGTACTTGAGAGGTGATACAGCCAGCCTTGCAGCAGGCCAGGTGGGGGTTCTCTCTCTTTTTTTCCTTTTCCTGAGGAAGAAATAAATCTCCTGAACAATTTGGTACGGTGTCTTAGGCCACCAGATTTAACAGAGAAGACATTCCCAGAGAAAGGATGATACTCTAAGGAGGAAGCTTTAGAGAAAAGCCATGCAGGCAATGGGGGTGGGGTGGAGAATGGGGGGGAGGGGGGCAAAAGCCCCTCTTAAGTTCTGCTGGCCAAACCTCAGGGTTAGGGAGACCCACGGAAATAAAGTGTGTTATGCAAAAGACAAGAGAATCTAGCTATTTTAGTTTTCAGGAGACCCGACTCTGAGAAAAGCAGTAATTTGAGAAAAAGGGCTCTGCAGTCTGCCCTGGAAAGCTCAGAAAGCACCGCTCCAATGTTATTCCACCCCTGCTGGCCGGCCTGCCTGGAAGGTCACCTTAATCTCCATACAGGCTCTTTCCTGCAATTTGGGTTTGTGACCACCTTAAGAACATGTCCCTTCCCTTCCCACCTTCCCAAACACACACACTTTCCTCTTCCCCCAGGGCCCAGACATAAGGAGTGAGGGGACTCTCAAAAATCACAAAGAGACAACAAGTAAATGAAAGAGAGTGGAATGAGGTCATGGCAATATGATACACTCTCTCCTGCTATAACCCAAAGGAAGCAGTTCTAATTAAAAAACAACACTCAAACCAAAAAAGCACCTAGTTTTCAAAACCACTGTTAGCAGCTAAAGTGATTAGAGAGTTTCAGACTGGCAATGAATTTACTCTCTTTAAGGGAATTTTATTAAATTTCCCCTGTAAATGAAGCTATAAAAAGTCAACCTCCTTGACACCCAGCATTGAAGATCTCTAACTTATGCAACTTACTGGGTGGATACGTCTTCCATAATCTTACCCTTTTTATCAACCTCAGTTAGGATACAAAAGCACAAAGCCACTCAGATAACAAAGATCTGTGGGTCACACTCCAGCATTTTCCCTGTTTCGTCGATGTGCCTAGTTCCAGGCTAAGTTATAATCCAGAGTGCAATGTGTTCTCTAATCCTGTTCAATCCAATTTAGATGATAAAATTGCACCCCAGCAGACACATCCCTACTGGTGTGAGGCAACTTTCTTCTGCTTTTGTTCCCATGCCAATTTAGGCATCCAGGCATCTGCTACCCTCCCTTTAACAAGTCAAACATATATCAAATGAAGTAAAATGTACGGATTTTACTCTGTAGTAAAATGAGTTTCAGAGCCAGAGCTGCCCTAGGCACAGTTTCTCAAGACCTATTCCGAGACCTTTTGGGCAGAGGTCACAGGAGCTGGGATTCCCCAACTCTTCCTAGTCTCAGTTTGAGGGTCAGGAACCCCATCTGTCCTAAGGGCTCAGCCAATTTCTCTTCCTCCTTACTCTGTGTTCAGGATTCCCTTAACTCCAGGATCCAGAATTCTTCTCACTATACCTTGCCCTTCCCCCTACCCGCAGCACAGACTGCATCCTTTGGTCAGGGTCCTTCTCCTTTCCTCCAGAGCCATGGCTGCTACTCTTAGACATCTGGATCTTACCGGTTAGTTTCTGCCCAGGTTTCTGGGCTGGAGAATTCTTGGTGAGGGATGAGAACAGGGAAGGTGTTATTTAATGATACCCATGGTGTGTGGGAGGGGGTGGTAGAGAGGAAGGGAAGTCCAGAAAGTATTAGCTCCTCAGCTAAGGTAGCCTGGCTGCTTAGAACGTGAAGTTCAGATCCTTGGAGTAATATAAACACCAATATATGTGTGCTCATATGTCATATGTCACGAGAATTAGCTACACCAGGTATTAAGGAAATGATCAAGAATTACATGGCTAAACAGTGAAAATGTAGAAAGAGCACTGGAAGAGAGTCAGGAAAACTGTGATCTGGCCCCAAGGTATTATATCACTGCCAAGTCCAGTGATTTTAGAAGTCATTTTTCTTCTTTAGGCTTCATCTAGGTAATGAAGGAATTGAACTAGATCAATTCCAAGACACCTTTTAATTCTAAAATTATGACTGAAAATCATGTTTCAGATTAACTTCATCTTAGTTGTTATTCAGCATGGTCATCTGCTCAACATTTAAACACTAAATAGAAAATAATTATTTGAGAAAGCTAATATATTATTGGCTCTTACAGGTCAGAATAATTTGGAATTCAGCTTGGAATAGTAGTTTATAAAGTACACATAGGAAACAAAAAATTTAAGTTCTGAGGGATAAGACACAGTTCTGTTGCACATAATTATTTCAACAGCAAATGTGATATAGTATTCCCTGCAGAGTCAATGCTTGGTGCCTGAAAACACATGTTTTTTCATAAGCACACAAGTCCCAAAGCTGTCTTCTTCATATAATTTTAGTAACGCATTCTGGCCAGCATCAATACAAGGTTATGACAGATTAATTTTTCTTCTTCGGTGTCCAAGAAAACAGGTTCTTTGGATTGACTATATTTGGAAAAACTACAGTCACGCTTTAGGAATACCTATCAAGGTCCTTTGAAAAAATAAAAATGACGTATAATATTTATTCTGAAATACTAGTCATAGACAAGTAAGACTTTTAAAATATCCTTAATTATAGGATCCAGATACTGAGCTTATAGCACTATGATCTGTGCCTCCAAACATCCATCATCTCCTGCTTATTTTAGAGTAAGAAATGGGAATGGGTTCAATTTCTCCATATTCATAATTTCAGGCAACCAGATAGGTTGGCAACATTTCAAGTGACCCTTATGACCCAGGAAAGGGTACTGCATGTCAGATACTTTAAGGAAAGAGGAAAGAAGAGTAGAGAACATCTGGTATTTCAAACATAGTCTGAGTTGATTTGGATACAATTTGGGTCTGGAAGATATTATTCAGTATTCATGGTGAGATCATCTGATTCATGCTGTTTTCATAACCAAATTTCCCTCTGGAGCAAAAAATCATATGTGGTTACTAAACAAGCAAGTGTTACTAAGACTTCTTTAATCATCTTGGAATGAAGCTGACCAAGGTAGATTATATGAAATACACATATATTCTCTCTCTCTGTACATCTCTATTCATCTACCTATACATATATATGTATACATACATGCATTCATATTATACTCTTAGGCATTTTAGATCTTGTTCACACGAATGAATATTCTGGACAAAGGAACTGCATTTCTATGTAAATAATTCCTCTCAGCACGTGGCTCTTTTAGAAACCTGGTATAATCTGTGAAGTTCCCCCCACCCAAACCCAAATCGATATGTTTCCATTAATCTCTCTGACAGATTTTAAACAGTTTTAGATTTTTAGCTCAATGCCTGTTTCACATTATCTACTAAGATTTTCAGTAACCACCCCCCATAGAAAAAAAAAAAAAAAGGTTAGGTTGCATAGAAAACCAGACTTAAAAGTAAAAAGAGAGGCATCCCTTAACTTCTATAGTTTGCCAAGTGTTTTAGGTGAGAACCCTTTATAGGTGAGAATAATTTATTGTGATTAAGAGCCACGATTAATCATTCTTACTAAAATTGCTGTTATCTTTTCCTTTGCTCATAAGAATGAAAACTTCCCATCTCTCACTTACTCAAGTCTGAAATACATGAGAACAAGAATGAAGAAAAAGTCGTTACTTAGTCACCCAACCTCGGGCCAGGAGGCCTTCTTTATCCTCGTCTACGCCATGCTTTTTAGGTCCCTGTCTTTTCTGGTCTCTTCTCTAAAACCTACAGTTTCCTCCTCCATCTCCACTCCACAGTTCGTGTTCAAACTTCTATCACATCAACCTGGGAACATGCTCTCCAAACTAATCACTCCTTTCATATAATGTCATAGTGCTGCTCCCAGATTTTAATAAAACCCAAAGATGATCATAACATTCTCCTTGTTAGATATTTTTAATGAGTGCAGTGAATTTCACATGTCTTAGCCTGGCAGAGAGAAAAAAGCCTTTTCAACCTGGCACCACCCTTGCTCCTACAGCTCCCTTCCTCACACCCCTCCCCTCCAGCCGTGCTCTGCTTCTAGACGAGCTTTTTCCTTGCCTGGATCTCATTCCTCTTCTCCATCTGGTAAAATGCTACTCTCTATACACCCAGTTCAAACAGCAGTTACTTGGTGATACCTTCCTTGAACTATCCTCAGCAAAGTTCTTCTGAATTCCTATTGGTCTTGGTTCAAATTCTATTATTTAGTCCCATTTTTCTATACTATGACATCCATTTACCCCACTAGACTGTGAGTTTCTTGTTCATATTTGAATTCCTGACGCCTGCTACACAGCCTGAGATTTGTAGAAATGCCAAAAAGTGTTATCTATTTATTTAATACTTGTTTTAATTATCAAATGATCTATGACATAGCACATTTACCCCAAGGAATTCCCATTGCTTTTCACAAGAAAAATAAAAAATAAAATTTTTTTTAAAAAACGGCTCTAGGGCTTCCCTGGTGGCACAGTGGTTGAAAGTCCGCCCGCCGATGCAGGGGACAGGGTTTCGTGCCCCGGTCCAGGAAGATCCCACATGCTGTGGAGCGGCTGGGCCCGTGAGCCATGGCAGCTGAGCCTGCGCGTCCGGAGCCTGTGCTCTACAACAGGAGAGGCCACAACAGTGAGAGACCCGCGTATTGCAAAATAAATAAATAAAATAAAATAAAATAAAAGGGCTCTGGCAGGGGTGATGGTGATAATAAGAGCAATGGCAAATATTTATTGAGCAATTATATTATCAGGCATGGTTATAAGATTTTTACATGGATCATCTCATTTTATACTCATAACAATTCTATGAAAACTATTCATTATTATCTGCATTTTCATCCAGATGAAGAAAGCAGAAAATTGTTAACGGGCCCAATGTCAGTTGCATTGCAGAATGCCTGTTCTTAACCTCCAGTGCCTAAACATAGGTCATGAACATGGAAAGACCCTGGGTTAGATAAATATTTAGTAACTAATTTTTTTAAATAGAAATATAATTTTAACTTGAGATCAAAATATTATAGCCAAGAATAAAATAATCAATGAAGGGTCTTTAGTTTTCAAGACCACTTATTCAGAAGTAAGTGGGAATAAAAGTCTTCATAGCAGATTCTAGGATTCATTTCCACATCCTTTCAGCTTTTCAGCACATGAAGTACAAAGCCAGAGCCCTACATGATGAATTTGTATCATAAAATCCACTGTGAGACAGATGGACTGACACCTTTTTGTTCACACATAGTAGTAAATCATCACTAACAAATCATTGTGATAGGAAAGAAAAGGAAACAAGTGATCTTTCAGTCTAAATAGTTTATAATAAATTCTATTCTGGAGGTACTGGGTCAATCTTCCTGGAACTTTAACAAATTAAATAGATAACTCCCACCCAGTCTTCCCCTACATTTCTTAGGTCAGTACCAGTATTAGGTAAGTGATACAAGGACTGTAACCAAGGCAACCTGTCTACTTCAATCTGGGATGTAATCAAATTGCAGCAGATTACCTAAGACATCCATACAACCTCAATAAATATGGTAACGTTTTTGACGAAGATCAGAGGTAGATCCTGCTGCTTTTTTCTAGGAAACAATAATGAATTTTAGTTTTGGTAGGATACCTTGAAGCAATTCTAATTATGCTTTTTCTTAATGAGTACTGGTAGTTGTGAAGGTGGAAGTGGTAGTAAAAATACCTCAACCACCATTTGTTAAGATGTTAATACCTACCAGGCACAATACATACATCACCTTATGAAACTCTCAAGACAACCTGTGGGAAAGTGTTATCACTCCTATTTCACAAATAAAGACACTGAGACTTGGAGAGATTAAGAAATTTGTCTAAGATTGCCCAGCTATCTTGTTGGCAATATGCCAAGTGCAGAGCTGAGATTTGAATCTTGGCATTTCTAACTCTAAATCCTGAGCTCTTGACTATAAAGTCACCACTTTTTTTCTCCAAAATGAGAGTTTGAAGATAAGCAATAATTTAAACGAGTAATATGCCTCATCTGTAACTTCTGTAGAACAATAGATTTTGATCTGAAAGACTGCTTATTCGTCACCAGCCAGGAGCTCTCCTTCCTAGACAAACCTGAGACTGATTATAAGAAACCTGTGTCAGCTGCACTAACACTGAATGCCCTGAGGTGATTAATCACGCACACAAGACGGCCCTCAAATAATGGGTCAGGAGTCAAGGAAAATATCCAGGGTCCTGATGCAAAATAGGTCTCTTCCAATGTTATAGCAAGAGAAAAAATGTTTTAAAAGAAACAACGAAATACAAATGAACAAATTGAATCTCAGAGTTGAAAGATCTTTATTCAAAACATGGAGACATCACTAGTACTGAAAATTACTTACTACATTATAGAAACGAATCCATACATTTATGCAGTGTCCAGGGGTTACTATGAGGCAAAAACTGCAATAATCCTTCTCATTTTTTTTTCAAATCACTAAATTCCGAGATTTATAATGGAAAACCTCTGTATTAATTGCAAATTACCCTAAAACTTAGGGGCTGAAAATAACAAATATTTGTCATCTCATAGCTTTCTGTGGGTCAGGCAGGTGGGAGTGACTTACCTAGGTGGGCGGGCTCAGGGCCTCTTGCAAGGTTGCAATCAGGGGTCAGCTAGGGCTGCAGTCATCTCAAGGCTCGACTGGAAGGAGATCCACTTTTAAGCTCTCTCACATTGGCACCTATGACATGGCAGCTGGTTTTCCCAGGGGCAAGTGATCCCACAGAGAGTGAGAGTACCCAAGACAGAAGCTGCAGTCTTTAATCTTGAAAGGGATATACCATCACATCTGCCATGTTATATTCCTTGGCAGCAATTGACCAGGTCCAGCCCACACTCAAGGGAAGTGGAATATACAAGAGTACGAATTCTAGGAGGTGGGGATCAATGGGGGCCACCTTAGAGACTGTCTACCACAGCCTCTATTCTGTTTTGATTTTAAATACTAAGCGATTTGTGATGACAGACTTTACAAAGGGAGAGGATATAGGGTGTGCTTATCTACCACCCCTGACTTTATTTTTTTCCATTTCAAATATTTAAATGTGTCTTCACCCCAAGGGGCATAGTAAAACAAAATTTTGCTCATTCCTTTATAAATGCTCTTATTCACCTCAATTTAACTGTTCACTCAGTCAAGATCAGGGAACAGTCTTCCAGAAGACAGGGTAGAATATGATTTTTAGTCTCTAAGTCTTATTCTCTAACCATCTCAATGTATATACATACACACTTGTGTGCACACATACTTGTGTTTTAGAACACAGCCACAAACCAGAATACAAAATATCAGGTTTGACTAGCAAGAAATTTCTAGAAATATATTTGAGAAAAATTTCACAATTTTTATATGTCATAGTCCTCCTTAATGAATAGAGAATAAAACTGGAAAAAGATTGATATAAACCTTATTCTATTACATAACTCTTCTGGTGATGGAAAGTAAAGGAAAAAATATATAGCACTTCTTTGTGATATCAGAATGTAAATTACTTGATTCAAATTAGGTAGTATTTATAGTCACCAGTTCATAACCAACTTCTCAGTACTGTATACTTTTTCGAAACCTAATGTATCCTCACCGTATTATTAGGGACGAAATAATTTAGATTTTTTTTTAAGAGACTGCACTTATTTTAGGTAGCAAATTATAAAAAGAAATGTATTGTGTGTTCAGTTTATGCTGGCTCCTTATAAACGTTTTTCAAACTGACTACTCTCAAATTATTTTTAAACTCTTACCTAAAGGCAGTCACTTGAGATGTTCACCAGTAGAATACCTCCTCTGCGAATTCTACTCAAAAAGGGCCTCCTCCTAACTCTGCAGGATACAAAAATGTCACAGGCTACAATTGCTGATGAAATGGCTTCTTAATTAGGATAAGCTGAGCTCTGGCTCAGTGGAAAGACTCCGTAATGCATTTGCTTTTATACACAGGTCTCAGAGACTCCCAATTATTAGCTATAAAAGGGATTTTAAAAACTTGATTCCAAAAGCCATCTGTAGGAGTCTCTTAAAAGAATTAGATCATGACAAACAGTTCTAATTTGGTCTTGTCACTACCTCCACAGCTGGCTCTAAAGAGTGGATTCCACAGATAGTGCTGTGTATTGAGAAGCCTTTAATAAGACTGCATATCCCAAAACTTGAATATTACCACCATTGTTTACCAGGCCTAAGGGCTATAGTATTATTTCTTTAGGAGTAACCTGTTATAGGAGTGGGGTGAGGATAACTATACAATTAAGTGATTATTGCCACTAATTGCCTATCTAATCAGAGCACACGCAGGAAAAGAGGACAGTACAGGCATATTTTCAGAGCCAGAATGAAGGGAAAGGCCTGTGGCACTGGCTGAGAGAGCTGTTAGAGAAGGATGCCCAGGGAATCATGAGCATCCAAAGGAACCTGGAGAGAAAAGCCCAAAGGAGAGAAGGCTTTCACAGAAAATTGGGGGTAAAAGGCACAAAAAGACAACCTTCTCATTTTCCACTTTTGCCCAGGATTGGCATTCAGGTGTATTTAGAGCAAAACCAAAGTCTTATAGCACAGATAGGAGTGTTGGAAACTGGGAAAGGAAGGGAGAGATACAGAAAACCTACTGCCAGATGCCTTATTCTTATTTACTTATTGTTCAGCCTTTTCACACCATCCCTTACTCTGAAAAAAATGAATTATGTTTATATGATGTGTTGTGTAAACCTAAGTGCCTTAACTAATTTTTGATCCATCTTCTGATTTTTGATCTATTAGAGAAGTGGTTTAGATTCACATGCTTTTTGTTCTATATTTAAACTATATCCCAAGGACTTTGTCACTACAAAAGGTACACAGGCACCATCTTAGATTTGTCTATGGTTCAGGGGAAATAGACAACTTTCAAAATCAAAATTAGATTTGACTAGGTTAGAAAGGGGGCCCATTCTCAAGTGACCAATGATGTCAGGGAAGCTACAGTGTCCTGATTCTTTACTCTTTCTTATGTACAGAGAGCTATGAGGGTAATTCAGAATAAGAAAAGCCTTCTCTAAGACCTTTTCCATAGCTCTCACTGTGGGAGGCTGAGAAGACAGACTTACATCCTAGCAATAGAGGGGGTATAAATTACGATCTGTTGCCTAACAAACCACCCTTAAACATCATGGCTTAAAATAACAATCATTTATTCTGTAGTTTCCGGTCATGATATTCTGCTCATGCTTCTGCAGTTTAACACCTTGGGCTGGGTTCAGCTGGATAGTTCTTCTGGTCTGAGCTGGGCTCACTACATCCATAGTCACCTTTCAGGTGAGCTAGGGACAGCTAATATAGGGGAACCTCAGCTGAGATGTTTCATCTTTTCTATGTCATCTTTCATCCTCCAGTGGGCCGGACTAGGCTAGTTCACATGATAGTAGCAGGGTTCCAATAAAGTAGTTAGAAGCAAACAAGCCCTCGTGAGGGCCAAGCCTGCAGCACACACAACATCAGTTCTACCACTGTCTACCAGCAGCCCAGATTCAAAGGGTAGGAAAATAGACTCCATTTCTTAATGGGAGGTGCTGCAAAGAATTGTAGCCATTTTTGCAATTTACCCCAAAAACTCTGAGGAAGATTCTATTCAGGAAAACATATCTATTTCCTATACTGGACCAAAGTACCTGGTAATGTTAAATCAAGTGCCCCTGCTAGGGAACCTAATTAATATAGCTTTGAAATCTTTCCCATAATGACTAGCACATGGCATGTACTCAAACAAGTACTAGAAACACTTACAAATTTTTAATTTTTATCAAAAAAAATTAAAATCAAAATAATTTGCAAATTATAAAAAGGAAAAAATGAAATCTAATAATTTAATAAATTCCAGTTATTGAATTTTAAATATTTCTTTGTGTCCAACAAAGCATCAAGTATCAATAATTTTCTGAAAGCGTGTTGTCATAAAATTCTTGATGATAGATTCAGGTGCGTGTTAAATGGTTTGAAGATCTATGCAGGATTTTCTTCCCTCTAAATTGGATTTCTTGATAATGATTATGATACATCTATTTATTGTATGTGCAGGCACCATACTTTGTGCTTTAAAATGTTCATGTCAATTATTCTTATACCCCTATGAGATAGATGGTTGCAATACATTTTCAGATAAAGATCCTGAGGATTAGAGGGTTAAATAATTTTGCCAAATTCACATAGCCAGTAAGTACCAAGGCTAAGACTGAACCCAGAATTCTAAAGCTGATAACCTTCCTGCAATTCTGGTTCTCCAAACATTTACTTATTGATACTAAGGTCTAGACAACTAAACAAAACCGATCAGAGAACATTAATAATAACACTGATCAAGTACTCTCTATATGTCAGGCACTGTTCAAGTACTCTCTATATGTCAGGCACTGTTCTAAGTGTTTACAAGCATTACTTTATTTAATATCACAATAACCCAATAAGGAGGTATTATCTATGTTTTACCGATAAGTCCCCTAAAGCCAAGGAGGCTAAGAAACTTGTCCAAATTTCTAGGGGCGTGTCAAACTGGGATTCAAACCTATGAAAGTTCTGTTCTTCTCCCTCTAAACTCCCTGTGTTCCAGAGGAGTGGGCAACAGTGGTCCACTGGATGATTCCATCCTCTGGCTTGATTTCATCTGGTCCATGAGAAAAGTGCCAACAAATAACATCTCAATTGTTTTTACCTGTGACATCTTAAAAGAAATATGGATATTAAGCCACTCAAATCTGTCTTGCCTCCCTCTACCATTAATTTCTGCCTATTTCTCTTGGGATAATTTTCTATTCTGCTACCACTGGCAGAGTCTAACACATGGCATCATTTGAATATCTGTAGAATCTATTTCCAATTTCTTGTAGTATTTCAAAGGTCAGATTTTTTAACTCCTCTTAAAAACCTTTGGCAACTTGACATTTTCCAAAGAAATGAGTTCTACATTTCTTCACATGGAGATCATATGACCTAGCTGGGATGAATTTGGAAAAGTCTGTTAGTCTCAAAACTAACAGAAGAGTGACTAAATGAAAAAAAGAACCTTCTAAAAATCAAGTAAAGGATACCCCAAGGCCAATTTTCCTTTATAGTTTTTCAGAAGGGTCAAAGACTACCCTGCTTTGAAATATCAGCTGTCTATGAAACTGTGCAGAATATCTTCTCAGAATGGACTCCTGACACATGAGAGAACTTCAGAAAAGTATACTTACACCCCCAAATTAAAAAAAAAAAATCCCACTATAGAATATGTCATAGGCTGAAGTAATGATCCCAGTTCTTCATTCCCAGGTAGTTATTAAACATACACACCCTTGCCTCATAGTCATTAAACTGGACTTTTCGTCCCCTTGAGTTTGAACTTAGACATGTGACTGCTGTGACACAAGCAGAGGCTTAAAATGCGCTCCTGCAGTTGGACATGCCCGCTATTGCTCCACACTTTTGCTTAAGATATCCAATGATCTAAGGAAGATGAAAGATATGGGGAGCCAACGTAGTCCCAACCCACAGCTTGGAACCAAGCCCAGACTATATCAGCTAGACTCCAGTGAAATTTCCTCCTCTACCTCAAGAGATGACAAAGTGTATTAAATAAGAATCAAGATTAGGTTAAAGATATAGATCCTCAGCAGTAGGTTAGGTTCCTGTACAAGCTCAGTGGCACACTTCCTAAATTCAAACCTGAAATCTAGGAAAGTCACAAATCACTACAGATCATGTACCTTGGCTTTGTTTTAGAAGCGTCAACACTGAAAATGTTATGGTGTGAATACCAAGGGTTTACCGACTTTTTGCAGCACTGAATGTTGTTTCCTCCATAATGTTGTTCCCAATCTACCCAATTAAATTACTTCTGCTTCTGAAACTTCATAATACAGTAGCCACCCCATATCTACATTTTTGCTTTCTATGGTTTCAGTTATACACGGTCAACCATGATACAAAAATATTAAGTGGAGGGCTTCCCTGGTGGCGCAGTGGTTGGGGGTCCGCCTGCCGGTGTGGGGGCACGGGTTCGTGCCCCGGTCCAGGAAGATCCTGCGTGCCGCAGAGCGGCTGGGCCCGTGGGCCGTGGCCACTGGGCCTGCGTGTCTGGAGCCTGTGCTCCACAGCGGGGGAGACCGTGGCAGTGAGAGGCCCGCGTACCGCAAAAAAAAAAAAAAAAAAAAATATATATATATATATATATATAAAATGGAAAATTTCAGAAATAAACAATTCCTAAGTTTTAAATTGCATTCTGAGTAGCGTGATGAAATCTCCAGCCGTTTCTCAGTCCTGCCTTGGATACGAATCATCCCTTTGTCCAGTTTATCCAGCTAGGTAGTTACTTAGTAGCCAACTTGGTTATCAGACTGACTGTTGCAGTACATTGCAGTGCTTGTGTTCAAGTAACCCTTATTTTTACTTAAACACATTATTGACTGGAGACGTATTAATTCGTCTTTTGTTACCGGAACGTTATTGACTGAAGACGTATCAATACGTTTTTAGACAGTGGTACAATTAACATAACGTGAGAAGTTGTTAGAGCTTAAAATTGATCAAGGGTTCATTATACAACTTATGATTGTCGTTATCATTCACATTTTGTTCCGTTAGGTTTTTGTTCCAATCTTGTGTATATTATAAACGTAAAACTTTCAAAAATGATGCATTGCGAAATGTTGAGTGAAGAAGAATTTTCCGGTGAATTTTATGCAGATACTTTCTCTGACTGTCTGAGCGACATATATACTAATGTCTCAGAAAATCATAGTTTTTCAGAATATAGTTCTGATTCAGATGATGTGAGTATTAGACCAACAAAAAGACAAAAAAACCTTAGTGATCGATTCTGATACGGAAAGTGAAAATGAAACAGTGCTGGAGAATGCTCCTTTGTTTCTACAGAAGAGTGGACTGAAGACAGCATTTCATGAAAACTGGAAGAATTTACAGGTGTGTCACGTGTAACTATAGACTGTAATAACCTGCAAAGTGTTAGTGAAATAACAGAATTAATTTTTGGCCAGCCAAAATAAAAATCGCTGGCCAAGCGCAGAAGCAGTGATGCTAGCAATTCAGATCTGCCAAACAGGAGCCTTAAGTGCTTCCTTTAGGTGAAAAGGTGAAATTCTCCACTTAACAAACAAACAAAAATTGTATGCTGATGCTGCTAAGATCTGTGGTAATAAGGAATCTTCTATCCATGAAATTGTGAAGAAGGAAAAAGAAATTCATGGTAGTGTTGCTGTCGCACCTCAAACTGCAGAAGTTATGGCCACACAGTGCATGCTAATTGCTTATTTAAGATGGAAAAGACATTAAATTTGTGGGTGGGACACACAAACAGAAAACATGCTCCAGTTGGTAGTAACATGTGGCACCAGAAAGCAACAGAGCCCACATGAAGACTTCAGCAAGGGATCCCCTAAAATGTGTTAACACCATTTACTGCAAGTAAGGGATGGTTATAAAGATTCAGGAATAGGTTTGGACAGAAAAATATAAAAATTACTGGAGAGGCTGAGTCTGCCAATGAAGAAGCCACTGCTGAATTTGTGGCAGAGTTGAAGAAGTTAATTAAGGAGAGAGGCCACATCCACAAAACTTTTCTTACTACAGCATATTGCTATAATTTTTCTATTTTATTATTATTATTATTATTATTATTATTATTATTATTATTTTAACATCTTTATTGGAGCATAATTGCTTTACAATGGTATGTTAGTTTCAACTTCACAACAAAATGAATCAGTTATATATATACATGTGTTCCCATATCTCGTCCCGCTTGTGTCTCCCTCCCTCCCTCCCACCCTCCCTATCCCACCCCTCCAGGCGGTCACAAAGCACTGAGCTCATCTCCCTGTGCTATGTGGCTGCTTCCCACTAGCTATCTACCTTACGTTTGGTAGTGTATATATTCTCCAGTAGGTCTCTGTCTTTATTCCTGTTTTACCCCTAGGTTCTTCATAACATTTTTTTTTCTTAAATTCCATATATATGTGTTAGCATACGGTATTTGTCCTTCTCTTTCTGACTTACTTCACTCTGTATGACAGACTCTAGGTCTATCCACCTCATTACAAATAGCTCAATTTCGTTTCTTTTTATGGCTGAGTAATATTCCATTGTATATATGTGCCACATCTTCTTTATCCATTCATCCGACGACGGGCACTTAGGTTGTTTCCATCTCCGGGCTATTGTAAATAGAGCTGCAATGAACATTTTGGTACATGACTCTTTCTGAATTCTGGTTTCCTCAGGGTATATACCTAGTAGTGGGATTGCTGGGTCATATGGTAGTTCTATTTGTAGTTTTTTAAGGAACCTCCATACTGTTCTCCATAGTGGCTGAACCAATTCACATTCCCACCAGCAGTGCAAGAGTGTTCCCTTTTCTCCACACCCTCTCCAGCATTTATTGTTTCTAGATTTTTTGATGATGGCCATTCTGACTGGTGTGAGATGATATCTCATTGTAGTTTTGATTTGCATTTCTCTAATGATTAGTGATGTTGAGCATTCTTTCATGTGTTTGTTGGCAGTCTGTATATCTTCTTTGGAGAAATGTCTATTTAGGTCTTCTGCCCATTTTTGGATTGGGTTGTTTGTGTTTTTGTTATTAAGCTGCTTGAGCTGCTTATAAATTCTGGGGATTAATCCTTTGTCAGTTGCTTCATTTGAAAATATTTTCTCCCATTCTGAGGGTTGTCTTTTGGTCTTGTTTATGGTTTGCTGTTCATCTCTTACTGTTGCCTAATTTATAAATTAAACTTTATCAAAGGTATGTATGTATAGGAAAAAGCAGTATATATAGGGTTTGGTACTATCTGGGGTTTCAGGAATCCACTGTGGGTCTTGGAACATATTCCCCGCAGATAAGGGGCGGCGGGGGGGATACTGTAGTTGTCTATTCCTATTATTGCACTGCTACAAAGTGTGGCAGTCTGCAAACTGTTGGTTACCAGTCTGTGATCAGACATAGAAAGAAACTGAGAGAAAGCAATTAGGAATTGTTAAGCAATTTGACAGTAGTTTTATGTCTGATATATTTATTTTTTAAAAAATTGGCCTCGTATTTGTCTTTTTTTCCTTTTAGTAATTCATTTTTTTTGTTTTAAAAGTATCAGCCCATGACAGATTCAGAGTTTTGAAAAAATGGTTCTTCAACATAGATATTTTGAGCAACACTGTATTACAGAACTTATTTCATTCTATCTAGCACTGTAGTCAACGTACATGTCTTGCCCACTAGCTAGCTTGCCTACCTTCCTTCTTTTATCCACCAAAGCTGACATCACAGTATTTTGGGGGATACAAGCCCCACAGGTAATATTGATAGAAAAGGAGTTGAGATTCTGTAGTCTTACATTTAAAGTAAACTTTTAATATTCTCTGAAAAACAGAGGGTGACTTTGTTTTGTTTAACCCCCGATCATTTTTATTGTAGGCCAGTACCCCATGAAGGAAATATATTCTTTACCTTTACTTTGTGACTCATTCTATCAAGACTTCTATGATGTTACACTTACAGAAATAAAAATCCACCTAACATTTGCATAATCATTTTGCAATGAAACACGATATCACTTTATCTTCAAACAAAGCACAGGCAAGTTCATGGTGACGGCAGACTTATTAATGGACTCAGCACCAAAGCATTGGTGCTAGGCTTTCAGCCTCTTTTTTGCTAGGCTCACTGTTCAGATAAGAACCTTTATAACCAACAGACAACCTGAAACCCCTTTTTAAAATCTGTATGGTGGTCAGAATGTCACTGTAATAAACACAGGCTGAATCATTTGTGATTTGAGGATGATCCAGCCTCAGAGATTAATTATATTTATATACTGGGAGCCTGGCTGTCATTTGGCAGATAAGCTCTCAGCAATGCTCAATGCCTGGCTTCTCCTACAGTTCCCTGCCTCAAGCCATACTCAAACCCAAGCAGTCCTGCTTTCTTGGCAGACTAGCCAAGGATAAGAGAAATTGGTAATCCTGAACTATGCTCTTCTCCTTTGTTGAATATGCCCGAAATAAAAGTAATGATACCTAGAATCAACCAGTTTTTATAGCTAAATACTCATTGTGATAGAAACATGAAACACTTTCATAGCACTGTTCCCAAATTATACCAAGTAAGTTTCTTTTCGTTCTTTCCTCTATCACCTTCTGTTCTTTCTTAATGTTCTTGTCACTGGCAATGAACAGTGATTAAAGTGGTTGAGAAGAAAGAAAGAAAAGTAATTAAAAAGTCATTTTAGGGTCACAGCATTAACTTTCATTAGAAAATTACAGTCAGGCATATTATTATCTAATTTCCCATTATTCAAGTAGGGAGTTAGGTAGATCAGGTACTTAGAAAAATAAGCGAAACCAAATATGACTTGAGCTCTTTTATAGGAGAATCAAAGATTGGAGCTAGACAGCTGAAAAGCATAACCTCTAAATTTAATCCTCTAATAACAGTGCTTAAGGCAAGTTTTAATACATGGATTTTACTCAAAGACTAGGGGTGAATTTATCAATTATCAAACTATTTTTCCTTAAGATCTTGAAAATTTATGAGGTTTTAAAACCCATTTTGAATCTGGTTAGTCTTTTCTCTATTTTCCTCTCCTTGAAAAAGTTGATTTCATAATTCATAATTTATATAATGCTCCCTGAACATCACCACTTTGTAAAAAGCAAAATAATTTCCTAAATGTACTATATATTAATGATCTAATAAACAGATTTTTAAAAGTCACTCTTTCAGGTACCATGACAGTAGTTACCAAACAAAAATTAGTAATGACTGTAAACAGTAAACACAATACAGGAACGACTCTTGTAGGGCATTTGTAATCAGGCAAAAGACAGTTTGTGTATTTTATAGGTGTAAGATTGTAAGTATTTTAGCTTTATCTAATTATGAGCTTTTTCATGTTCTAATACATAAAAGCTACCTTCTCATCTCTTTTTCATTTGCCATTACTTAAGATAAATAATAACCCCTAATTACAAAGTTTGCAAAACCGGAAACCAATACCAAGAATCACCACTAAATTAGGATATTCTGGGACTTCCCTGGTGGCGCAGTGGTTAAGAATCTGCCTGCCAATGCAGGGGACATGGGTTCAAGCCTTGGTCCAGGAAGATCCCACATGCCACAGCCTGTGCACCACAACTACTGAGCCTGTGCTGCTCTAGAGCCCATGCACCACAACTACTGAAGCCAGCACACCTAGAGCCCATGCTCTGCAACAAGAGAAGCCACTGCAATGAGAAGCCCACACACCACAATGAAGAGTAGCCCCTGCTCGCTGCATCCAGAGAAAGCCCACACACAGCAATGAAGACCCAACACAGCCAAAAATTAAAAAGTAAATTTATAAAAAAAAAAAAAATAGGACATTCTGTGTTGGAAATCTAATGTACTCCTGACCTGTAAAGAGTTCACTAAGGGGTATAATCCCATTTGCACTTACTTTCTATCATTTACTTTGTCATTTACTTTTTTTTGCTCTATCATTCCTCTCAACAGTGTAACTTTTATAATACAAGGTACCTTGCCTTTTTTTTTCACACTATACCCCCAGAGTTTAGAACAGTGCTTTGCACATAAACTACTCACATAGTTTTTAAATGACTCATCTTATTTGGGGAGAGATAACTTTTAAAGACAATAAAAACTCCATTATTTTTCATTTTCCTGTAATTAAGTACCAAGTTAAGTGATACATCATGCCTAGGCTTATTTGACTCATGCTAACAGAGCAGTTTATATGCCTTTGAAGCTTTATACTACAGATTTAAATTAATTAAACTTAATGTCTTCAAATCCTCACAAATATTTAAAAGGCAAACTAATTAAGTAAAAACAAGTTGAAAAAACAGCTAAGATCTATGAAAAAAAAATTATTTCATTTTTCTCATGGACTTCACAGGAGTATATACATGCCATTTCATTAAAATCACATATATTTATATTTTCTTGGCTTGTATGATTTTTAAGCACTGTGGAACACTATTATACTTAGTAAACTATAATGTTTTCCATAGTCAAAAAGAGTAACAGCGTTTTAAGAAATCTTAGAAATCACTTGGTTCCCCTATTGATTTTTTTTTTTTTTTTTTTGCGGTATGCGGGCCTCTCACTGTTGTGGCCTCTCCCTTTGCAGAGCTCAGGCTCTAGACGCGCAGGCTCAGCGGCCATGGCTCACGGGCCCAGCCGCTCCGCGGCATGTGGGATCTTCCCGGACAGGGACACGAACCCATGTCCCCTGCATTGGCAGGCGGACTCTCAACCCCTGCACCACCAGGGAAGCCCCCCCTATTGATTTTTATAGGTATGAAAACTGAAATCCAAAGTAGCCAAGATCACAAAAACTAGAGTGGACCCAGATCTACTAAGTCTCAGCCCAGAGTGAATTTAATGATATCATACTGATAAACAGGAGTGAGAAAGCTGTTATAGTACAGAAGATCTTTCTGTATACTACTACAGCTCTTTACCTATACTGGCACTTACTGACCTTTTCGAATTTCTGAACACATTGTAGTGATATGGTTTGTAAAAAACATATTCAAATTAGCATGGGGCAAACTACTTCTGGTTCTCAGAAAAAGAACATAGGAAGTAGTACTCTTTTACCAATTTTTCATTCTCTTTCTACTAAATCGGCCCCCCAGAGTAACCCTGATGGTCCATGATGTTAATTTTGTGCTCACAATGCTGGTATCATCCTAGAGTTCAGTGAGAGCCTCACAAAATAGTTCAACATTTTGGTGTTTCCTACTGCTTCTCGGTAGCTCTTTAATGAACAGTTCTCTTCCTAGCATTGAACTTATTTTTTTGTTTTTAACTGCTCTATTCTAAGCTGCCTGGTCTGCCATTCCAGGGGCACTTTGAGTACTTTGCTGCTAGGAGGAAGAGAGGTTTAGCCTACCATGCTATGTGTAAGGCTTTCTGTCAAGTCTGGGCTTCAGCAGGTAGAACAGATTCTTCTACAGGCCAACGATGAGTGCCTCTATACAATTCCAGATGTCACTGGTTGAAATCCCAAAGCAGAGAGCCAAAAGCAGGGTCACTATTATTCAGAACCATATTAAGTAGCTAGGAGGCAGCATTATCATTGCTCCCAACAAAAGCTGGGAAGCTGGAAGAATCCAGAAGATATGGTCCAGAATATTATTGGAGCTTATGGAATTTCTTTGACTGTAAAAGTCTCGCAGAAGTTCCTTTTCGTGATATTTTTACTTATTTAGACTTTGTTTCCATGCAAAGAAGGTCAAAGGCAACTTACACTAAAGGGCATACATATAACCATGGATAAAGTATAAATAAAATGTAGAAAACCAGTAGGGTGGTAATTTTATTGGAATAGAAACCATTTCTTCTAATATAATTCCTTTAAACAAACCAATAAAAAATGTTGAAATAGACCTCAGGTTATTTCTCTTTTTATATTAGGGTACTTCATTCAACATACATGTAGTGATCAAGGCAAAGGATATCAGAGGACTCAGGCTAGGTGGCATGATGGGAGTTGCATGAATTCTGAAGACTATGGTTCAGGATCACAGTTAGGTTCTGCCAGTTTCAGATTAATGTATCTAAGCCTTAGTTTCTTTATCCTTAAAGTAAGGCTAAGATCTACTTCATAAATTGCTTTGAACAGCAAACAAAATAACTATACAAGTATAAATAGGATATGAATTTCACTCTCAAGAACCTTGCAATCTAGGTAAGAAGAAGACTATAATCTAGAGGGAGAAAGTGATGAATGTCCTAAGAGTTATGATGACATACTTTGGGAATACAGAAGAAAGAGATTTTCCATCCAGATAGGAACAAGAAGAAAGATCACCTGGAGGGTGATGTGTGGTGTGGGTAGGGTAAGGAGTGTGTCTTGAAAGATGAGTAGTATTTAGTATTGAAGGTGAGCAAGCCAAGTCAAGGAGAGAGGTGATGGTACACAGCTAACAGCCAGCAGAGACATAAATCACTAATTCTACTTCATAGGATAAAATTAAGGAAAAAAATCAATAGAAAACCTACTACAGTTCTATTCAAACCAATATTCAGAGCAAGTTAGAGAAAGTGACTTTTCATATCCAATTAATGTAATGACTGATATTATGGGTTGGAAGAGATAAAAGCCCCGCTGAGGACCACTTTATTCTATACTTGTTCTGAGAGAGTAACTGCCTCTAAGGTAAAGCCCTGGAAGTACGCTGCCCTCCCATTACCCCAAGCCTTACCAATGATTCTCGCAGAAAGAATGGCTTCAAGTAGAGAATTCAACTGTAGATTTCTGCCTCCAGGTCACCATTTACTTGCCTTTTCCATTCAATCAGGGGCCACTTAAGAGAAAAGGCTCATTCTAATTTCTAATGGAAACAATCTTTGTGGTTCAGTACTCTTTCCAAGTGCAATCACTTGGTTTCACTTTGTTTTTTTGGCAAATGACAGAAGCTTTCAAAACATGTTTGGATGCTGAGAAAGGGGGTTTTTAGTGACTTGTAATCTTTAAAGTACATCTCATCTTTTTAAAATTAAATTAAAGAAACAAAGAGTCCTAAGAAAAAAAAATGCAAGACATCAGGAAGGATCAAAAGATGGAGGTTAGAATGGAGGCAAACAATGAATAAGGTGTAAAATTTAAAGCTCTGCAGCAATTCCAGGCAGCATAAGGGAAGTTACTAGAGTTCTCTTTCTCTCTGGTATGTTTTTAAAGGGAAAAAAAGTGATTCTCATGGAAGAGTAACACAGAAAGGAAAGAAGAAAACATCTGGCTGTGGGCCATGATTTACCATTCACCACCAAAATGAGACTCTCTTTCTGCTTCTCAAAGTCCATTGCCTTTTCCAAGCAGACATAGGCTCTACTTACACGAAGTCAATCATAATGAAGAGATCTAGACAAATAACTCAGAAGACAGGGCCAATACGTAAAAGTCAAATTCTACTCTAAAATATTGAAACAAAAACTCTGTATAACCAAACTAGCTCTCACATCCTAGCAACAGCTCGCTTACCTCAAACAAAACAAAATATAGTAAAATATAATTATAAAAATTCCTTGCCTTTGTGACTGTGTGTTTTAACTGGTAATGAATCCAAATTTATGCCAATGATATGGACACCCAAGTTCTCATTTTATAAACAAAGAATCTTATAATAGTATCATCCACCTAGGTGGCTGTGAAATAAAGACAACCCTTTTTAATTCTTTTTACACAAAATGTTAATGGGAAAGGAAAGTAACATTTATCATTTGCCTGGAGAAAATTTCTTATGAAAACAACAGTACAAGGGTTTTAGAAGGAAAAAATGCCATGTATCTTAAACCAGAAGTCAAATTTAGTTTTACTTAAATGGTTATGTCTTTGTTCCAACTTCCAACCACGCTTTTTAAAAGGTACATTCAAACTATTAGTTTTCTTGTATACCCAAGTCAAAAAGAAGGGAGACCTGAAAACTATCTAGGTACCAAAATAGGGTAAGAAGGCTCTGATCATAGATCAGAGATGATCTTGTAATGTTTCCTTCTTCTGGTGTCTTAGAAAGCAATTTCTAAAGGGAATGCAAGTTTCTTTTTGAGATTATGAAATGTGTTCCTGGGACCTCTAAATTCTTTGTGCTGGGAAACACTTTGTTGAATTCACAGAACATTAAGTCTGTCAAGGGTCCTGCACAGACACAGAGGGTATGGTTGGCAGTCAAATTGGACACCTTTGGGATCTTTTAGTACTTTCCAATTTACTAGTTAAGGACTCTGTCCTGAGAATCACCAGTGATGACAAAGTAGTGAAACAAGGACTTGTTACAGTCATGGTATTGTCTGTAAAAGCTTTAAATTTATGGAATCCTTTTTCTTGAGGGTGGGGGAAGGGGAGAAGGAGGATTAGAGAGAAGGATAAGATTCTTGGTTGAAAAGATAACCTTTTAAAGTAAAGGGGAGATGGAGGAGAAAAATTACACCATATATCAAGAGCATTACTTATTATAATCCACATTCTAAAACTAAGTAAATTGTTTATAAATAATGTCTGGAGTTTTCCCTTCCTAGCACATGTAATTCTTAACCGTACTTACTCCCTCAGAATTACTTGTTCTTTGTCTCAAATAATTTCAAAATCACTTTCGGATGTTGATTTTTTTTTTTCTTATAAGTAGATGTTATTTTTCAGAGCAGTTTTAGGTTCTCAGCAAAATTTAGCAGAAGGGACAGCATTCCCATGTATCTCCCTACTCCCTTTCGAAGCTTCCTCCAGTGTCAATATCCCACATCCGAGTGGTACATTTGTTACAAATGATGAACCTACACTGGCCCATCATCATCCCCCAACCTCCATAGTTTATTTTAGGGTCCACTTTTGGTGTTGTTCATTCTATGGGTTTTGAAAAATATATAATGACATGTAACCACCATTATAGTAGCATACAGAATAGTTTCACTGCCCTAAAAAAATCCTCTGTGCTTCACGCATTCATTCCTCCCCTCCCAAAGGATGCTGACATTTAAAAAGTAATTTTTGAAGCAATACACGTTTAAGCATAAACAAGACCTCCCAAATTTTTGACAAGTTCTAAATTACCCATTCTTTCCCACTTGAAAAACAAAATAAGAAGTGTTCATCAACAGAAGACTGATAAAGCGGCAAACAAAATGCTTTCCTAGTAGCAAGTAAAATTAACAAAAAATTTTAGTGTCATCTAAAAGCAAAGAAAATAAGAAACCAAACTGGAAGAGAACAGAATGCAATCAGGACTCTCAGAATTTACACTATGTTTTCCCGTCCTTGGATTCCGTTTTGAGTGCCGGTTCTAGCCATAAGGGGCAAACTTTTTTTTCTCACCGCAGGTTTTCATTTTCAACAGCCTCCTGACCTACTATTTTGCACTTTGCATACATTTTCAAAAATCCAGTTCTGGGCATGAAACAGAATTAATGCTCAGGTCAGGAACTTTGTCTTTAGAAGATGAAATAATGGCAACGTTGGCAACCCACAGTGGGCAAGAGAAGAAAATTAGGTTCTATTTTCTCCCCTTTTTCTCTCTGCAAAACTTCCTTCCTTATTTGATAAGGAGCAGCTAGCTTAAATTTACCACAAAGTAAATATGAGCAATTCCCTGGAATGAGACCTTTCACACAGAACTTTACACTGGAATGTGACATCAGCATTCCTTGTGAGACACAGTGTGGTCCCCACCCCTTTCTCCCAAGAAACGTAAGGCTCCCCAAATCAGGGAGCGGCTCAGGTAGGGCCGTGGGTACTGACGCCCGGAGGGCAGCCAGGCAGGAAACGTCACCTGGAGCTAAACCACTGGTGACAATAGTCCTTTGGGGATAGCTGCCAAACAGGGAGAACATTTCTTTGGAAGAGGGAGGCAGTGCTTTGGAAGTCAAGTAATGAATAACCAAAGAAATAAGAAAAAATAAAAAACATCATCACCTTTCACGTTATCACCAGCCGCGGGTGCGAAGGAAGCGCATTCAATCAACGCTCACTCTAGAGAGCCTCGGACAGCCGAGCTGGGAAGGGGAGGAGGTCTGAGCTGTCAAAGTCACATCAGTGACCCCAAACCACAAAGGCTTAAAAAAGTTGAACTTACTGAGGCAGGAAGAAGTAGTGTCACAGCCTCGCCTTAACGCGCCCTAACCTCATCCTTTTCTTTTAGGGAGGCACAGGCGCAGCTGAAACATCTTAAGGAAAGTTTCGAACACTTCCAACCGTTGGACGTGGTTAGACGGGGAGAAATGTCCCATGCCACCCTCGCGCGCGCGCGCACGACTCTCTGTCGCTCCCAGGTTTCAGGAGTTTGCGAGGCCGCCAGGGATCCCCTCTACCGGGAGGGTCGGGTACCTGGGCTCCGGGTTCCGGAGACCCAGAGCTGGCTCGCGCCCGGTGGCCCGTGCGCCCCACCCGCCGGGCAGCGCCCCGCGCAGGTGAAGCGGCCGCTGCCCCGCTGCCCGCGCCGCCCTACCTTCTTTACTTTGGCCTCCAAGTCCATATCTGTGTGTCAGAGGGGTTCCTCCTGCTGTCCGGGATCTAACACCCAGGCTCGCCTGGCCTCCGGCACTGCTGCAGGTACTACGGGAGAGCTGCTGGGTCTCCGGCGCCGCTGCCGCAGCCACTCGCCCGGCGCCGTCAAACTTCCGCCGCCCAGTCCGCTACAGACGGCCTGAGGCGGGGACCGGGAACAAAGAGGCCCAGGCAGCCAATGGCAGCCTGGCCCCGCCAGGCAGCCGCCAATCACCGAGCGCCGCACGCACCTTCGCGGCCGGAGCGCCGCGAAGGCAAGGTGAGGGGCGGGGCCCCGTCCGGGGCGGCGCCCTGCAGAGCTCAATTCAGTATCCCTGACCTGGTGTCTGAGGCTGCCCTGGCCTTCAGCCGACCTGCTGGTAAAGAATTGGAACCCAGCCTACCTCCAACTGAAGAAGAACCCTTCCATTCAGTAAGCTTGTACCTGTTTTTGCTTGGGACCTTGGATATGTGTCCGGCGGAGTATTATACCACTACTAGCTTCTTGGTTTCTTTTCCTAGCAAAGAAATCGTGGAGGTTGTTAGGGGTCCTTGTGATGGGTGTTGCACCCTAATTTCACTATTAAGTTGTGGAGATGGCCTTTTCTTAAATGCTTTTCTCCAAGTCCCAAGCACTGACTGGGGATCTCCTCTCACAGCCTTAATGTCAATGAAGATGGTTATGTGTTTTCTGAGCACTTGTTAGTTCAAAGATGAGGATGATGTGAACCACTTCAGAGACAGGTTATGTCATTCCTTTGGAAGTAGAGGTTTGCCCTTTGTCCTTGTTGTGTGAAATGGTGTGAGGGTGCTCATGTGCCTCACGTTTTGATGAAGCAGTTTCATAGACATAAGCAGCACTGAAGCACTAGAGCTGGATACAAATCATGGCCTCATTCAGGAGCAGTTGCAATGAATATACCATTAGCTTGGTGGATCTGAAAGGGATCCTAAGGATTATTGAGTCAAGCTTTCTCATTTTGCAGAGAACTGAGAACCCCAGAGGTATAGGGACCTGCCCAATTTCATAGTCTCCAGGGGTCAGAGCTAGTGCTCATGAGTCTTTAAGCAATGTCTCCAGCATGTTTGGGACAGCAAACACAGAATTTTGACTAATTAAAAGAGAAGAATCCTTTTTTTTTTTCCCAGTTCATGGTAATGACAGAAAATTATAATGGTCAGATAGCAGGTGACCTCTTAATCTGGCATCTAAATTTAAAAAGGACAAAGTCCCAAATCATGTAGATATTTAGGTCCAGATTTCTCTCCCCCTTACCTCTGGAAATTTGGTAACTGAAAACACCCCAAATTCATTTTAGCTAACACTTTTAACCCTTTGCTTTCTTGGCTATTTATTAATGTTGTTCAACATGAAACCAAGCAAGACCCTGCAGGACCTTCCCAGGGACAGACCCCTGGTGTCCTCTGCTCCTTGTCTGTAGAATAGCTTTAGCCACCTAGGCCTTTCCCAAGTTCCAAAGAGCAGATTTAAACAGAGAACTGAGAAAATGCAGAAACAAAGGAAAACAGTCAAGCAAGGCTAAATAATAATAGTTTAACCATAAAATAAAGTCAAGGACCTTTAGTTCCTCCTTAAGGGCTATAGATAATATCCTGAACCATATCCTTGAGTTGATTTTGCAGAAAGCAGACCTTCTCCCCCAAGATGAAAACTGCTGACCACCAGCATGTAGACCCCAGACCAGTTGGAATGAATGAATCTTCAGGGATTCCTGAAACAGCACCCTGTTAATTCACCATTGACCAATCAGAGAATTGTGCACAAGCTGGTCAGGCACCCTGCAGCCCACACCCCTGATGTTGCCTTTAAAAACCCTTCTGTAAAAGCCATTGGAGAGTTCCAGTCTTTTGAGCATTAGCTTCCTGTTCTCCTTGCTTGGTGCCTTGCAATAAACACTATACTTTACTTCACCACCATCTCATGTCAGTAGATTAGCTTTACTGTGCATTGGATGAGCAGACCCAAGTTCAGTTCAGTAACAGAACATTGATTTATAATGTGATGTTTTCCTTATCCTATTAATAAACTAAAAATGGAACGACCAAAATGGTCATGAATTTTTCTTCTCACTCAGTTTAAGCAAAACTTTCCCGTCCCATTTTCCCAAACCATCCTACAATGTTTGGGCCCCTGCAAAGTTTACCCAGTGTAAGCTCCAATGAGCATGAGGTTTAGTTATGACAAGGCAACTTGATCTCTTTCAGGGAGCTTAACATGTCCAGTGAAACAGTTTAAATAAGGCATCAAACAAATGTTGTAACATAAATTTTGGGCTTATTTGGTGAGATTTCAGAGACAACACTAAGAAAGATATCTGGAAACATTTTTTTACCATCATATTTTGCCCTTCTCTCTCTCTTCCCTCTCAACCCTCCCGGCATCACTTTCTGTATCATTGGCAAGGTGAAATGCAGTGATTTCTACCTGGAATCATTACTATGCCAATTATATAGAAGATAACTTTGAGGTAGATAAATATTAAGTTAGGAGGATTAGATTTCAATTTCTTATTTAGCTATTCAAGTGTTAAGCTAAAGAGATATTAAGGAGTTAGAACTGGCATTGTTTGATGACAAGATGTAGTTGGCAACAGAAAAATGAGTAGAAGATGACACACGTTTCTGGCTTGATCATTTATATAGATGGTTCAGGAAAAGGGAAAATACAGGATGATGGGCAGTGTTTTTTTAGTTGTGTTTTCTTGGGGGTGAGGTGGGGACAAAGGGTACAGTTTTTTTTTAACATCTTTATTGGAGTATAATTGCTTTACAGTGTTGTGTTAGTTTCTGCTGTATAACAAAGTGAATCAGTTATATGCATACATATATCCCCATATCCCTTCCCTGTTGCGTCTCCCTCCCACCCTCCTTATCCCACCCTTCTAGGTGGTCACAAAGCATGGAGCTGATCTCCCTAAGGGTACAGTTTTTAATATATTGGGTTTGAGGTTGGGATATTGAAGTAAGGTATCCAAATATAAATCTTAGAGATGAGACTTGGACAGCTATGGTAATTTAGGAGTCAACATCTTACATAGACAAATAATTGAAAGCCATGGATGGAGTAAGATCAGCATGGGAGATTGCAAAATAAAAGAATATCAAAGACTACAATTGAGCAAGAAAAGCACAGGGCTTCCCTGGTGGCGCAGTGGTTGAGAGTCCGCCTGCCGATGCAGGGGACACGGGTTCGTGCCCCAGTCCGGGAGGATCCCACATCCCGCGGAGTGGCTGGGCCCGTGAGCCATGGCGGCTGAGCCTGCGCGTCTGGAGCCTGCGCTCCGCAACGGGAGGGGCCACAACAGTGAGAGGCCTGCGTACCGCAAAAAAAAAAAAACCACAGAAAGGAGTTGGGGGTTAGTCAGATGGTAAGGAAAAAAAATTAGAGTCCCAACAACCAAGAGAAGAAATTCAAGAAGGAATTCATCAACAATGTCAAATTGTGGAGAAGTGTCAAATTCTCATTGGATTTAACAAAAAAGAAGTCATTGGTAAACTTGGGAAGTGATAGCTATATCCCATGTGAAACAGACTGTGGGCCAAACTGAGGCAGCAACAATTATGGAGAGTTAGAAGGAGTAACCAATGATTTTAAGGTGGTAGAAAATTGGAATTGAGTGGTTGAAATGAAGGGAGGGAGGATGAGCATAGAGTGACTCTTAGGAATCTATTTTGGTAACTGGTATGATGGCTGTAAATCACTCAAGATAGGAAACAGGAGGAGGAAGTTTGAGAAAGATGAGGGGTTTCATTTGTATGTAATGATTTTGCAAGGCCAATTGGATCTGAGTTTGGCAGTCAAAAGAAACATCTGGGCTGGAGATACAGATGACTGATTATAAATATGCAGGCACACACATCTACATATACACATGTGCATATAAACACACACACATGGTCAACATACTGTAAACACTAGGAAAAGGAAACACCAATTGGAAAGTTTTCTATACCAGGTGAGGTAAATTTTCAAGGTAAAGATGACTGTACCTGTCTCCTCAATTATTAATGTGGTCCAAGGTGGCCTTTTTAGTGAATATTAATCATTTATTAACACCTGTTAGAGGAACTCCTGTGCTACTGACATAGCTATTATTGCTCATTAGCAGCTTGTATAGGATTACACATTGTTCTATAGGGATATACCAACATTTCTCAGAGCAAACGATTACCTGTAAAAATTTTTTTAATTGACTAGGCATTGGGGATTGGCTAAGCAAATAATGGATGATTCACATGATAGGTTTATATTAAATTGTTTTGTAACAGTAAACAATTTTAATGTTATAGGAACAAAATAGAAAATAGAATTTATATAGATTGTGCTCACAACTATGCAAAAACATCATGCACAGGAAAGAAACATGAGGAAAATTCACTAAAATGTCAGCAGTGGTTTGTCTGTGATTGATTGGTCCATAGGGATTCCTTCCTTCCTTTAAAAAATATTCCAGGATGATCATGGCATATTTCTTAATGGAAAAACCTTATTTAAAAATATAATATAGTGAGTCCCCTACATACGAATGAGTTCCATTCCCAGAGCGCATTTGTAAGTCCAACAAAGTTAGCCTAGGTACCCAACTAACACAATCAGCTATATAGTACTGTACTGTAATAGGTTTATAAAACTTTTCACACAAATAATACATAAAAAACAAACACAAAAAATAAAGAAAACATTTTTATTCTTACAGTACAGTACCTTGAAAAGTACAGTAGTATAGTACAACAGGGGCATACAGAGTCTGGCATCAAGTGACAGGCAAGAAGAGTTACTGACTGGAGGAGGGAGACTAGGTGGCAGACAGTAGAGCTGAAGGGTCATCAGCAATAGGAGACGGAGGGCAAGCTGCAATTTCACTCACCTGACATTGATGGCACAGATTCTGGTTCCTTGCTGTATTCAATTCTACCCTCTTGAAAAAATGATCCAGTGTTGTCTGGGTAGTAGCTCTTTTCTTCTCGTCATAGATGACACGGTAGCCCTGGATTGCATTCTGAACAGCTGCTGCAACCTTCATGTACAATTCTACGTTCGGTTCCTGTGCCTCAGAAACTAACAGTGCCTCCTCAAATAAAGAAAATCCCCTTGCTATTTCCTGCATTGTGAATCTCTTATTTCTTCAGTTACTTCTTCCTCTTGTCTCTCTTTGTCCTTTCTATGGACCTCCAATTCCATCAGGTCTTCATTAGTAAGCTCCTTGTATTGCACAGCAAGGACGCATCTTTGAAATTTCCCAACTTAAAGATTCCTATGTAGGGGACTTACTGTATTCAAAGCATTTTAGGAGGATAGGGCAGTGGCAGCATAATTTTTCAATCTGCCTGAAAATCTACATTAAAAAAAAAACTGGTTAGCAAAACTGAAAGCTGTGGACAACCTTTACAATAAAACTGGGTGACAAGGTATGTCCATAAATCCCCAAACACAAGCAATCTCACCCTATGATATCTGAAAACTAACCCACCAGGACTCCTTTCTAGGAGAGGATCCCACAACAAGAAACTTTGTCGAAGGAAATCAAAATCAAGCAGGGGTTCTTCCCTGGTGGCTCAGTGGTTGGGAGTCCGCCTGCCGATGTGGGGGACGTGGGTTCGTGCCCCGGTCCGGGGGGATCCCACATGCCGCGGAGCGGCTGGGCCCGTGGGCCATGGCCGCTGAGCCTGCGCGTCGGGGGCCTGTGCTCCGCAGCGGGAGAGGCCGCAGCGGTGAGAGGCCTGTGTACCACAAAAAAAAAAAAAAAAATCAGGTAGGATGGGGCAGAAGAGACAGTGGAAAGTGAAAGGCTAGAGGAGCTCTCTCCATTAGAGTAGCCAGTAATCACATGTAGTTGTTTAAAATTTAATTAGATTAACTAAAATTAATTAAAATTTAGACATATTTCAAGTGCTCAACAGCCAGAAAGGGGAACAGTCAGGAAATCCTAAAAGTCCTGCTGTATTTTTAAACACTCCATAAAAACAAGGGAAGATGGAGCTCTCTCAAGTTGGACAGTTTTCTGAACCCTGCATCATTGTAAAAGTTTAGGAAAATTAATATCACATAAAAATAGGTAACAGTAAATGTTATATTAAGGTCAAATCCAATACAAGCTTATAAGAAAAGAGAGAAAACAGAGCAGAATAACTTCCCTACAGATAAAGAAAGAATGTCAGAAAACTATAAGCTATTACTTTAAAACAAGTTAAAGATGTTACACAGTTAATGCATGTCATGAAAGAACTACACAAATCAGAGTTAGAAAAACTCAGAAGTGAGGTGATAGAACTCAGGAAAGAATTAGAAATGAAGAAAATAATATTACATAGATGAAAACTAAAGTTTCCAAAAAACTGATAATGCCTACAAACAATGGATAGTAAAAATTCTTTTTTCTAACAAAATAAAAAAAACAGTGAAGACAGAAATATAAAGTTTTCTAAAGAATGTAACAAATATTGAAAATAAGATAAAGAGATCAAACATATGGATGATAGGAGTCTCTGAAGAAGAAAACCAAACCAAAGGAACAAACACTAAAAAACTGTGATTCAAGAAAATTTTCCTGAATTAAAAAAAAGATATGAAACCTGATATTGAAAGATCATACTGCATACTTGAGAATATATTGACTCAAAATAACCAGCACAAGACATATTCTAGTGAAACTACTGGACTTTGAACAATAGGAAAAAAATCCTTTGGGTATCCAGCTTTAGGAAGCGATGTGACTTACAAGGGGAAGACAATTATATTAACTTCACACTTTTTCTACAGCAATGCTCTAAATCAGAAGAAAGTAGAGTAACATATTTAAGCTATTCAAGAAAGATAGTGTAAACCAAGGATTTTATATGAAGTGACTTTCAAGTATAAAGGGCACAAACTTTTATAAACATAGAACTTAGGAAATACAATTCACATGAGCCCTTCCTGAGGAATCTTCACATGGCTGTTTTCTCTGTGTCTGAGTCTAAATCTCTCCTCTCTCATGAAGACACCAGTCATTCGATTTAGGGCCAACCCTAACCTGGTGTGACTTCATCTTAACTAATTACATCTATAAAAACCCTATTCCAAATAAAGTTGTATTCTGAGGTTCTGGGTGGATATGAATTTTGGGGGGACACAATAGGACCCATTACAGTGGGGGAACAAAAGTAACATACCCACAATAAAACTGCTACTCGGAAAAAGCAGAAGCAATCAGTGACCATTGTTCCACAGCAAACACTATATCTTGCAGAATTGAGAATATAAGAACTAAATTTACTGTCAGCAGGGCTAGTTCCTTTGTCTTCTACTGTAGATGCACTGGATTATTACTTCTGGAAAACTCTTCCTTATCCAGTGTTCCCTAAGGTGAATTTCTAGAAAGGCATTGACTGAGGTTTTCCTTCTGGAGAGCTGTGCTAGCATACGCACCTTTTTGTAGATCTGAGGTATTTGGGATAACATAACACCTTTTGTCAGGCTTGAGACTTAAGGTAACTATATGCCTGTCACTTTTATTTCAGGGGAACTTTAATTCGGCATTTCTCAAGCATGAGACCAATGACATTTTGAGCCAGATAATTATTGATATTTGATGCAGGGGGCTGTCCTGTGTATTGTAGACTGTTTAATAGCATTCCTGGCTTTAACCCACTAGATGCCAGTAGCATCCCTCCCCAGTTGTGACAACCAAAAATATCTCAAGACATTGCCAGATGTCTTCTGTGGAGCAAAATCATCCTCGGTTGAGAACCACTCAGCTTTAAATGATTCCAGAAATCTATTATCTATTGCTGTGTAACAAACCACCCTAAAACTTAATGGCTTTACACAATAAGAACAACAAATTTATTTTGCTCACAAAGCTGCAGTTTGAGCAGGAAAGGCCAGAATCCCTTGTCTCTGCTGCATGCATTATCAGCTGAGATGGCTGAACTGGAGTACTGCAAAATGGTTTTACATGACTGGCATGTTGGTGCTGGACCCCAGTGATGTTTGTAGAGGGGCGCCTCAGTTCCTCTCCAGCTAGGGCCTCTGTGAGCTGCTTGGACTTCTTTACAACTTGGTGGCTAAGTTTCAAAAGCAAGTGTTCTAAGAGAGTTAGGTGGAATTTATAGCATTTTTATGATCTGGCTATGGAAGTCACATAGTGCCACTTATATAGTGCTCTGTTGTTTGAGATAATCATAAAGATCTGCTCAAGTTTAAGTGGAGGAGACATAGATCCCACCTTGATGGGAGGAGTATCCAAATCACAATTTAAGAAGAGTATATAGGATGGGAGATATTGTTGCAATCTTCTTTGGAAAATATCATCTTCTACCTTCTACCCTATTGTCAAAAAAACTCACATCCCTTCCACATGCCAAATATAATTATTTCATTCTCCAAGATCTTCAGGTCTTCTCAGTACAAAGTCTATTATCTGTCATCTAAATCAAGTCTAGATGTGGATGATACTCAGGTGTGGTTAATTGGTTACAGCTCTTTGAATACCATTCCTCTTGATCTGAAAAACTCTGAACTAAAGAAACAAGATATCTGTACCTCACACACACTTAATATATAGTGGGCCAGTCCTAGAATACCTGCTGTAGACAATCCCTTTCAAAAATGGGTAAAACAGGAGGCATATAACAATCACTGTTCCATAGCAGTTCTGAAATCCAGCCAGGACCATGTTGTGACTTTCTTGATTAGGACTCATTTCTACTCCCTGGCAATTGTTCTTCATGGATCTTGGCTCCACTCTCTGGAATCCTGGCTCTGCTCTCTGAGGCATTCTTCCTTTTCCATCAGAAGTACTCCGTGTTTGCTTTTGAGTCATTGTCTCAATCTGCTTCCTGAATGCAAAAGTTAGGAATCCAAAGCCCTTTGCATTTTGTACTGACTCTCTCCCTTTTTAGTCCAAGCTGGTATAATTATTTGAAAAATCATGTGTGTTTTCTTATGTGTCAATGTATAATCTATTTTATTAAGCCAAAGTTGTATCCACAAACCTCTCTGATACTATCCTTTCTTTATCTTGTCCCACCAGTGTGAAATTTCCATGAGATATTACAGTTAGTATTCTTAGAAACTCTCTGTTTTAAATGCAGAAGATTTCTGAGGCATACCCTTAAGATCCTTAGGGGGCCTTCCATCTGTCTAAAAGTTTATATATGAGTCACTCTGTTAAACCTTTCTGATGTCTTAACAAAGGCTGTTACACACCAGCCTGGATTTGATCTTTACCCAGAAGTCATTTCTCAATTCTTAATTTAAAAATTATTTGACATATGGAAATGTTGGGTACGGGAAACAGTTTTACTTTTGAACGCAGACAGTACCAGTCCCTTTTTGTTTAACAGTGCATTTCAGTCTTTAGTTCATCTCTCTTCTCACATTTTATCATAGATGGTAAAAAGAAGCCAGATGGCACTTTCAATATTCTTCAGTCATCAAGTTCTAGGTATTTTCTGTTTTCTACATTATTGCAAACAACAGTCTTGGCAAACTTTCTGCCACTACCTAACAACTGCTTTCTTTCTTCCAGCTTCTAGTAACACTTTCATACTTTCCTTTAAGCCCTCACTGACAGCTTCCTTTAGCTTCAGATAACTGTCGCCTAGAAGCCCATTAGACTTTCAGATAGTATCCTTAAGGCCCCTTAAGTTTCTTCTCACTTCTTCCCAAAGCCAGTGCCACCTGTTTTAGATTTTTTGGGGGGGCTGGGGTGGGGCAGGACCCTACTTCCAGTGCTCAAAAGCTGTTGTTGTATTTATTGCTTTGTAACAAAGCACCCCAAAGTTAGCTGCATAAAGCAATTTTAGTAGGGTTAAAAATTATGTGGGCCAAGAATTTGGAGAGAGCATAGTGGGAAAGTATTGTTCCATGATGTCTGGGACTTTAGCTGGAAGTCTTAAAGGCTAAGGATGACAAAATGGTTGGGGAACAAAATTCTCTGGAGGTGTCTTCACATGTCTGATTAATGATTGATATTGACCAGTACTATCAGCAAGAACATCTAAATATGACCTCTCTATGTGTTTTTTCTGCATAGGCTAGTTTGAACTTCCTCACAGCATAGTAGCTGAATTCCAAGATCCAAGACAGCAAGGTAGAAGTGCATGGCATCTTTCTGAACTAGCCTTGTGTTCAGTAGAGGGTTAACTCAGCAGATCTGGGTTGTTCAAACCCTGCACATTCCAAATATAAGATTGACTTTAATTGTCACCTAGGAGATAACCTCTAAACCTTTGGAATATCCTTCCTGAGAACAAAGTCTTTGTATATCTGGAGACTTAGGATATACTAGATGGTTTATATTAAAAATGTGACTCATGGTAAGGGCCTTGGACTGTGCTGTATCAATTTGACCTCTTGAGGGACTGTAGACTGAGTAACTAAGATCCATGCCTATGTGAATGACTACTAATAGTAGCGGTGGACACCAAGGCTCAGGAGAGCTTCCTTGGTTGGCAATACTTCATGAATATTGTCACACATCATTACTGGGAGAATTAAGTGCTGTCCTTATAACTCCACTGGGAGAAGACAACTAGAATCTCATGTCTCTCCTGGATTCTGCCCTATGTACCTTTTTCCTTTGCTGAAATTAATCTGCATCTTTTCATTGTAATAAAACATAACCATGAGTATAACAGTTTTTCTGAGTTCTGTGAGTCTTTCTACTGAATCATTGAATCTGAGAGTGGTCTTGGGGACCACAGACATAGGAAAAGGCTTGTTTCTGTTACATCATGTTTGACACTTTTGCTGGAAGACTTGAAACCTGAGGTTGTCTCAATGGTTAGGGTTAGAATTATTGGAAGGTGTTTCATGTGTCTAGCTGATGATGGCTGGTGATTAGGACTATCAACAAGAACATCTATAAATGGTCTCTCCATGTGTTCTTTCAGCATGAGCTAGTTTGAACTTCTTCACATATGGTAGCTGGGTTCCAGATTAAACATCAGAGAGCAAGGTGGAAGTGACTGACATTTTTCTGAACTAGCCTCATAAATCTCATGGCATTGCTTTCACTAAATTCTGTTGGTCAAAGTAGTCACAAAGGTCCACTCAGGATCACGGGGTCATAGACTTTACTGTGCAATAGGAAGGATGTCAATATCACATGGTAAGAATATAGCATGGAAGATATTTTTGTGGCCATCTTTGGAAAATACAGTCTGCCACTCTTGTCAAGTAAAATCTTTATATCTGTAGCCTATAGCCATAGATTTGATCTCTTAGCAACAAGTTTGGGTTTCTATCTACCCCCTCTAACCTCAATTTAATTGCCTGCTCTAGGCCACTGTCCTCAAACAGAGATAATAGGAAGCTTCACCTTGCCACAGGGCTAATCCCAGGTTACTGTGGCTTGAAATGAGGGTTTTGGAGAGTAGTATAGTAGGGAGTACAGAGGAGATAATTTGGTGAATCATGGGAGATTAAATGTTCCCCATTTCATTCCTATGATTCCTTCTGAAAGCACCACTCTAAGCCAGCATACTACATTTAGTATGGGGTAAAGTGTTCAGTCTTTGTAATGAGCAGAACACATGATTTTTTGACCTGCTATTTTGGATTTCTGGCAACAGGTGGAAAGTGCTTCTCTTAAAAACACTGTTGATTGATCCCAAGGGATCCTTTCTTCTTTCTGATGAGCCAGCTTGGATCCTAGCTTTTCTCTGTCTTGTAACTTATGAAGACTTCAAGATGTCACCCATACCCTCCAATACCCTGACATTTGCTATGGAATTCTTTTAAGTGACAGCCTTCATGTGTATGGCCTGTGTCCTAACAGAAAACTGGAAAGAAATTTGACCAACTTTCTTAATATCATTTTCAAAGAATTGTATCTCATTGTCACCTCCCTCCACCAACAGAATCACATATTAAAGTCTTTCCTTTGTAATACCCCATTTTCCCCATTTTCAGATAGTAATTTCTCAGTGTCTTGCCATTATCTAGTTGCATAGGACAGAAACATAATTTGAGCTAGTTTAAGCCAGTTAGGTTTATTGACTTCATTATAATTCTCACTCTCTCTCTCTCTCTCTCTCTCTCTCTCTCTTTCTCTCTCCCTCTCCCCCCGCCCCTTGCAGTATTTCAGGTTCATTCTCTCAGACAAGCTTCTCCATGTCATGGGTGACAAGGCTACGGATAGTTCAAGCTCACATCTTTCATAACCAAATAAAATAAGGCTCTTCTTTACAAGTTCAATTTTGAAAAATTCTGGGAATGATCTATGATCAATCAAGCTTTCTTTTCTTATTATACTAAGGAGTCACAAGGTGTTATTATCTATTTAAGTCCCTAATAATCTTAGGGAAGATACTGGCACAAAATACTCATTTTTCTATTCTAGGAAAAAAAACCATTTTTCTTTTGTTATTTTGGTTGAGAAAACTCCATACTATTGCACCAAAATTTAGTAATATTTATTTTTGCCCTAAACCTAGAGCACTGAATAATCCCTCTTGAATTGCTGGATGAATTTAGAAATGATGTAAAAAGCAGAAATTATCTGTTTCTCCCACAAGTCATTGTTAAATGTTAATAATAATGCTAAGTATATGCTCACTACTTTCCTAGGCAAACAAGGAAAATGTGATGTAAAAGATAGGGTTGTAAAATAAAAGGATGAGACATTATAGCATTAGAGTTTATTGAGGTAATTGGCTAGGAATCCCTGTGTGTCTTGTAATGGAGAATTTCACATCATTTTTAGAATAAATATTTTCTTGTGGGCAAATGCAGTGAGTGCTGAATGGTATTTGTGGAATTATTGTCTATGGCAGCATGCTCCCTGGGTAGAATGATACCTTTTAGGAATAAGCAATGGGGGCTTTTTTAGTTTTGCTCAGTAATTAAAACAGCTGTGGAAAAGAACCATGAGCACTGCCATAGACTAAATGTTTGCATCCCCCCAAAATTCATGCTGAAACCTAACCCCGATGTGGTAGTATTAAGAGGTGGGCCTTTGGGAAGTGATAAGGTCATGAGGGCAAAACTCTCATGAACGGGATTAATGCTCTTATAAAAGAGACCCCAAGGAACTCCCTTGCCCCTTCAGCAATGTGAAGACACAGGGAGAAGCAGGCTTTCACCAGACACCTAATCTGCTAGTGCCTTGAACTCAGAATTCCCAGTCTCCAGAGCTATGAGAAATAAATATTTGTTGTTCACGCCACCCAGTCTATGGTATTTTCATTATACCAGCCCAAAAGGACTAAGACAAGTACCATGCAAAATTAAACAAATATTATTGTCTTACATTCTTTTAACTATTTTAGCAGTTTATATTCTAAACAATGTAATTATGGTTTTTCTAGTGCAGTGTTTTAGTACAGAAAAAGACAAGTTGGCTTGTACATAAGACACAGTACTATGTGCAATTCCTATACAGCTCAAAGCTCACAGATATTTTAATTCTACATTAATTATAACACAATACCTTGCCTTAAAGGAATATTATTACTTAATAGTAAAATCATAATTTTACTTTATAGGAAAATATTCTTCTATCTAATATATTGTCATTTAATAAATTTTCTTACCTTAAAAGTTTACACAGATCTCATTTTTTTTTAAAACTGATTTTCCTTGCGTATACCATTTCCTGAGAGCTCAATATGATATGGCTAATGGAAATGTTGTACTTTTAAGACTGCCTCTTAACCATAGTATAAATATGAGTCTCTGGTAAGCCTAAGTGTGAACACAAGCTTTTTCATAAGTTGAATCAGTCCTAAAAAGGGATGACAACAGCCTATTGGTGACTATTTTAGTGTCATGCTTGCAGTAATAGCTGGGTAAGGAGGAAAATCAATTATAGTTCTGAAAGAGATGTAGATTTTGTTCACTTAAAACTCAGGCTTTTAATCCCTGGACAAAAACCTAGCCTGGAACGCATTCTAAAAGGCATTTCTTCTACCATTAGAGGATGTAGTAACTCCTAGAAGCCTATCATTTAAACAAAAGGATTAGTCAAAATAATGATGTGAGAGATATGCCAAATAAGGCCAACATGTTCTTTTTGAATACATGAAAAGGAAATTGCTCAATAAAATTTCCAGTATCTCATCTGTTTTTGATAGGTCATAGAAGCTGTATCAGTATTCATATGCGCACAAGGCATTCCAAGAGTATCAAAGGTGAATGAATTAATTGACTGGTATGCTTCTCCTTAAGACTCAAGTTCTCTGTAACCTTAAAAAATAAACACCTATACATATTCAAAATAGGTATACAGTTAATTTTGTCCTGGTGCCTTTGCTTTTGGTGAATAAAAGGAAAGAATGTTACATTTCACTGCCTACAGCAGGCTACTAATTCCATTCAATTTAATTCAACTCATTTCAGTTTATTTACTTTTTTTTACATCTTTATTGGAGTATAATTGCTTTACAGTGGTGTGTTAGTTTCTGCTTTAT
>NW_006777108.1:0-29897 GCF_000442215.2 Lipotes vexillifer
GTCTTGTCTATCTTTCTGTGAATGTGGTTTTTGTTCCACAGGCTGCAGGATTTTAGTTCTTCTGGCTTCTGCTGTCTGCCCTCTGGTAGATGAGGCTATCTCTGTTTCATTCTTATTAATGGCTGAGTAATATTCCATTGTATATATGTACCACATCTTCTTTATCCATTCATGTGTTTATGGACTGAGGCCAACATAGATACAGGGAAGTTGTGGGGATTTGAGAAGTGGCAGTGGATTCCTTTTGATTAAGTTTAGTGGTAGTAGCTGTTTTTGGACCTTCCATATGTTTTATGTTAGATGATAAAATAGCAATCTAGGAAGGCAAATGGATCTTTATTCTTGGAATGGCAAATAAGCTTCTCCCCTCTTTTAAACTGAGAACCAGCAGGCAAATATTGTTACTAGAGAGAAATATAAGACTTTCTAGAAACTTCCTCAAAGAGGTTCAGATGGAGAAGCCCTGGAAGGCTCTCTCTTGAAATTGGGATCTACATAAGCCCAGAGAAACAGTGAGTTTAGATTACAGTGACTGAGAATAGCTAAATGTTAGTGAGGTACTTATTTGTACCTGAATACATGTATTTCTTTAGTCCTAGCACTATATATGACTTTTATAAAAAGTATGTTTAAAATGTAGACTTTAGGTTTTATTGTGTGGCTTTTAGTTAAACAGAATGTTCCTTTATATTTGTATTTATGTGATACAATAAAGTTTTATTTTATAGGAGAAAATAATAATTGTTCTTTGGTTAGGTTGATACCATGCTGTAGGAAGTCCTAGCCAGAATGATACCACCCAGCACCAAGGCACTGGCGTCCACCAGGCCGAACTCAAACTGCATGGTGTGTCAAATGATATAAGTAAATAGTTAAAGAAGCATTTATTATTACATTAAGAGATATTTCCTGAGCATCTCTATTCATTCTACTCCATCCCAAAGGCTGAGATGTTAGAATTCCTTACCATATCCAAGAAACCAAACAGGGATGGATAAATCTAGACAAAGTGTTTCACCTGGGTCTAAAGAAACCTACCTCAAATTTTATGAAATTCCTCCTTGGGTGTGTATATTTCTCTTCTTCAGTATAGATCATCTCCAACCCCACTGCACCTTAGAATAAAGGAGATAAGATAGAAAAAAAATGAACCAGAAATTCCAAAGTTAAAGAAATGGTTGAACACAATTATGCAAAAGCTAGGAAGCCAAAAATTAATGTTTTCCTATAAAGGATGGAGGATGATGAGTTGGGCTATTAAATGAGTACTGGAGGATGCAGAAGGGGCCATAAGGAGGATTTACTGTTGTTGGGAGAGCTTTCACCTAGCATTTCATGACGTTTGTGCTTTCAACTTTATAGTCAGCCAATTCCATTTCTGCAGTGGAAAAAAAAACAAAACTGATATGTGATAAAATTAATACTACAAGGAGATGAGAGAAGAGGTGAATTAGGTTGATTTGAAGGAAAATGTTTCAGAAGAGATGAATATACATACTCAACTATGTTTTTTGAGATGATGGCTAAAAGGCAATAAGATTTCCAAGTCCCAGAGTTGGGACCAGCAACAATTTCAAGTCAAATGCTGGGAGGATTTGTACCAGTAACCTCTAAGCCAGAAGAAATCCTATAAGGACTGGTAGAGTGTCAAAGAAGATAAATCGAATGCTTAGGCATGAACATTTTGTAAGATTATCTTGTGACTCTTCATGTGTTGGAATTAATAGCAGTTCCCTAAGCCAAAATTTAGTCTAGAATATGTGCCTTTCTAGCAAATAAAGTGGTTTGTAGTTGTTATAGTGATTTTAAACGAGTATGGTCAGTATAAAAGTGACTGCTAAAGTGATCTGTTATAAAAGACATCTATTCTCTGAACACTTTATTATACAAAATCAATAGGCAACTGAATTGTGTACCCAGGAGCATAGCTAGTTCTTCATACAAACCACCTACTTCAGACACCCAGACAACAATGGGCACCCACTTCCCTCAGGCCATCAGTCAGCATGACATTGCTAAGATGTATTTTCAATTGATAATGTTTTGGAGAGTACACAACAACAAATAAACAATTGTAATTTTTTTTTTAGTTTACTATGTGTTAAGCACTAAGCAAAGGGTTTTAAATAAATAAGAAAGATCCTCTGGCCAGTGGATCAAATGTAAACTGTGTGAGTAAGGACTGTGCCTTTTTCTGCCTTAAACAGAATAGATATACATGAATGAGTTCATTTGCTCTCCACAAACCATCTCATGAGGAGAGAAAGGCAGGTACCATCCTCCTAATTTGTTAAAGGAGGATGCTGATAAATAGATGTTAAGTGACTTGCCGAAAGTGGTGGACAGCATCAGCTCTAGCGAGGAGTACAAGGGAGATAGGGTCCAGTGTTGCCTCTTTTCTACGTGGACATTAGGCATCTTGTCTTTGTGCTTGGCAGGAACCATGGTTAGATTCAGAACAGGTAGAGTCAATCCTGGCATACAGTCCTGAGGCAACCACTGAGTGAAGAGGAACCTTTTAGATCACTTTGATTTGAGCCAGTCCATTCTCATACTACCATCTATTTTTTTCTATGAGAAAAATATTGCTTTACTAAATATTATTTCCAGACACTATTGCCAGTAGTTGCCACATATTTGCCAGTTAACTACTGGCTACATTCTCTGCTAAGCAATTGACATATAATATCTCCTTTAATTCTTACCTCAACACTGTGAAGTAAACATTATGCACATTTCATAAGAAAATGGTCATATAACTTGTCCAAAGTCAAGGAATCAAACTTAGACCTACTGAATTTCATGGCTCATAAACTTGTTTGCCTCACTATCTTTACTTATTATTCTATGATGTGAGTAATCAGCTGCTGATCCAGACACATTTTAATACTGTGGGTGTATTTCTAGACCTTATTTCTTAAAGAAAACATTAGAGAGATGCCTCTTTGAATAATGCAGACATGAAGAAAGGGGGGGGGGATTTACTTGTTTGAAAGGCATATTCCAGTGAAACTAGTGTGATGAAAAAGAGACAAACATAAAAAGGTATTACATTCATGAATAGAGAGACATGAAAGTGAATTAACTGGGATGACTAGTGACTGCAACAATAGTCAAAGAGATGCATCTAATGAAAACACCCAGCAGGATGCCTAAAATTAACTCACCATTCACAATCTAGAGATCCCACATTATCTTATTTTAGGTAATAGTATTTCTCACCTTTTCTGAAAAATATTCCTTGTTCCACCTAGTTGCTTAGGCTATTACAATGTTTCTCAACCTTTTTAAAAAAAATTTTGCTCCTTCAGAGAGAAAAAAAATAATTTAAATGCTCCCTTATACAGAAATGAAATACTGGGATAAGATCTGTTGGGTAAGGAGGGCCACAGACCATTTAATATCTAAGACATATTTGCTTTCCCAAGAAACAAGTTGCCCTGTTGAGAATGTTTGGGTTATAAAGCTACTTGATCCCTTCTCCTACATCCTATATCTGCTATTACTTCTATACTGTAAGGGGTTATGGCTAAATAACAAGCACTCAGGAAAAGCATAAGGATGGTCAGCATAGCATTTCATGGGTGTCTCATTAACTCAGTGTATAACAAGTTAGTCCAGTTGATCCATAGCTCCTGTTAATTAACTACAAGGCCATTTGTTCAACTGCATAGGCTGCTCAGAAGAAGAAAGGCTGTAAAGGCAGATGTTCGGATTCAAACCTCAGCTCCACGACTTCTCAGCAATGAGACTTTGGCCCATCTTCTAACCTAGTGGTCCTCAACTGGGGGCAACTTTGTGCACCCTTCCTCCAAGACATTTGGCAATGTCTGGAGACGGTTTTGATTATCAAAACTGGGGGATGGGAGACTACTGTTACCTAATGAAGAGGCCAGGGATGCTGCTAAACATCCCCCAATGCACAGGTCAGCCCCTCACAACAGGGAATTAATTATCCAGTCCAAAATGTCAACTGCCAGGTTGAGAAACTTTGATTTAACTTCTCTGCTGCTCATTTTTATCATTGTGCCAGATGGTGTTCATTCCTTAACAGACATTTCCAATCCATCTCTTTTGTTGACTCCACTGAAGAGGTTGGAAACACTAAATACTTATTTTGCCAGCCTCCCTTGCCTTGAAGCTAGGGATAGCCCGGAGGCACAGTTCTGCCCAGTAAGAGATAAGTGGAAATCTATTAGAGGCATAAGGAAAGTTTAGTTTTTTTCCTGAGACAAGAAACAGATCAGACTGGTGTCATCCCCTTCTTAGCTGCTTACTACCTCAAACGTGGAAGTAATATATAGAGTTGCAGCCATCTTCTTACTATCGTTAGGGAAAGGCAAGAGATTCAAAGAGAGGATGACCTAGATATTGTTGAGGCCATGAACCAATGCCATATCACCCTCCTGTACTTCTTGTTATGTTAGAATATATCACTCCTATTTGTTCAAACATTCCTGGTATACTCAAATTTAAAATTAGGATAATAATAGGTTTTTTCACTAATTTTTATTAAGGTAAAATATATAATAAAATATGCCATTTTAACCATTTTAAATGTACAGTTCAGTGGCATCAATTACAATACATTTGCAATGTTGTGCAACCATCAGCACTATCTATTTACAATTTTTTCAACACCCCAAACAAAAACTGTGTGCTCATTAAGTAATAACTGTCATCCACCTTCTCCCCAACCTGAAATCCCTGCTAACCTCTAATCCACTTATTATTTTTATGAATTTGTCTATTCTAGACAGTTCATATAAGTGTAATAATACAATATTGATACACAAGGCTTATTTCACTTAGTAAAATGTTTACAAGGTTCACCCATGTTGTAGCACATATCAGAACTTCATTCTTTTTCATGGCTGAATGATATTCCAATGTATTCCTCATTTTGTTTATCCATTTACCTGTTGATAGGAACTTGGGTTGTTTCCACCTTTTGGCAATGACAGGGTTTTAAAAGATTAAATGAAATAATATACCTAAAGCACTCAGAACAGTGCTTGGTACCTAAGAAGAACTTAGCAAATGTAAGCTAAAATTATTACTGCTATCACTAAATACCAACCTGTCACATCCACCATGTCAACTGTCTTTTGTTCCAAGGGGGAATGTACTAGTATGTATGTGCACTGGCATAAAACTGTGATCAGAACATACTGTACAATTCAAAGCAAATGATACTCTCATGGATCTGTGACCATACTCTCATGGATCTGTGATCATGATACTCTCATGATCATGTGCAGGTGTGATGGACAACAACCCACTTTCATTTATCCATTCATCCTTCCATACATCTATCCATTCAGAATTTATTGAGCATCTCCTATGGGAGAAATCCTATGCTTCAAACCTAAGCTGAAGTGACACATAATTGATTTGTTAAAAAAGACAAAGAAGTAAAGGAGGTGCTTAATAAACATTTCTGGTGATTATGGAATAGTTATACACTCAGTCATGAGCTTCAAAAATGTCTCTAGGACTGTGTTATTTCTCCAGAGTTATCAATGAACCAGACACCTGCCTTATGAAGTCCTCATCCTGCTAAGTACTTTTTAAACAGATTCATAAATATTGTTGACTTTCGTCCTTTACACCTAATGTCTCAAGGTACAAAATAAAAGCTCAGTATAGTGACTATCGTGACTGGTGCCAGGAAGAATGCCATTGCCTAAGTGAGAAAAACTTCTACCTTCAAGTAACAGGGATAGGCAGAGAGTAGAGACGTGTGCACAGCAGGCCAGCTTTTTAGCTGGTGAGAGATAAATTTTTGGGGAGAGGATCTGGTGTAGGGAGGGGGCTTATACTGACGAGCACATTAAAACAAGGAGTAGGAAAAAAGCGTGGAGGAGGAAATGATAGTAAATCTGATGTCAGTGTTGATAGCAGATCTTACTTTGGCATAGAAGACCTTTTAGATGAGTGTGGATGGTCAACATTTAAGATCAACTCCTGGAATGTTTGGAAGTGAGGTATTCAAGGAGCATTTCCTATGTGCAATGTGTTTTATAACATAAGATAATTATCAGCTTGCCCTGGTGTATCTTAACAATTTATTTAGTCAAAATCCACCCACACAGTATCTTCAGAAAGCAAGTGGAAGAAATAGTGAGGAAATAAGAATGCCATGGGGGTTCTGAGATGGTACATGAACTCCATGCTTAGAGAACATTCATGAGGGAGCTAGAAACTGAACTGCACTGAGTAGTGCTTGGCATGCAGGAAAGAAAGGAAATACCACCAATAGAGGAATGACAGAGCACTATAAAGGAGGTGATGGGCTGACTAGGCAGTAAAGAGGTTGGCCTGACTGGACCACCACGGGAAATAAGGTTTAATGGGAGAGTGGTGCCCAGAAAGAGACAGGCACTAAGTAGCTCATTATTTTCAGGTCAGTCACAAGATAATATAGCTTCATTTCTAGGTGCTGGAGATTCTCATTCCGTTTCACTAGTCCCTCCCTTGCCCACTTTTTTCATATCTTGTTGTAGTTCATCTCACACACTCTAGGCAAGGGGAAAAATATTAATGTTTCAAAAAAATAAACTAGCTCCCAACAAATTTTCTCGGGGTCCTTTAAATAACTACCACACACCCTCCCAGTCACATCTTTACATGATTTTCATTTAAATTGGCTCACTTACCTGGCATTTCCTAATGATCTAACCTGTCACTGGTGCTCCAGCTGATACTGTGATTGCTACCGGCTATTTTATACTCTGGAATGAAAAGTGGTCACAATAGAGCCTCTGATGTTTTATGTTTTGTCAAATGCTGGGTACATTTCTGGCATTTCTTTTTTTTTCTTTTTTCTTTTTTTTTTTTTTTCCTTGCGTTATGCGGGCCTCTCACTGTTGTGGCCTCTCCCATTTGCGGAGCACAGGCTCCGGACGCGCAGGCTCAGCGGCCACGGCTCACGGGCCCAGCCGCTCCGCGGCATGTGGGATCCTCCCGAAACGGGGCACGAACCCGCGTCTCCTGCATCGGCAGGCGGACTCTCAAGCACTGCGCCACCAGGGAAGCCCCATTTCTGGCATTTCTTATGTAACAAGTGTAACAAAGTAGGCCCAGGCCGAAGGATATGGCATCTGCTGGCCTCTGGCACAACAAAGGTGGCAAGCCCAGTGGTCTCCGACCTGTAGGGTAGTGATAGACGGCCCTGGGAAATGAGGCTTCTATCACAATCTACATGAAAAAAGAAATAGTGCCTGCAGTGTATCTCCATGAACACTAGAAAAGCCTTAGTGGAAATAACCTACACCCAGGAGACAAGTGCTTTGCATAATGAGGGTTTTAATCCTACAGTCGCTCTCTGATAGGTGTACATTGCCAAGCATAGAAACTTAGAGTCACTTAAAATTACTAGGGTGTATGTTGTTAGGGAGTGTTCTAATTTCATTCTTTGACGTGTAGCTGTCCAGTTTTCCCAGCACCACTTATTGAAGAGGCTGTCTTTTCTTTATTGTATATTCTTGCCTCCTTTATCAAAAATAAGGTGACCATATGTGCGTGGGTTTATCTCTGGGCTTTCTATCCTGTTCCATTGATCTATATTTCTGTTTTGGTGCCAGTACCATACTGTCTTGATTACTGTAGCTTTGTAGTATAGTCTGAAGTCAGGGAGCCTAATTCCTCCAGCTCCATTTTTCTTTGTCAAGATTGCTTTGGCTATTCGGGGTCTTTTATGTTTCTATACAAATTGTGAAATTTTTTGTTCTAGTTCTGTGAACAATGCCATTGGTAGTTTGATAGGGATTGCATTGAATCTGTACATTGCTTTGGGTAGTATAGTCATTTTCACAATATTGATTCTTCCAATACAAGAACGTGGTATATGTCTCCATCTGTTTGTGTCATCTTTGACTTCTTTCATCAGTGTCTTATAGCTTTCTGAGTACCAATCTTTTACCTCCTTAGGTAGGTTTATTCCTAGGTATTTTATTCTTTTTGTTGCAGTGGTAAATGGGATTGTTTCCTTAATTTCTCTCTCTGGTCTTTCGTTGTTAGTGTATAGGAATGCAAGAGATTTCTGCGCATTAATTTTGTATCCTGCAACTTTACCAAATCCATTGATTAGCTCTAGTAGTTTTCTGGTCACATCTTTAGGATTCTCTATGTATAGTATCATGTCATCTGCAAACAGTGACAGCTTTACTTCTTTTCTGATTTGGATTCCTTTTATTTCTTTTTCTTTTCTGATTGCTGTGGCTAAAACTTCCAAAACTATGTTGAATAATAATGGTGAAAATAAACTCAAAATGAATTAAAATTTCTTTTTTTCTGATTGCTGTGGCTAAAACTTCCAAAACTATGTTGAATAATAATGGTGAAAATAAACTCAAAATGAATTAAAGACCTAAATGTAAGGCCAGACACTATAAAACTCTTAGAGGAAAATATAAGCAGAACACTCTATGACATGAATCACAGCAAGATCCTTTTTGACCCACCTCCTAGAGAAATAGAAATAAAAGCAAAAATAAACAAATGGGACCTAATGAAACTTAAAAACTTTTGCACAGCAAAGGAAACCATAAACAAGATGAAAAGACAACCCTCTGAGTGGGAGAAAATATTTGCAAATGAAGCAATTTACAAAGGATTCATCTCCAAAATTTACAAGCAGCTCATGCATCTCAATATCAAAAAAAACAAAGAACCCAATCCAAAAATGGGCAGAAGACCTAAACAGACATTTCTCCAAAGAAGATATACAGATTGCCAACAAACACATGAAAGGATACTCAACATCACTAATCATTAGAGAAATGCAAATCAAAACTACAGTGAGGTATCACCTCACACCAGTCAGAATGGCCATCATCAAAAAATCTACAAACAATAAATGCTGGAGAGGGTGTGGAGAAAAGGGAACCCTTTTGCACTGTTGGTGGGAATGTAAATTGATACAGCCACTATGGAGAACAGTATGGATGTTCCCTACAAAAGTAAAAATAGAACTACCATATGACCCAGCAATCCCACTACTGGGCATATGCCCTGAGAAAACCATAATTCAAAAAGATTCATGTACCACAAAGTTCACTGTAGCTCTATTTACAGTAGCCAGGACATGGAAACAACCTAACTGTCCATCGACAGATGAATGGATAAAGAAGATGTGGCACATGTATACAATGGAATATTACTCAGCCATAAAAGGAAATGAAATTGAGTTATTTGTAGTGAGGTGGATGGACCTAGAGTCTGTCATACCGAGTGAAGTAAGTCAGAAAGAGAAAAACAAATACCGTATGCTAACACATATATATGGAATCTAAACAACAAAAAAAGGTTTTTAAGAACCTAGCGGCAGGACAGGAATAAAGACACAGACCTACTAGAGAATGGACTTGAGGATATGGGGAGGGGGAAGGGTAAGCTGTGACAAAGTGAGAGAGTGGCATGGACGTATATACACTACAAAACATATAATGTTTTTTTGTTTGTTTGTTTTGTTTTGTTTTTATTTGCGGTACGTGGGCCTCTCACTGTCGTGGCCTCTCGCGTTGCGGAGCACAGGCTCCGGACGCGCGGGCTCAGCGGCCATGGCTCACGGGCCCAGCCGCTCCGCAGCATGTGGGATCTTCCCGGACCGGGGCACGAACCCGTGTCCCCTGCATTGGCAGGCGGACTCTCAACCACTGCGCCACCAGGGAAGCCCTCGAATGTATAATAGATAGCTAGTGGGAAGCAGCCACATAGCACAGGGAGATCAGCTCGGTGCTTTGTGACCGCCTGGAGGGGTGGGATAGGGAGGGTGGGAGGGAGGGAGACGCAAGAGGGAAGAGATATGGGAACATATGTATATGTATAACTGATTCACTTTGTTATAAAGCAGAAACCAAAACACCATTCATTGTAAAGCAATTATACTCCAATAAAGATGTTAAAAAAATAATAATAATAAAAATAATCAATCATCTTTGGAAGGCATTACTTGGACTGTTTACTAAACAGAGCAAGTAGAGAAAATGGATCCCACAGTGGCTAATGTTAATTTTTTCTTCCTTTTTCTCCCCCTAATCAAATATAGCTTTCTTTTAAAAGTAAAAATAATAATAATAATAAAAAAATAAAATAACGTTTCTAGGGTGGTAAACCTAAGATGAGTAGAGATAGTTTCAGGAGACAGTCTTTCAATTAGGAAAAGAAAAGAAACTGTTGACTCTTGATATTCATTTAACACAATGTTTTAATCAAGAATAGGAAGGTAATAAAGATTAAGAACTTCCTTTCAAATTTATTTTGGGAGACTGTTTTTGCTGAAAAGGTGTCTAATGAAAAATTTTATTACTTCTTGATGTTATAAAGTATTTGCAAGCTGATATTTAGACAACAGAAATGCAGAATTTTGTTAACCAACATAGTAGTGGGTTTTTTTTCCTTTTGCTTTTTATAGACTAAATGAAAGTTTTAAGAGATTGGCTATTATTATGTTCTCCATCTGTTGAAAATGATGTATATCTTCATCTTTACATGTAGGGAGAACGAAATATCCATGAAAACGATGAATTTAGAGGTTGCAGTAATTTACGTGGTGACCACAGTGGTTAGAAATGTGATTGACTAATATTGTACAAAATCATTATAATCCATTACAGAGATTAAAAAGTTGAATTCATGCAGTAAACTGGCTACAAAAGAAATGGACCAGTTAAAGAATATTTTAGAATGTTTTGATTGCATGAAAAATCAACATGATGGTTGTCTTAGGTAATTATTTGTTTTTCCTCAAAAGTAAAATAAAAAAAAAAAAGTAAAATGAGTTTGTCCTTCATGAATGTGGACTACTACCAAAAGGGTTAATATTTCCGAAACCTTCAGTAAGATTAGGTTACATAAAAACAAATGCCACAGCCCATTAAAAAAGCAGGCATTTAATTTTTATGGTGTATATTAAAATCTACACAAATCTATGATTTAAAAAGAGCCATGTAATTTAATTAGTATTAATCAATGTTGATTTAATAGAAGGCAGAAGAAAGTTTCTGCTCTGTGTACATTAAGGAAAACCAAAAACTAAAACCCAAGTTATGATAGATGGATGCATAGTCACTTAAACCCCCCAGATTTAATCTAAAGACTTAATCAACACTGTCTAAAAGGTTATATTATATTAGTACTAATACAGCTAACCAAACCAAAAGTATATTTCTACTTTCAGAAAATTTAAGAGCTTAATTATTTAGGATTCAAGATAAATTTGGCAGCATTAAGGAAATGTAGTATATTCTAGTACAAAACATCTAAAATGTTGCGAAAGGCTTCCGACAGAGACTCAAAGGCAAATATAGATGAATAATAACCTCATACATTTCCTTGAATCAATGGTGATTTTAATATAGATGAATAATAACTTCATACATTTTCCTTGAATCAGTGGTGATTCCATCATGTGCCCATTTGACCAGCATGTACTGAGCACACACTATATGTCAGGCATCATGTTAACCATGGAAGTATATATATGTTAGGATCCATTCACAGAGCTATGCAGTAGACAAGTGAACAATTACAATACCTGTGGGTCAAGAACCTTGAAAGAAGAGCACACAGGTTAGTACAGGACCATGGAAGGACATCCAGTCCAGCTTAGGAGGAGTAAGAAAAGGCTTCCCAGAGGAGGTGCTGCCTGGTTGAAACCTTGTAAAAGAATTCACCACAGGTTGGGTCACTTGAGATCGTTGGAATGAATGCAGTTTCTGTAGGGTGCATAATACTTTTTAAAAACGTCTCATGGGAGGGAGATGCAAGAGGGAGGGGATATGGGGATATATGTATACATATAGCTGATTCACTTTGTTATACAGCAGAAACTAACACACCATTGTAAAACAATTATAAAGATGTTTTAAAAAAATGTCTCTTCTTCCGTTACAGTGTGTGTTTTGCAAGGACACATTCTTTTTTTAGCCCATTTTGTGAGCTCTATTGTGCTGGTATTTTACGCAAGTTGATGACTAGTGACTAATGAAAACAATGTTAGTACGTTGTTGCTGCATAAGTGTAATGTGATGTGGTTTTGCACTTAACAGAAGCTCTAGTTGTGAATGTTCACAAAAAGCCTCTTCTGTGATGAACTGCTTTTAGTGAGTCTCACTAGTAGTTTTACACCTGCAGAGCATTGAGGGCTGGGCTGACTTTTGAGAGCACTGAAATTGCTTCATATTGTGATCCTAAATGTATATTCACTATATTCCATAGAGTATCCCTTAATAAGTATTTTATGACTGGAAAACAAATAAACAACAACAAAACAAAAAAAAACAATAAGAAGAAGGAAGGTCAGGGCAGTACAGGCAGAGAGAAGAGAACGTGAGGATGGCGAGAGAAGGCACGGCATGTTCAGGAGTGTAGGGCATTGCTCACTAGGGCAAGAATGCAGAGGACTGGGTAGGAAGAGCACGAGGTGAGGTTAGAGAGGCAGGTGGGGGCCCCTATTTGCCTTAAGTTGCTTCAATTCTCTGGAAGATACCAGAAAGCTATTGAGGGATTTAATCTGTTTTTCAATAAGTTCCTTTTGGCTTTAGTGTAGAGGGTGAATGGGAGAGTGCTAAACTGGGTACAGAGAGATCAGTTAGGAGAAATGACACTAACCTGGACCCAGGGGCAGTAGGTATGGAGAAGAGAGTACCCGTTTGAGAGACAAGTCTTTAAGATATGTAATTAACAAAAGTTTATCATCGATTTAGTTTGGAGGGGTGTAGGAAGGAAGAATGGATAGATTCCTAGATTTCCTGCTTGAGTAATCCAGGACCTCAAATGATATGGTCAGGACCTTGAAATTTGGAGGGAAGGATGGCTGTCAGCAGTATGCCAGCAAAAGAGGTGCTGCTTTCTCCTTACATCTAGTATCAGTTGATGGAGGGATGCTGACTGGATCAGGTCAGGCTATGTGTCTGCCTGACACATAGTTACTTCCCATCAGGACCACATGGAGTGGAGAAGGAATTTCCCAAAGAAAAGGGAAGCAGAAGGGGGCATGGGTATGTGAGAAAGAGGGTGGAGCAAACAGAAACAACAGCTACCATGGACTGCTGTACAAGCTGAGAGTAAGAGTCAAGAGAGATGTCCGATAGCAAATTATGGCTGTGGATATGGAAGTTAAGAGAGTTCTGGGCTAGAGATCAATTTGGGTGTCAACACTGGCAGATAGGCCTGAATATGATTGTGTAGGGAGAAGTCAGAAAGGGAAAAGAAGAAAGCCAAAGATGGAATGCTGGAGTGAGGAAAAGAAGTCCCCAATGGTCCAAGATGGAATGGTCTCAGAGATGGAAGGAAAACCAGAAAAGCAGTGTCACAGCAATCAACGGTAAAGACAATTTCAGGAGAGTAGACTTAATCAACAGTGATAACTGCCTCGAAGAAATAGAGATAAGGCATCTGGCAGGTTGGAGGTGACTCTCGTAGGAACCAGCTCCGTGGAGGTTCTAAGCAGGGATGGGAAATCAGATTACAGAAAGTTGATGAGTGAATAGAAAGGAAGTGGAGACACACATACAAACCACTCTCCTGAGAAGCTTGACACTAAAGAGAAGGAAAAAAGTTTATAGCTGGAGTTGGGGTAGAGAGATTTAAACATGTCTATATAAGGGAAGAGAAGTGGTTGAGTAGGAGATGTGAGACAGGTACAGAAGAGTACTAACATAAAGGTGCAGTACTGCTCCTAGAAAAACATTTTTTTTTTCTAAAGCAAGTTCATTTAAACCCAAATGTGCTCAAAGGAAACCATATGAAAAGGAAAACATTTTCAAGAACAGGTCAGATAGGATTAATAAACTCTGGGACAGGAATATACATAAACACAACCAAAAACGTACAAGGGAAAGTAGGCTGCTGGATAAAACCTCAAATGAGTTAATCCACAGCACCAAAATACACCGTGTTGCCTAGCATCAGTTCTTACTCATCATGAGGACGTACATAGTCATTATGGGCAGAGGAAAACACAACCTGAAAAACATGGAGAATACCCCAAACAGACAAAAGGCACAATTTGTAGAAGCTTGGTAAACTAAGCATTACTTTCAGCTGTGGAAACATAGCATGATACCTTGGGGAACTTACTGGGGCCTGAAAGACGACAAAAGTTTTGAAATTCTATTCCTTTGCTTTTGGGAAGTCTCCTGTATAGATAATTTCATGATTTATTTCATTGGTTCACTCAACCATTCAACAAATCCTGATGGAGGATTTATTATGCGCTAAGCATAGTCTGACAGAACATCAATAAGAGAGCACAGGTTCTTAAGGAAAATGGGGTGGTGGCTGTGCTTAGAAAAAGCTTATTCAATTCATCTACTGTCTTTGGAATAGAAAATACACAGTAAAACCTGTCACAATTCTTCTTGGCTGTTGGAATATAGAGAGGATACTGTGTAAAAGACATTGTAGGGCACATTGGCTTTAAAAGATGGAGAACCACTGGCCTAAGGATTCAGGTATTTCTCTTTAGAAAAGATTCAGTCAGATGAAATCTGAAGATTCATTCCTCCTCCATTAAATACAATTTCTAATTACAGGCTATGAAGCAGGCAAAACAAGGAGAACGTGTATGTATGTGGAAATATAGATATAAATGCTATTGACTGCTAGCTCTTCATTGCTCTTTACCAGTTTAGTTCGCTTCTCTTAATCAACCCATTTCTACTACTGCCCATAACTTTAGGGTTAGGAACCTCAAATACCTATCTGAGATAGCAACTTCTAGATTTGCCTCATAAACAGGAGGCAAGTCTCCTGAAAGGGGAAGAGGAGAGCTTAGCGTTACTGCTTTAAGCTGTGTTAAGTGATGGGTATAGCTGGTATAGTGTGAGATAGAAAACGGGGTACAGTCTGCTCCAGGCTCAGAGATACACATCGATAAACACACATTCTCATGAAGATCCAAAACAAGGATGGCAGGGGAGACTACAGGAGGAAAATAACCATTTAGGCTTTGTCTTAGCCCAACTGCCTGTTTGCTTTTCCGCATGCATTTCTGTCTTTCTGGTCCTGAGAAGGCCTATTCAAACGAACTAAGCCAACAATGCCACACACAGCATATGAGTGTACAGTGTACCCTGTAGGTGTAAGAACTCGGCTTTGTTTTGCCCTTGTTCTTGAACAAAAAATTCTTCTTTGTTAGCCTCCCAAATGTTCCTTGTCATAATGCAGAAATACATTAATTGCGAAACAAAATAAATTATGTACCATTTGGGAAACAAAATGAAAAGAAAAAACCATACACATAAACACACATATGCACGATGAAACTGTTCCTTCTTCCATGTGTCTCAGAGTTATAGCCAGCACCTGTGGCCACACAAGGGGCAGACTTGGCAGCTGCAGAACCCAGATGTCAGACACTGGATTGTATGTCCCTGGCAGCACTCCTAAGTGGGAGGCCGTCTCCTTAACTGACCTCTGAAATGGTCTATTGTCTGACTCCCTCTCTGGCCTGGGTAGTAACTAACAAGCTGTCTGTGAGCCTGGTTCAGAGTTAGCATACTGATGGGTTGTTCTGGATGCAATTATCCTTTGCCTTACCTTTGATTGTAAGGAATTTATTTCCTTTGTAGGGGTGAAAATTGGGACCGGGCAAATTCTTGACAAAGAACTATATTCAGGTTTCTTCCAAGGACAAATAAGATGCTTTTTGCTTTGATTGGTATTCTTCGTCACAGAAATTGGATGAGATCAACTTTATGTTTTAGCACACAGTGTTTTGGTTAATCAGAAGTAAAAATAAGAGTTTCTTGGGCACCTCCCCCCTCTGATAAAAGACTGAGTTTCCTTATACTGCTTCTTAAAATTACTTCTCAAATGTTGAAAATGAACCATTTCTTTCTTTAGAAACTTAAGGAGCTACAACTTTGTCTTTGCTACTACTAAAAAAAAAAAGTCTATGTATTGTAGAGAAGAGCTCTTTGTATCATGAATCCTCTTGGTTCTTTAAAGAGGAACATGGTTACACTATAACCTTGCCTCCACACCACTTGCTGAAGAATGGCATTATGTGTACGATGCAATCATCACGGGAATGAGATGGGAAAAGGCCAAGTATCTAAGAGGGCTCCACTCACAATGCAACACTTGTAGCCTTGCAGGGAAGGTCTATTGTGGACACAGTTACAGGCATGGCCAGTTAAGGAAAAACACATCTGATATTTATAGGAAGATGAATTCTGGGGAAATTATAGAATATATTATCATATCCAATGTCAAATAGTATTCATCTGCATCACATAAAATGTTCCAACTTATCTTTATTGACTTTTATAAAAATGTAAATATGTATCTTGGCCACCACTGATTTATATTTGGGGGGAAAAGGGATTGAATATTCATGAGTTCCAATATGAAAAAGTAAGTGATTGAGAAAGAAAGAAAGAAATAGATAGGTAGATAGGAGAGAAGAGGCATATCTCTCATAGGGAAGAATTCCAAATAATTTATGTGGCTATTCACCCCTCAAGAAGGTGAAGCTTAATTTCCTATCCCTTGAGTGTTGGCTATGCCTTGCGATTTAATTCCAAAGAGTAGAGTTTGAAAAGGATGGGGAGAGAGGTACTTTACAGTGGAGAAACCTGGTGAACATGACCTTGGCCAGGTGATAATGGTTAACATCAATATGTCATGTTGATATCATGTATCCTTGGTATGATATGATCTCTTCGAAGGGCACTTTACCTTTGCAGTCTTCCTCCCCAAACCCATAACCGTAGTCTCATCATTTGAAAATATTAGGTTAAACCCCAGTTGAGGGACATTCTACAAAACACTTGACCGGTACTCCACAAAACTGTCACGGCTGTCGTAAACAAGAAATGTCTGAGAAATTGTCACAGCCAAAAGGAGGCTAAGGAGACATGACTAAATGTAAAGTGTTATGCTGGATGGGATGCTGGAAGGGCAAAAGGACATTAGAAGAAAACAGAAATCCAAATACAGTGTGGACTTTAGTTAATAGTAATGTCTCAATTACTTAGTTGTAGCAAATGTATCGTAGTAATGTAAGATGTTCAAAATAGTGAAACCTGGGTGAGAGGTATACAGGAGCTCTGCACTATTTTTGTAACTTTTTAATAAATATGTAACTATTCTAAAATAAAACATTTCTTAAATTAAAAAAAAAAGGTGATCAACATATTGCTATATTGACTGTAGCAGAGTTCCTATGCATCTTTCTTTTTCTCTTTTTCACCCCACCTATCTACCAAGCTATCTGGCATAAGGAGTCATTTTCCTGACACATAAGAATTCTCTGTCTTTCAGGCCAATGTAGTGTAAATGACGTGAAACTTATTGTTAAAATTTTAGATTTCCCAATAATGTTTAGGTCATGCCCTTAGTAATATGACACTAATGCTCAAAAGATAATCTCCACAAACCCGTATTTCTCAACAGCTTAAAAGGTGTAACATCCTCTAACCACGTATCCAATATACTTATATTGCATGTGACTGTTATTAATGACATTATTAATAAGACAATGTATTAACCTCTGAAGGTAACATACTCTGTTAGATTACAGCGTTCATTTATTGATCAGTTGTTATCATGAGAGGTAAGGGGGTAGAGTCCCTACACCACTGTTTTAGAACATGGATGAGATTATTTCTTTGCTACTCCATTCTGTCCTTTAGAATGATAATAAATCAGGTCTCTGGGAATTTTAGAAAATATTTCTTTCTACATACTGTTTTCTTTCTTCCCTTTTTTTTTTTCTCCTGAGTTTGCAAGACTTAAAATTGCATCAGCCAAATAGTTGCTGTTATAAGATGTTATAATGGAGTGGTGTTTTTTTTGTTTTGTTTTGTTTTGTTTTGATGGTTAGCATTTTTTACCAATATAGTATTTAACCATTAAAAAAATTTTTTTTTATATTGGAGTATAGTTGATTAACAGTGTTGTGTGAGTTTCAGGTATACAGCAAAGTGATTCAGTTATACATGTATCTATTCTTTTTCAAATTCATTCCCCATTTAGATTATTACAGAAAATTGAGCATAGTTCCCTGTGCTATACAGCAGGTCCTTGTTGGTTATCTATTTTAAATATAGCAGTGTGTACATGTTAATCCCAAACTCCCAATCTGTTACCCCCCTCAACCTTCCCTGCTGGTAACCATAAATTCAATCTCTAAGTCTGTGAGTCTCTTTCTGTTTTGTAACTAAGTTCATTTGTGTCATTTTTTTAGATTCTGCATATAAGCGATATCATATGATATTTGCCTTTACTTCACTTAGTGTGAGAATCTCTAGGTCCATCCATATTGCTGCAAATGACATTATTTCATTCTTTTTAATGGCTGAGTAATATTCCATTGTATATATGTACCACATCTTCTTTATCCATTCATCTGTCAGTGGACATTTAGGTTGCTTCCATGTCTTGGCTATTGTAGGCAGCACTGCAGTGAACATTGGGGTGCATGTTTCCTTTCGAATCAGGTTTTTCTCTGGATATATGCCCAGGAGTGGGATTGCTGGATCATATGGTAGCTCTATTTTTAGTTTTTTTTTTTTTTTTTTTCCTGGTACGTGGGCCTCTCACTGTCGTGGCCTCTCCCGTTGCGGAGCAGAGGCTCTGGACACGCAGGCTCAGCAGCCATGGCTCACGGGCCCAGCTGCTCCGCGGCATGTGGGATCTTCCCAGACCGGGGCACAAACCCATGTCCCCTGCATCGGCAGGCGGACTCTCAACCACTGCGCCACCAGGGAAGCCCTATTTTTAGTTTTCTTAAGGAACCTCCATACTGTTCTCCATAGTGGCTGTACCAATTTACATTCCCACCAACAGTGTAGGAAGGTTCCCTATTCTCCACACCCTCACCAGCATTTACTGTTTGTAGGCTTTTTGATGATGGCAATTCTGACTGGTGTGAGGTGATATCTCTTTGTTGTTTTGATTGGCATTTCTCTAATAATTAGTGATGATGAGCATCTTTTCATGTGCCTCTTGGCCATCTGTATGTCTTTTTAGGTCTTCTGCCCATTTTTTGATTAGATTGTTTGTTTTTTGGATATTGAGCCACATATCTTTAATCCATTTAGGTCTTTATGTTTGCATATGGTGTTAAAGAATGTTCTCGTTTCATTCTTTTACATGTAGCTGCCCAGTTTCCCCAGCACCATTTATTGAAGAGACTTGTCTTTTCTCTATTGTATAGTCTTGCCTCCTTTGTCGTAGATTAATTGACCATAGGTGAGTGAGTTTATTTCAGGGCTTTCTATCCTGTTCCATTGATCTATACTTCTGTTTTTGTGCCATTACCATACTGTTAGGATGACTGTAGATTTGTAGTACAGTCTGAAGTCAGGGAGCCTAATTCCTCCAGCTCCGTTTTTCTTTCTCAAGATTGCGTTGGCTATTGGGGGTCTTTTGTGTCTTCATACAAATTTTAAGATTTTTTGTTCTAGTTCTGTGAAAAATGCCATTGGTAATTTGATAGGGATTGCACTGAATCTGTAGATTGCCTTGGGTATTATCGTCATTTTGACAATATTAATTCTTCCAATCCAAGAACATGGTATATCTTTCCATCTTTTTGTGTCATCTTTGATTTCTTTCCTCACAGTTTTTGAAGTACAGGACTTTTGTCTCCTTAGGTAGGTTTATTCCTAGGTATTTTATTCTTTTTGATGTGATGGTAAATGGGAGTGTTTCTTTAATTTCTTTTTCTGATATTTCATTGTTAGTGTATAGAAATACAACAGATTTCTGTGTATTAATTTTGTATCCTGCAACTTTACCCAATTCATTGATGCGCTCTTATAGTTTTCTGGCAGCATCTTTAGGACTCTCTATGTATAGTATCATGTCATCTGCAAACAGTGACAGTTTTATGTCCTTTTCCAATTTGGATTCCTTTTACTTCTTTTTCTTCTCTGATTGCCAGGACTTCCAAACTATGTTAAATAGAAGTGTCGAGAGTGGATATCCTTGTCTTGTTCCTGATCTTAGAGGAAATGCTTTCAGCTTTTTTACCACTGAGCTGTAGGTTTGTCATATTTGGCCTTTATTATGTTGACATATGTTCCCTCTATGCCCACTTTCTGGAAAGTTTTTACCATAAATGCGTGCTGAATTTTGTCAAAAGCTTTTTCTGCATCTATTGAGATGATCATATGGTTTTTATTCTTCAATTTGTTGATGGGGTTTATCACACTGATTGATTTGCAGATATTGAAAAATCCTTACATCCCTGGGATAAATCCCATTTGATCATGGTGTATGATCCTTTTAATGTATTGCTGGATTCAGTTTGCTAGTATTTTGTTAAGGATTTTTGTGTCTAATGGCCTGTAATTTTCTTTTTTTGTGATATCTTTGGTTTTGGTATCAGGGTGACGGTGGCCTCACAGAATGAGTTTGGGAGTGTTCCTTCCTCTGTGAGTTTCTGGAATAGTTTCAGAATGATAGATATTAACTCTTCTTTAAATGTTTGATAGAATTTGCCTGTGAACCTACCTGGTTCTGGACTTTTGTTTGTTGGGAGTTTTTTTGGCTACATTTGGTCTTTGTTGCTGCACATGGGCTTTCTTTAGTTGTGGTGAGCGGGGGATACTCTTCATTGCGGTGTGCGGGCTTCTCCTTGTGGTGGCTTCTCTTGGTGTGGAGCATGGGCTCTAGGCATGTGGACTTTAGTTGTAGCATGTGGGCTCAGTAGTTGTGGCTCGTGGGCTCTAGAGTACAGGCTCAGTAGTTATGGTGCATGGGCTTAGCTGTTCTGTGGCATGTGGGATCTTCCCAGACCAGGGATCGAACCCATGTCCTCTGCACTGGCAGGTGGATTCTTAACTACTGCACCATCAGGGAAGTCCTTGTTGGGAGTTTTTTAATCACAGTTTCAAATTCAGTACTTTTGTTTGGTCTGTTCATATTTTCTGTTTCTTCCTGGTTCAGTCTTGGGAGATTGTATCTTTCTAAGAATTTGTCCATTTCTTCTAGGTTTTCCATTTTATTGGCATATAGTTGCTTGTAGTAGTCTCTTATGATCATTTGTATTTCTGTGGTGTCCACTGTAACTTCTCCTTTTTCATTTCTAATTTTATTGATTTGAACCCTCTCCCTCTTTTTCTTGATGAGTCTGGCTAAAGGTTCATCAATTTTGTTTATCTTCTCAAAGAACCAGCTTTTAGTTTTATTGATCTTAGCTATTGTTTTCTTTGTCTCTATTTCACTTATTTCTGCTCTGATTTTTATGATTTCTTTCCTTCTACTAACTTTGGGTTTTGTTTGTTCTTCTTCGTCTAGTTGCTTTGTCTAGTTGCTTTAAGTGTAAGGTTTGGTTATTTATTTGTGATTTTTTGTGTTTCCTGAGGTACAATTACATTGCTGTAAACTTCTCTCTTAGAACTTCTTTTGCTGTGTCCCATAGGTTTTGGATTCATCCTTTCATATTCATTTGTCTCTAGGTATTTTTTGATTTGCTCTTTGATATCTTCAAAAATCCATTGGTTGTTTAGTAGCATATTGTTTAGCTTCCACGTGTTTGTGTTTTTTACACTTTTTCTCTTGTAGTTGATTTCTAATCTCATAGCATTGTGGTCAGAGAAGATGCTTGATCTGATTTCAGTTTTCTTAAATGTACCAAGGCTCGCTTTATGGCTCAGCATGTGATCAGTCCTGGAGAATATTCCATGCGCACTTGGGAAGAATATGTATTCTGCTGCTTTTGGATGGAATGCTCTATAAATATCAATTAAGTCCATCTGGTTTAATGTGTCATTTAAGGCCTGTGTTTCCTTACTGATTTTCTGTCTGGATGATCTGTCCATTGATGAAAATGGGGTGTTAAAGTCCCCCACTGCATATTATTGTGTTACTGTCGATTTCTCCTTTTATGGCTGTTAGTGTTTGTCTTATATATTGAGGTGTTCCAATGTTCGGTGCATATATATTAACAATTGTTACATCTTCTTGGATTGATCCCTCGATCATTATGTAGTGTCCTTCTTTGTCTCTTGTAATAGTCTTTATTTTAAAGTCTATTTTGTCTGATATGAGTATTCCTACTCCAGCTTTCTTTTGGTTTCCATTTGCATAGAATACCTTTTTTTCCATTCTCTCACTTTCAGTCTATATGTGTCCCTAGATCTGAAGTGTGTCTCTTCTAGACAGCATATATATGGGTCTTGTTTTTTTATCCATTTAGCCAGCCTATGTCTTTTGGTTGGAGCATTTATTTAAAAAATTTTTTTAAAGTATTAAAGAAAATAACTTTACTTAAAAAAATTTTTATTGGCGTATAGTTGATTTCCAGTGTTGTGTTACTTTTTGCTGTACAGCAAAGTGAATCAGATATACATATACATATACATGTATCAACTCTTTTTGGATTCTTTTCCCATATAGGTCATTACTGAGTAGAGTTCCCTGTGCTATACAGTAGGTCCTTATTAGTTATCTATTTTGTATATAATAGTGTGTATATGTTGATCCCAATCTCCCATTTATCCCTCCCCCACCTCCCCCCGGTAACCATAAGATTGTTTTCTACATCTGTAACTCTCTGTTTTGTAAATAAGTGTATTTGTACCATTTTTTTAGATTCCACATATAAGTAATATTATATGATATTTGTCCTTTGCTGACTTACTTCACTCAGTATGACCATCTCTAGGTCCATCCATGTTGCTGCAAATGGCATTATTTCGTTCTTTTTTATGGCTGAGTAATATTCCATTGTGTATATGTACCACTGGTCAGAGCATTTAGTCTGTTTACGTTTATGGTAATTATCGATATGTATGTTCTTATTGCCATTTGGTTAATTGTTTTGGATTTGTTTTTGTAGGTGTTTCTTCCCTTCCTGTTTTGTTCTCTCGTGATTTGATGAGTATCTTCAGTGATGTGTTTGGATTCTTTTTTCTTTTTTTGTGTGCATATGTATTGCAGATTTTTGGTTTGTGGTTACCATGAGGTTTTGATATAGCAGTCTATATACAGACAAGATTGTTTTAAGTTGCTGGTCTTTTAATTTCAAATGCATTTCCAACATCCTGCATTTGTGCTCTCCTCTTCTCACAATTGCTGGTTTTGATATCATATTTGTGTGTGGATGATTTCCTACCTTTACTTATGTTTGCCTTGACTGGAGAGCTTTCCCAGTCGTAATTTTCTTGTTTCTAGTTGTGGCCTTTTCTTTTCCGCCTAGAGAAGTTCCTTTAGCTTATGTTGCAAAGCTGGTCTGGTGGTGCTGAATTCTCTTAGCTTTTGCTTGTCTGTAAAGCTTTTGATTTCTCCATCAAATCTGAATGAGAGCCTTGCTGGGCAGAGTATTCATGGTTGTAGGTTCTTCCCTTCCATCGCTTTAAATGTGTCATGCCATTCCCTTCTGGTCTGCAGAGTTTCTGCCGAGAAATCAGCTGATAACCTTATGGGGATTCTCTTGTATGTTATTTGTTGCTTTTTCCTTGCTGCTCTTAAGATTTTCTCTTTGTCTTTAATTTTTGTCAATTTGATTACTATGTGTCTTGGCATGTTCCTTCTTGGATTTATCCTGCCTGGGACTCTCTGTGCTTCTGAACTTGGGTGACTGTTTCCTTTCCCATGTTAGGGAATTTTTCAACTATTATCTCTTCAAATATTTTCTCAGGCCCCTTCTCTCTTCTCCTTCTGGGACCACTATAATGCCAATGCTGGTGCATTTAATGTTGTCCCAGAGGTGTCTTAGACTGTCCTCATTTTTCATTGTTTTTTCTTTGTTCTGTTCTGCAACAGTGATTTCCACCATTCTGTCTTCCAGCTCACTTATCCATTCTTCTGCCTCAGTTATTCTGCTATTGATTCCTTCTAGTGTATTTTTCATTTCAGTTATTGCATTGTTCACCTCTGGTGGTTCGTTCTTTAATTCTTCTAGGTCTTTGTTAAACATTTCTTTAATCTTCTTGATCCGTGCCTCCATTTTTTTCCCAAGATCTTGGATCATTTTTATTATCATTACTCTGACTTCTTTTTCAGGTAGATTGCCTATCTCCACTTCACTTAGTTGTTCTTCTGGGGTTTTATCTTGTTCCTTCATCTGGGACATAATCCTCTGCCATGTCATTTTGTCTAACTTTCTGTGACTGTGGTTTCCATTCCACAGGCTGCAGAGTTGTAGTTCTTCTTGCTTCTCCTCTGCACCCTGGCTGTCTAAGAGGCTTGTGCAGGCTTCCTGGTGAGAGGGACTGGTTCCTGCCCATGGTAGGTGGAGCTGGGTCTTTTCCCTCTGGTGGGCAGGGCCAAGCTAAGGGGTGTGTTTAGAGGGCTGTGGGCTCAGGAAGACTTTAAGCAGCCTGTCTGCAGATGGGTGGGACAGTGTTCCTGCCCTGTTGGTTTGGCTTGAGGTTTCCCAGCACTGGAGCCTACAGGCTGTGGGGTGGGGCCATGTCTTTGTAAGAAAACGGTGGCCTCCAGGAGGGCTCACGCCAATAAAGTATATTTTAATAGAAGGAATTTACAATGTTTTGTTAATTTCAGGTATACAGCAGTGATTCCATTATACATACACATAAATTTTTTTCTAGATTCTTTTCCATTACAGGTTATTACCAGATATTGAGTATAGTTCCCTGTGCTATACAATAGGTCCTTGTTGTTTACCTATTTTATATATAGTATGTATATGTTAATCCCCAAATCCTAATTCATCACCCCCCCATCCCCGCTATCCCCTTTGGTAAACCATAAGTTTGTTTTCTATGTCTGTGAATCTATTTCTCTTTTGTAAGTCAGTTCATTTGTATCATTTTTTTAGATTCCACATTAAGTGATATCATATGATATTGGCTTTATCATACTAAGTAAAGTCAGATAGAGAATCTCTAGGTCCATCCATATTGCTGCAACTGGCATTATTTCATCTTTATGGCTGAGTAATATTCTATTGTGTGTGTGTGTGTGTGTGTGTGTGTGTGTGTGTGTGTGTATACCACAACTTCCTTATCCATTCATCTGTTGATAGACATTTAGGTTGCTCCCATGTATTGGCTATTGTAAATAGTGCTGCTATGAACATTGGGGTACAGGTATCTTTTTGAATTAGAGTTTTCAATTTATACTGTTTTCAATTTATCATTTTACTTTGAGAAAGAGAAAAAAAAGTGTTGGTGTAAATGAATGTTTACTTAAAAAAACTATTTGGGTTTCCAGAATTGTTAACAAGAAATGTGCTCTTGTTAATATTTTATGGTACAATTTTAAAAGTTCAGTTAATCAAAGTTTAATTAAACAGATTAATAGATTGGTCAGAATCTCCTCTCTAATTCTGTTTTTAGGAAAGAATGCAAATGTTGTTAAAGAAAGCTGGAAAAAAAAAAAGAAAAAAACCCATGAAACTTCCTGAATGTGTTTTAGGGCTAAAAATAAGATTCAGTAAAATTGCTTGTAAATTCTATACCTACAATACTTTACAATGATAACTTGTATTGAGGAAAAGGACCATGATGCTTGATAAGGAGAGGGAAAAAAGTGTTCCCTATGGAATTCTTAACTAAGGAATTGCAGAAGAGTCAACCAACATATTTTAGCAATATTTTTCTTAGTGAGGTATTTAGTATGGAAAAAAATAATGGGGCAGGAGGGATCTACAATATAAATGTAGGTAGCTATATATTTTTATATTACTCATTAAGCAGTTCAGTTAGTATATATTTTGCATTTCATTAGACTGTTGTATGTGTGGTTAGTAATGAGAATTATAAGAGCTCCCTTTCCCAGAACACCTATGGTGTGTTCAAGCTTTATGCTGCCAGGCATTTGACAGACACCATCTAAAACCTAACACAATCCTGCAAGATGCATACAATGCATACAATTACTATTTAACTGGAGAAGGAACTAAGGACACAAGAAATCAAGGGACTAACTCCAAATCCCACAGCTTCTAAGTGGGGGAGCCATTACAAACTCTGGCTGCCTCAAATGCACCAGAGCATACAAGCTTTGTTATAATTCATATTATAATTATTAACACTATTAAAGGAAATATTTATCACTGACTAGGTGACTTAAATCATTTAACCTTTCTAGGCTTCAGGTTTCTCTTTGGGAAAATGGAGTTGGCTAGTTGATTTGTAATGTTTTTCCAGTTTTCAAAAAGTAACATTGATTTATATAGAGTAAGAAAATTAAAATGGACATTTTTACAATGTTTTTTGTTAAAAATAGGTTGTTAACACTGGCCTTTACTAAATCCTGTGATGATGGGGATCTACCTTAAGATGTTCATGTGATTTCTCCCAAATCTCTAGTCTTATTAAGCCAGGACTAGTGATCTTACCATTTTCAATGTTATTCCTTAAAACTTACATATAAGAGGAAATTTTGTAATTTTCTCTGGACTATAAAAACTATGTACTTAAATCTTGGCCTTTCAAAGAATCAATAACTTGCACTCAGATATGAATAATGCAAAGAAAACCATTTTTCTGATCTGAAAATAATAAAAATATCCGTTTTTTAAAATTCATGTTTATTTAAATATCTTTTATAGACAAATGAAAATACTTATAAGCATATTTATAACATGGTAGACATATAAATGAAATGTATAAGTACTTTAGACAAAATTTAACACATAGACAAATTGATAACATGCTTACATTTGGCTTTAACATTGGCTGTACATTAACACGGATATTGAAAAAAAGATATGTTTTCACAAAAACTGCTATAAAATGGTCACATTTGCCTTAGTAATAAGTTAGATTTCTTGGACTGATGTTTTATGAAAACTATGTGAAGCTCTAATTTAATCATTCACCTCATATGGTAGCATTATTTGTAAGTGAAGCATATTTCTGTCAACAGAAATGTACATTTAACTTTTAAATAATATAACATTTTATCAAGACCATGCCACATATATTAAACAAACATGCATGACACATTAAAACTTGAATAATTCATGTACCTTTATGCACAGTATTTAGTTTTGCTATGGCACTCTACCTTTGTGAAAAATATATTTAAGATTTGGCACAGAATCAATAAACTGTATTGCCACTAATCAGAACAAATGTGATTTAAATTTTCCATGGCATAGAAAATGCTCTATCACAATTTACCTCTTCCCTTTACAGTTTATGGACCAATGGCAGTTTTCTATTTTAGTTGGAATAAATAACAGACATTCACAAACTAAAAGTCCTGTTTAGGTGTTTTGCCTACACTCTAACTGGAAATGAGCCAGTTGCAGTTTTTGTAGCAGTAAAACATTTCCATCTGTATTGTGGCCAACGAATTTCTAAATAAGGGCTTTATCAGCAATAATACATATCATTATGAGATGCTTTTCTTTGGGAGGCAGAGAGGTTGAAAGGAAATATGGATCTCTTCATAAACCGGGAACATAGGTGGTATGGAGAACAAATGCCAACTGAGGCAGAAGCAGGCAACGTTCCTTGGAAAGCTGGTGAGAGAGCAAACCGTGAAGAGTAGCAAAAAACAAAGGCAGGAACTCAGGACTCCATCAGGGTGGAACAGACTCTGCCACGCGATTAAGGAAACCAAAATCTGTCACTCAAAAGAAACAGTATCCAGAGCATTCTTCTAACAGCATTCTTACCTCAGCAAACTACCATTGCTTTCTAGGAAAAGATGTAAATTTCCACATCAATGTCTAAATCAAGACTGAAGAAATTAAGCTAAATGCCAACTTTTTTTTTTTTTTCTGAATTCATTAATAAACACAGTGGAAGGAGAAAGGGGATAACATTAAGTAAGTTTCTTCCAAATCAGAGAAGAGAAATCACATTCCCTCTACGTGGAGACTTCAGTTTCTTGTGGTAACTAAGAAATATAGCTCAGTTCTTTTTCACAGTTTTTCTAAGATAAATGTGAGGTGTTGTATTTTGAGAAACCGGTTGACAGAATCTACTTTCATAAGACCTTGATAAATTAATATTTGTATTTATTATTAGGGGGAAAAGGAAGTAGTAGATCTTAAGTTTACTTTTTATACAAATGTGCTTTATTCTAAAAAATAATAGAGCAATGAATGTAATATTATTTGATTTATGATCCTTGCTTTTCTGACGGCCTTTAAGGGCCTTTAAACAGGGAAATGTCAAAAAACATCACACAGGTTAAATAAAACAGGCAAACTTTTGTCTTAAAGCTGTTAAGGTGCAAACAGACATAAAGATTACGAACCATAGAGCACTGAGTTTTCAAGAGTGAAATCATACCAAAACCTTGATAAGTTTTCGCTGACATCATAGGAGAGTAAGTGGTCGGGAAGGTCACTGATGGTGCCCTGCACGGCCAGCACATGCGGGGCCAAGGTGAAGGGTACGTCGCTCAGAAGCTCGGCCATTAATGAGCTGTTTTCCAGAGTCTGGCCTGCCTTATTTTCCATCTCGGGGCCTGCTACAGTCACACTGGATGAGTTTTCTTTGCCAATCTAAAAATACATATATATTTAAGTCATTTAGACCTTATGGACTTTGAGGTTATATGGCATTAATATATCAAAATGTGGCATTAATATATCAAAGTGATTGAGAAATGTGGAATATATAAACATTCCCAGATTAGAACGCAGCTATTTACTTACTTGAGAAATAAATCCATCTATATCTCTACTAGGTTTTATTTATTTATTTATTTAATTAATTAATTTATTTTTGGCTGTGTTGGGTCTTTGTTGCCGTGAGCGGGCTTTCTCTAGTTGCGGCGAGCGGGGGCTACTCTTCGTTGGGGTGCGCGGGCTTCTCATTGCGGTGGCTTCTCTTGTTGTGGAGCACGGGCTCTAGGCGCGCGGGCTTCAGCAGTTGTGGCGCACGGGCTTAGTTGCTCCGCAGCATGTGGGATCTTCCCGGACCAGGGCTGGAACCCGTGCCCCCTGCATTGGCAGGTGGATTCTTAACCAGTGTGCCACCAGGGGAGTCCTCTACTAGGTTTTAAAATGAATCGTAAGCCCTACTCTTATTCAGATGGACCACCTACGGGCCCCTCCAATACAAATGGGCCCTCTTGCTGTTTTGCTAGCCCAGATAATGTCCACAAAGTCTTTCTCTGCTTTTCCAAATCTGATGTCAGCTTTCAGGCTCCACAGAATCCCCAGCTTCCCTCTGAAATCTTATATCAACATAGTTCAAAGTGACCTTGCTCACTTGAGAGTGACTATGGGGCAAATTGCCCAGGATATTATTTGGCATTTCCTTTACATGTCCTTGCTAGTTGCTGTTTCACGTGCTTATGTCTTATCCCCAACTAGAATCTAGGGTCCTTGAGGGCAAATAATCTGTTTTACCTATCTTTGTATTCTCTGTCTTGCATACGTTACTGCTTTACCCTAATACATACTTGGGAATTTACCTCTAATGTGTACCGTACGTAGTTGTTGATAACCTGCCTTTCGCTGGAAGTAAAATCCTATGTTATCTAAGTTATTAAAATAAGAAGAATTGATACATCTTGTTCAATTTCTTTAAAGTTGGTATGTCTTGCATACAGGAGTTTACCAAAAGACATGCAGCACTAGGGTGTTCATAGTAGCACTCAGTGCAAGCCCTGAGCTGATAGAGTGAGCTGGTATCCATTCATCAATAGTAGAATGGATAATAACCAGAAGTATATTTACAGCAATGAGAACGAACAACCTGCCACTACAAGCAGCTGAAACCTAACTCAAACCAGGTCAGGCAAAAATCTATTCCCCCCGCCCCTCACCCCCCAGTCTCATGCCGAATCAAATTCCCGAGTCTTTACAAGGCCCATTGTGATCTGGCCTCGGGTGCTTCTCTGACCTTAGCCCGGCTGGTCTGTCCTTGCTCAGGCCCCTCTAGTTCCACTGTCTCCTCGCCGTGGCTCGTGCACAGTCTGCCTGCTTCTGCCTCAGGCCTTTGTTTTCCAGATCCTCCGCCCAAGAGGTTCTTCTCCCACATAAACACAGGGCTCTTTCC
>NW_006777108.1:29933-38145 GCF_000442215.2 Lipotes vexillifer
TCCCTCCCCTCCTTTCCAGTGGTGGCCCAAATGTCACCTTCTCAGCGAGGCCTTTCCTGACTGTTTCATTAGACTGTTTCCTGCCACCTCACCTCGTCCACTCCAGCATTCCCTGCCTGCCTCTCCTGCTTCTGTCCTCTCCATAGTCCTTGGCACCTGGTTATAATGGTATATAATTTATTCTGATTATCATCCCTCAGAAGCTTAAGGAGTTTTTGTCTCTCATGTTCACTGCTGTATCCCAAATGCCAGGATGAGTGTCTAGCGTTCAGTAAATATTTGTTGAATAAATGAAAGCAGACAAGACTTTTGCCTGAATAGGGCTTACATTATAATGGCTATAAATGTGGATAAATTCCTATCTCTAAGTCTAGAGGAGAATGATTTTCTGTGTAAGAAATAACAATTTTGTAAAAGTTTTTATGGAAGTGCAAAATACAAACAAATGGGGTACATCATAAGTGTATACCTGGCTAAGTTTTTTGTTTTGTTTTGTTTTGTTTTGCGGTACGCGGGCCTCTCAGTGCTGTGGCCTCTCCCGTTGCGGAGCACAGGCTCCGGACGCGCAGGCTCAGCGGCCATGGCTCACGGGCGCAGCCGCTCCGCGGCATGTGGGATCTTCCCGGACCGGGGCACGAACCCACGTCCCCTGCATCGGCAGGCGGACTCTCAACCACTGCGCCACCAGGGAAGCCCTAGCTGGCTAAGTTTTAACCAGCGAAAACACCTATGAGCAACCGCTACCCAGATCAGGAAATAGAAATGACCCTATTTCTATAGGGTCATAGAAAGAGAGTGGTGCTCTGTTTCAGTCACAGTCAACTCCCTGACCCCTAGATCACCATTCTGACTTCTAACAACATAGACTGAGTGACCTATTTTTATATTTTAAATGAAGGTAATCATACATTTTTGTTGGCAGCTTTTTTCACTCAACATTATATGTATGAGATTCATCCATGTTGTTGCATGTGGGATTAAAAATTTTTGAAGAACATATTTTTGCAGAGGAGATACATTCTGACTGATGGCTTAAAAGAATTGTTTGGTTGCCATGTTGACAGCAGGCAGTGAGGGGTAACAGGGCCAGGGAAGGAAGTAGGAAGACCAGCTGGGAAAGAGAGATGATGGTGATGTGGATTAGTGATGTGATAGTAAAGGTGAGAGAAAGTGGTTGGGTTTTAGATAGACTTAAAGGTTAAAGTCAATAGGGTGTGCTGATGGAATAGATGGTGGGGTGTGAGAACAAGAGTGGAGTCAAGTATGAGGCCAAAGTTTTTGACCTGAGCAATAAGGATGGGGCTTGGACAGGAAGGTCAAGAGTTCAGTTTTGGATGTTCCCTGTGCCTAGCAGACGTCTACGTGGAGCTGTTAGTAGGCAGAGGGATGTAATTCAAGTCTGGAGCTAGTGCAATCTGGTGGAGAAAGTCGGCTTGGTGTGTGTTTAAAAGAGGACGGGAGGAGAGAAAGGGAAGACAAATACGAGAACAGACTGTTTTCCAGACATTATGCTGTAAACGGGAAAAGAGATATGGCCAGTAGCTGGAAAGGGAAGTGGGGTCACGAGAGCTGTCTCTTGATTTTTCTTTTTCTTTTTTAAGTTGGGAGAAACAATGTCTGTTTATATGCTAAAGAGAAGAAGCTCCTAAGAAAGGAAAACTCCACGGAGATTCTGTAGAGAAGGAACTGCTCTCTTCACAGGCATCCCCCAACACCTAGAACAGAGGCTCTCAAGAAATACCTGTGTAGTGAAATGACTCTGGATGAATGAAGTTACCAAACACATCCCTATCAAGAGTTGTTTTACAGCTTCATGTGAAAAGAAAATACCAGAATACTTTCTTAGGATGGCAACTAGAACAAATGTAACCTCACCCGGTGATGACAAAGCTTTTTAGACAGGTCCATGTATGCAATGAATGGCTAGAATCTGCTTCCTGAAACCTGACTGGGATTTAAATAGTAAGTGTCCCTGGGTGAGCCGAGAGCACAGGTATCAGTGAGTAATGATGCCACAATTCCAGCTTCTTTAAAGGGCATCACTATACACTGGTTTCCTGAAGATTACAGATGCACCAGGGCTTTGGTTACCATGGGCCAGCATGGCAGAGTGTTTAAAAACACAAAGCATAGAGCTAGACTACTTGGGTACAAATCCTGCCTACCAATAAGCAAACGGCCTGGGACAAGTTATTCAACTTCTCTGCGTCTGTTTCCTTAGCTGTATTAGGAAATCAATAGTAGTACCTATTTCATAGAATTGTTATGAGAATTATATGAAGTAATATAAGTAGTAAGTAATTTATGAGTAAGTAGAATAATGCTTAGCACATGTTAAAAGTCAGTGATAAATAAAAACTTTAGTAATGTCAGACCCCTCTTGGCTTTAGATAAAGTCTAGGATCCATCCATTTCTTTTGTTTTTTTTTGACATGCACAGATGGTTCAAACAATCTTACCTTCCCCTCTCTTATATCTTGTCTTCTCTCTTAATCTCATGGGCAAATGTTCCCTAGATCAGTTGATCGCATTCCATACCTGAACTTTCTTCTCTTTCTCCCTTGAGTACAGAATGTTCTCCAGTTTCATTAGCCACATCATCTCCTTTCTTAAACAAAAGCATTCTTAAAATCTCACCTTCTCCACTAAAAAGGAGGTATGTTAACCCGGAGCACTCTGCTTTCTAAACATACAACTTTTAAAGTTTACCTCTCTGGCAGCAATGGTTATTCCTTTGTTCATGGTTTTATTAATGCTCTTCCCTTTCCTTTACAAATCATTCTTGTCTGTCAGAGCATAATTCCTTGAGGACAAGACTGTATCTAGTATAATAAAGGAATTGAGCCATGTGGTTTCTTGTTCAAGGTCTCCTGATAAAACTGCCATATGCCACAGGCAGAAGGGGGCTGCTTCATCCACCTGGGCCTCCTTCATCCACCTGGGCCTCAGTTCTCTATTCTGTAAAATGAGTGGTGAGGGGCAAAAAATGATGATGATGGTGGTGATGGTGACAGCAACTAGCGTACATTGAACACTTTGTGCCAGGCTCCATCTAAGCGGTCTAAGTATATGAACTCATTTAAGTCTTGCAACAGCACTGTAGGGCGTGTCCTATTACTAGTCTCATGTTAAAAACAAGAGAACACTGAGGCACAGAAAGGTTAAGGAAGTTGTCTCAGGTTACACAGCTAGCTAGTCTGTGGTAAAACTGAGAATCAAACTCAGTGATCTTGAAAGTTCTGTGTTCTAAGATCTTGTACCTTTCAGCCATGCTTTGGGTAGACTGGCTGACTGGATGAACAAAGCCTCGAAAATTTAGGGGACAGTACTGGAAAATATGACAGTTACTAACATAGCATCTTGGCTTAATTTAGAAGGAAAAAACGACTCTACTAGATTTTACCTTTAGGAAGAAAGGATTGAGAAAATCATTAAGGTGACAGATATTAGACTGAGGAAGGATGGAAAAGGAACTATAACTTAAGAGACATTTATCCCTGGAAATGAATCTACCAGTAGCCTGGATAAACCATGGGGAAAACACCATGGACAGTGAAACAAGATTGTCTATGAGTTGATCATGGGTGAAAGGGAGAGATAGGAAGGTATGTGGGCATGTACTACAGTATTCTTTCTACCTTGGTATATGTTTGAAGACTTTCCATAATAAAAAGTTTCCAAAATTTAAATTAAGTTAAAAAACACTGTGGACACAGTGTTCCACTAAATGCCTCCTAGAAGGCTCTGAGTATCAGCGGTGCTATATGTCTTACTCCAGTATCTATTTCTTAACCGTTGGCTAGAGTGCCACGTTCCAGTCTCCAAGGAGGCTGCCTGCCCTCTTGGCAGCAAGGGTGAGTGCCATGATGCAGCTGCTGTTGGCATGCTGAGAGTTGGAAGGGGAGAAATTATAAGACAAAATAAGAGTAAGTCACAAAGAAAATGGGAGTCAAAATTCAAGGACCCTACACTCACTAACCCTGATCACTGACTCCCTAGCTTGGCAGCCATTGGCAGCAGAGGTGGGGGGCTGAAGGCTGAGACAGGTGCATGAGTTCCCCTGCAAAAAGCAGCCTTCTCTCTTAGACACAAAGTCTTTCAATTTTTTTCATTTGCATAATACAATGGGTCTTTAAAGGGAAGAATGAGTATGTTAACCACAATGGAGCAGGAAGAAAAGAATCAATTAACCTTATGGTTAATAGCCAAATTTAAAAATAATACTTGAAGTATTATGTTCATAAAGCATATTTGTTACTTTTGTGATTAATCCTGTTCACAGAAATGCTGCTATGATAATATTCTTGAATGTAAGTTCCTTCATATAATCTAGCTTTAATACTTCTTTTTCAAATTAACATTTGCCCTTACACGGGTGAACATGAGTATACCATGTCAGAATCTTTTTTCATCTCAGGGAGAAAATAAATTTCCTTATCTGTATCATGACAACAAAGTTTACAATTAATCAGCTGTTTTCATAAAAATTATTTCTTGTTCATCAGTTAACCTGTTAAAAATGGGCTGGCCAGAGCTTCCCTGGTGGCGCAGGGGTTGAGAGTCCGCCTGCCGATGCAGGGGGCGCGGGTTCGTGCCCTGGTCCGGGAAGATCCCACATGCCGCGGAGCGGCTGGGCCCGTGAGCCAGGGCCGCTGAGCCTGAGTGTCCGGAGCCCGTGCTCCGCAACTGCAGAGGCCACAGCAATGAGAGAGAGGCCCACATACCGGAAAAAAAAAAAAAAAGGGCTGGCCAGGTTTATCTTGGGTTCCTTACATTCTATTATCTTTGTTTCGAATAATTCAAAGTGGTTTATAGGCACTATTCTTCCCTTTCTTGCAGAAGGGCTGTAAAAATTCATGAGGTTCAATCTGTAAAATCTTCTTAGAGCTTAGGAAAAAACACACTCCAAGAGTACAAGGCGCATCACACTTTTTCGTAAAGTCTTAGAAAGATGAAGTCACTTTCCCAGAGCAACAGAAGGTTCGTGGCATCCTTGTGAACCTCACTCTTGGGTGTTTGGAAGCAAGGAAACGGAGGTTTAAGAACAGACTACTACACTTTTCCTGGCACAGAGGCTCCACTAACCGCCATGAAATCTATTAAGGGGAGCCAACTTTGCAAACGCGCTAACAATTTGGAGACTTCATCTACGTAGCCATACGAGACTAAAGTATGAATAGTTTATTAATATGAACATCACCTATATTTGGCATCTTTTAAAACTTCCTGCCTTTTTCTGCAACCCGTGTCTCAGATAAGTAGAGATAAAATAGTGTCCTATAAAAGTAAAATACTGAAGCATTGAAATTTAGAAACCAGCCTTAACCCCAACAGTAACAGAACCTATTAAAAGAACATGAGGGCTTCCCTGGTGGTGCAGCTGTTGAGAGTCCGCCTGCCGATGCAGGGGACGCGGGTTCGTGCCCCGGTCTGGGAAGATCCCACATGCTGCGGAGCGGCTGGGCCCGTGAGCCATGGCCACTGAGCCTGCGCGTCTGGAGCCTGTGCTCCGCAACGGGAGAGGCCACAACAGTGAGAGGCCCGCATACCGCAAAAAAAAAAAAAAAAAAAAAAAAAAGAACATGAAACCAAGTACAAAACACCCATCTAGCACATTCAATTTACATGCAAAGAAGGTAGCTATATCAAGCATACTTCTAGGAAACGAGTTATAGTAAGAAGAGGTAATATCCAGCTCTGGCTGTCTATGCCTTTAAATTCTACGTCTATAAATAAAAGACACGTTCCCTGAACAGGGAACACGTCACTTTATCTCCTCAGATAACTATCCATTCTATTTTGGCTTCAGCTGCTATCTGCTTGCGTTACATCAGTGTCTCGATGCGGGTGGGGTAGGGGGCAAATCTGAGTCAGAAGCATCAGGGGACAAGAGGTTAGGAAAAGGTGATACAAGTAATGGCACAGTTAAGGCAGTACTCAAGCTTCTTCTAAGAAGTTATTCGCCAATAAATGTCCGGCTAGCTGATAAAAGCCAGAGGATTGGGCTCTTCCGCCTACATAAGTCCTAAGCAATAGTCTCCTTTCAATTGGGAGAAACTATATTGCAAAGGAAGAGACTATTTCCTGTTTTCTGCAAATCCCCACTACCCAGAACAGTCATACCTGCACACGACAAGCACCCATTAAATATTCTGAATGGCAATGAATCTGGTCCCCTTGTTCCTCAGATACCCTAGGCTTGATTTTTAAATTAAGGGGTTCGTCCAAAGAAACAAAAGCCCAGAATACTTTACCGCTGATACAGATAAATTAGGCAGAAGAGAGCTGAAATCACTCAAAACGTCTGTGTTCCATGTGACTTGGGCTCCTAGTTCAAGGATACTGCATATTTTGGTAGCAAACTAAGAGGCTAGGTTAGAAAGCAGGTATTTTCCTTGCTCTCTTTTCTTTCTAATTTATGACATCATTTCAGTTTTCATTTCTTTTGTTTCCTTATTTGCTCCCCTTTTCTCTTCTTTCTTTTCTCCTCAGTGTTTCCACCTGCTCAAGCTTCCTGATTCTCCCATCTTTCTTTAAAAAAGAAAAGAAGTTCTCCTGACTTCCTCTTTTCAGAACTCCAGCTGACTGTACTTGAAGGAGAAGCACGCCGGCTGTCACTTGCTTCTGTAATCTGTTCCATGGATTCTTGGAAAAGTGGCTTCACTAAAGCCAGAAAATCTTCTGTACTAGCCAACTGGAGTGGGGGAGCAGTGGGAAGAGGAAAGAAGAGCATTTTAGGAAATGAACCTGGAAGAAACAGTGAGTTCAATGTGGGATCCTGTTTCATACGGGTTTTGAAAATACAAAGGGCTGCTGCAGTGATTTTTTTAAAAGAACATTTAAAAAGTTTATAAAAATTCGTGATCTTTAACCTTAAGCTGTCCAGACATCTCCTATTTTCCCAGTAAGCCTGCCCCATTCGTTCTTTACAGCACGGATCTCAGCCCTTCTCTTCTCTCGCCCGACATCATCACCTTCCTCCTTGCTGTCAGCAGGTGGTTAGCCTCCTACTTAATAGAGAAAATAGGAACCATCAGCTGAGGATCTCCTCTACCTGCTGTATCCAAAAGACTTATCTACATTTGAACCCACTTGTGCTTCCCTCCTGCCACAGAGGGCAAGTTGCCCTCCTCCTACCCAAAGCAAACCCTTCCCCGGTGCTCCACGTTCATCTTGTCCCCACTCTTCAAGGACATGGCTTCATCAGTCAGAAGCTCCTCTAATTGGTCATCTTTCATATTATCAGTTCACCATTTACAGAAAATTCTCCTCAAGTCTATATGGCCCATTGACATCTCACCCACTGAACTCCCCTCCCACACTATCTTTCTACTTTGTTTCTCAGCCCGGCTGAGACCATTGCTGACACTGGCTATCTGCTTCATTCCTCACCCACTGCCATCTGCCTCTATCTCTGCCCCTCCACTGCCACTGATTTCTCCAAGGTTACTCATAATCACTCTTTTGCTAAACTCAGAAGATGATGTGAAGTGCTAAACTTACAGGACCTCTTCGTTGCACTTAAAACAGGTGACTCTTTGAGTTTTTATTTCTTGGCTTCTGTAACACTTGTTAGTTTTTCCTTCTGTTTTTTTGCCTATTTCTGAAATGCTATTTTCCAGCGCCTCATTTCTGTTCCTTTATTCTTAGTCTCAACACACTTCCCTGCATGAGCTTATCCATATCCAAGGTGCCTACTGCCTTACTCCTCCACCCAAAGTACATAAGTATGTTGATACGCGTGTGTGTACACACACACACACACACACCCCAGTCTCGAACCCAGCTTTCTATCTAGAGCTCGTAACCCATATGTTCAAACCCTATTATACATTTTCTTTCAGATATTCAACAGGGATCTTAACTCAGTGTGTTCTAAACCTTGCTCTCATCTTTTCCCTAAGTCTACCCCAACCTAATGCTCTCCTGATAAATATTTTCTGTATTGGTGAAGGGTACTAACACAGTTGCCCAACACAGAAACCTGAATTATCTTCGACTTCTCTTTGCCTCTCACTTCCTCTATGCAGTAAATGACAGAGTCCTACTGACTTTGATGTTTTTAATGTCTCCCCAAGTCCATCCATTTCTCTTTAGGTCCACTGTCACTCTTAGTGCAGGCCACCAGGGCCTCCTGCTGTGAGTGTTACCAGAGCTGCCCCCTATACTACAGTCTCCCTATCACTGGTGATGTCTAAAACCCACGCTCTTC
>NW_006777108.1:38169-69712 GCF_000442215.2 Lipotes vexillifer
CCTTGCTTAAAACTCCTCAATGTCTTTGGAGAAAAGCACAAACTCCTTATCATAGCATATAAGGTATGATCTGGCCTTGCTCATCCTTCCAGTTTCTTTTATTACCGTTCTCTAAACTCTTTACTCCATTTACATGATTGCTGTCATCCAAACACGCCAGGCTCTCTTTTTAGCTCCAAGCCTTGTCTTATTTTCAATTACTTTTGCCTAAATTAGGACATCTTTCTCTCTTTTACTACTCCCTTCATCTTGCCTATAGGATGCACTTCAGGACTCTTTTAGAAAGATTTCCCCAACTAACTCCTCAAACCTGGGCCATGTCCCTGTCCGTGTGTTCCCTTAACAGTCTGTGCATACCTCTCTCACAGTATATATCATAGTGGAATCGAATTCTCTGTCACCATCATAAAACTATGGGCAGCTCAAGCCAGCGACAATAGATTTCCTCTCCATTTCCCTAGCAATCAGAGCAGTGCCTGGCTCATGATAGGTGATCAATACATGTTTAGTGAATGGCTAAATAATTTAAATTTCTTCATATTATGTTAACCCTGGATTTCTGCATTTGTTTGTTTGCTCCTAATAAGACTTTACCACCTCTTTTCCACAATATCACTGACATGTGATACATGTCAGACAGAACTTAAAACTAGTTTGAGACCCCAGCTACATCTATTTCTTGAAGAAAGAGATGGGTTGTTCTTGACTTGCCAAATGAACCATTTCACAAATACGTCTTCCAAAGGAAGCTCAGTGTGGTCCTGCCACAATAGAGATGAAACTGTTTGGGAAATATTTTTACCAGAGACCTACCTTTCTTTCACTGAGAGAAGGACAGAAGCTAACCTTAGCTACTCCAAATTCCCCTTAATCAACTCTCTTAGTCTGTTCAGGCTGCTTAGACTGGGTTGCTTATAAACAACAGAAGTTTATTTCTCATGGTTCTGGAGGCTGAGAAGTCCAAGATCAAGGTGCTGGCAGATTCAGTGTGTGGTAAGGCCTGCTTTCTGGCTCACAGACAGCCCTCTTTTTGCTGTAGCATCAAATGGCAGAAGGGTCCAAGGAGCTCCCTGGGGCCTCTTTTATAAGGGCCCTTATCTCATCTATGAGGTCTTTACCCTCATGACCTAATCACCTCCCAAAGGCCCAGCCTCCAAATACTCTCACACTGGAGATTAGTTTCAACATGAGAATTTTGGGGGGATGCAATCAGTCTATAGCTTCAACCTGCCTTGCTTAGGAGCCAGTATTTCTCCACAACTATGTGGTACAGTCTGACGGAGCTGCAGGGTAGCCTGTGCTTGGGGGCAGGGGTATGGGGTACAGGGCCAGCAACAGGGCAGCAGGACTAGGTAAGCAGTGTAAGGGGAGGAAAGCCTGAGCGATGACAGCTGAAGAGGTGGGTAGGAGAGGGGATGGGGAGGTAAATGCCATTTATTTAGTTTCTGTTCACCTCTGTTAAAGAGAAAAGCCTCTTTCTTCATTGGTTTCCATAAAGACGGATTTTTCCTTAAGCACCTGGCCTTCTGCCCACCCCCTACTCCTCCCCAGGGAGGTAGAATGAGTTACCTGGTTGGTGGAAGATAGCCAAGGATCCATGTTTCTAGATGGGGGAAATTGAACCACCCAAGATCCTGAGGCCTGGGGAAAGTCTCTTTCTCCTTCTCTCTCTACTTGGACTAGGGGAGACAAGTAACCTGGGTAAGAGTGTGTGCTGTGCTGACTTAAACTTTCCCCACAGTCTAGACATGGGTTATTGGGACCCTGGAAGTCCATTTTAGCTGTTACACTAAGCCGCCTCCTCCAACCTAGGCTCTATCAGCCAAAAGGGTGAGCACCATCTTGTTTCTCTGTTTGCTGGCTCTTTGGTCTTATTTCTCCATTGGCTCGGGATGCAGGTGAGGAAAAGCAGTGCCCTGTATTAGGACGTTAGGACCCCACCAATTTCTACTTCCCAAAGCAACTCCATGTACAGTAAAAAAGAGAGGCATCTTAAACACACCGAAAAATAGAAACAAACCAGCAAAAACAAAGTCATGCAGATATGAAATGATCTGGAAATTTAAAACATAACAAAGTAGGGCTTCCCTGGTGGTGCAGTGGTTGGGAGTCCACCTGCCGATGCAGGGGACACGGGTTCGTGCCCCAGCCCTGGAGATCCCACATGCGGCAGAGCGTCTGGGCCCATGAGCCATGGCCGCTGAGCCTGCGCGTCCGGAGCCTGTGCTCCGCAACAGGAGAGGCCACAGCAGTGAGAGACCCGCGTACCGTAAAAAAAAAAAAAAAAAAAAAAGATGTTAAAATATAACAAAGTAATGGTTTTTAAAACTTATGTGCCCTGTAATGCTCTATGAAACAACTTATTGGTATGATTTTATCAGTTTCATAATTCAGTTAAATCTATGAGATCAGAAAAGTTCTAATCAGAATCTTGGAAAAATGGCCATTAATATTTGCTTAGTGCTTTACATGGTTTTTGAAGTTGTCTCACATACGTTATTTCACTTGAGCCTCGCAACCCACTAAATCTGATTGGGAAGCTATTGTTTCTATTCTCATCTTCCGAGGCTCCGAGTTTAGTGATTATCTAAGGTCACACCACTACGAACTGACAAAGACTTGTACTCAGGGTCTCCTGACTTAGAATGTGATGTTCCCACTCCAATATAAAGGTCATCATCAAGAGAAATAATTTTAAAGTTTACCTGTCTGGTTGTTTTATTTTTTAAAGAACTTAAATTTAACAATTTCTCTATGGACAAGTGTTTTCTGGAGTAGAAGATGAAGTTCCAAAAATACAGACTATGCCACTCCAGAAACAGCGTTTAAAGTAACGGTTCAGCTAAGCATCTTATTACTACGTTAAATCTATCAAGCTGGATTAAAAAATGTAATAGCTTAGAAAACTGCAGCATCTGATCACCGCCAAGGTTACACAATGGCTTAGGCTTTTGTGCACAAATTCTTCAAGCTTGTTATGCACACCAGTTTTGAAGAATTCGATATCGCTTATTAGTCACACTGGAACCTACTTAACTTCCCATTTACATAGTTTTATTTATTTCAAATATCTATTCAACTTCTTCAGAATGCAATGCAACAAGATCATATTTTTTCTAGGTAATTTCAAAGGAAAACAATGAAAATGTTTTCAATGATCTTGCACATTTCCTCCGCACACTGAATATTAATTTCATTGTAATGATTTTCATTTTGTAAAACAATAAAGTACCTCAACTGTCTGCATATATAATCAGAAAGAAAATGGAATACTTTTCTATTTTTAAAGCTGGTAAGAGAATATAAATCTATATATTTGCTTTTATATAACTAGATGTTTAAATATATATCATTAGATGTTTATAATTAGATATAAAAACAAATGTTTTATACTTATATACTATTGATTGAATGGAAATAATACCATAGGATACTAGTAGGAAATACAAAAAGAAAGTAAATCTAAAAATATTAAGTAATAGCTATATGCTGGCTTTTTTGGCATGTGCTTTGATGCAATGAACATTTAATAAATGTATAACCTAAGTATAATATACATTTTTAAGGACATTTAGAATTTAATCAATTCATGTTAAGGTTGTTGTTTGAAGACAGAAAGCTGATCTGTTTTGCTGCTCTTTTAACTGCAAAATTAATATTTTGTCATTGTTTTATCATTATTATGTAAAAACATAAATACATAATTTTTAGTATGCACTTCAAATTGTCATGTCCATAGCCAGAATTCAAAGACAATTATCAGTAGGATCTCATGCTCACACTGCATATAAACATCTTTCTAATCTCAGGAAACAAATAATTCTTTAAGAAATAGAAAAATACTAGTTAAGAAAAGCCTTAGTTTCTTTGTAAATTGAATTTGATGTTTGGAATGGTCCACACACTTGAAAATACTATGGTTGGTGAATACACAATTGTACGTTTTCACATACAGATGCAAGTGAAAGAGAAATGCATCATACCAAGTTGAGTACAGAAATTATGAAGGTAGGCTAATTAAATTCCACTCAGAGGGCATTTGAGTGAGTGTTACCTAGGTGTGCTGTACCTAACCCAGAACTCCACTAGAAAAACAGTGTTTGGAAAACTGAAGAGGTGAGCAGAAAGCTGTGTCACTTGACTTTGGCTCTTATTTGCAAAAAGGTTATATTTCAAAATAGAAGATGGGGCTGGAAAAGTAAACACAGCTGTGTTTTCTCCAACCCAGTGTGAGAATGAAGGGGCTCTTAGGAGTGGCAGGAGGCTAAGTCACTGCTTGGTGCACACTCAGAGCCCCAAATAGAATGCTATTATTTCATTTTATGGCTAACTCAGGATAATATTTTTTATTGTGGCAAAATATACACAACATAAAATTTATCATCCTAACCATTTTTAAGTGTATAATTCAGTGGCCCTAAATACATTCACAACGTTGCACAATTAACACCATTATCCATCTCTAGAACTTTTTTTTATCAGCCCAAACAGAAACTTCATTCTGCTCTTGATAATAAGAAACAAGCATTTAGGAGTCAAATACGAAAAATACAGGCAGGTACTAATCTTTTAATAATTCACCATTATATTATTAAGAACTCTGACTATATTTTCTCAGGCCAATGAGTCCACAGCAGAGATGAAATCCTATATATCTTCAGTAAACAGATGTAGGAAAATTATTATTATAGTATTCATATTATAATTATAATAACAATAAATAAGATAAAACATTAAAATTATCTTGAATGTCAGTACTTGATAAAAGGCAAATTAAGTTGTACGAGCTGAATGTTGGTAGAGAATCTGAAAGGGACTTCAGAGCACTGTCAAGATTGCTGGTGTAGGTTTGTTGTGGGGTATTTTAATTAGAAGTATCTCTAGGAAATCTGGAGAGCTGTGTTCATTAAGATTATTTTGTTTTACTCCCATAAATAGTAAGGTGACTTGGTAGAATTTTCCCGAAGTTAAGTGGCAAAATCTGATAGAAGGGGTATAAGAAAGATGTATGTGCATGAAAGAAAGCAATTAATTCATTGGCAGTAAGAATGGCTGGTTATCAGCAGAGAAAGTGAGAGTACAGTCCATCTGCTAAGTGACAGAAATGGAAGATGGGATGTGATAGGAAGAGCATCACACAGCTCCTTTTTGGCCACCCGGAGACTTTACCATGGATCAACTTGGTTTTCACGATTGCCAACCCGGGGAGCAGAGGGGCCTCGTGGAGGGTGGGAGAAAGAAGTAGCACCATGTAAATCTAGGACCCAGCTATCTGCATGGTGGTTCCTGGTAATGTGAGCACTAGTTTCCAAAGATCTAGTATTTCACCAAAGTTTCTAGGTAGTCAATTTTCAGAACACAGTACAGATCTTCCTTTAGCCTTCTAGAAATAATTCCTATGGCTTCAACTGCCAAAGTGGCCTAAAAATGAACACCTGTAACTTCCAAAAGTGTTCTTAAATGTACAGATTCTACACTCAGAATCCAACAGAGCTCTGTTTTCCCCTCCTAGGCCTTTTTTGCAGGTGAGTTGATGATGGGAATTCTCTGAGGAAAGTAGATAATTTATGGCTACCCATGAGGATGGAAATAAGGGTTTAGATTATGAACTCTGATATATACTAATAAGTAAACTATATTAGTTACTAGTGACTAATTATATTAACTTCATTTTGGCTCAGTCCTAATGTTCTAATAGTGTACTTATGTCTACTACCACAGATAGTTCACATTTAATGAGCACTTATTTACCAGTCACTATTCTAAGGTTTTTACCTGTGTTATCTCATTTAATTTTTCCATTTAAGAGATGGGAAATACTGAAACGCAGAGAATTTAGTCTAACTCTAGAATTAGACTTTTAGCTGTTATTCTATTCTGCCTCACAAGTACAACACAGTCTAAGGAAACATCACTTTGTGCCTTTTAAAATGTGGTGTCATTGCTTCTAAAGACCAAAAAAGTATCTTCTCCTTCAGAAAGGGTTGTAGGATACTGTTCTAATAATCATACTTTCTTTTGCTTTCAAAACAAAAACAAAAGCACATGGGATGGTAAGATACCAATTAAAAAAAAGAAAGGAAAAAACATTGGGTGTTGTATTATGTCTCATTTTTATATCTAGCTGGATACGCTAATTCTATGTGGATCTTAGAAACCCTGAAATTATAGACTGTTCAGACTATTTTAATCCCTAAAAGCACCGTTGTGAAGCCTCAGTAATATATTTTTAAAATAACCTTTTTACCTTAACCAAATATATTCCAGTTAAATTTGAGAACCTAAAGTAACCACATACTGTCCTTTGTTCAATGAAGATGACTCTTCCTGAAACACACCCTCTGTGGTCAGTTTTCCAGTGACAGGGACTGACTGCATTCAATTGCCCACATTTCCCAGCTCATGGCACTTGGTGAGCAACGGCAAAAAGGTGCCACGTGGCTGGAACCTGGGTTGCAATTTGTTCTCAGCAGAGAAGATACGTTGCCTTTAACGGGCCCAAACACATGATCTGGGTCTACTTAACATTATTCTTGAACCAACTATGCTAAGAGATTAGATCACAGGCAAGAGAAGAGAATGAGAACATTTCCGGGACTCAATATAGTTGCAGACTTCTGGGTGGACCCTTAAATGCAGAAAAAAAGGGAAGTACATCATCACTATTTATGCCCAAAGTAGCACAAATAAAAGTGGTGCTTTCATGCTCAAAGTGCACAGTTGATTTTAAAAAGGCCCACGAGTGCATTTTTACTTCCTATTCATTCAATTGCTTTGAACTAAAACCTAAACAAAAATTGATTAAAGTGTTGTAGTTCAAAATAGAAATTTCATGGTGATTGCTTGAAAAGATCTGGATCATCAACTAGAAAAAGCAAATCACAAGTTTTAAAAACAATTTCAAATTACTGAGTAGCTAATCACTGAGAAGAAAACAAAGAATATTTTCACTTGCACAAAAATTTACCCAATTTATGCTACTCCTTCAGTTTTCTTTTCCGCAACCCAAGAAAGTTAATCTGTTTTTGAAAAGAGACCGGGACAGACGATATACATAAAGTGTATGCTTTTTGTTGCATGAGGTTTGTACTGTCTCTTAGTATGATTTACATGAGCTTAGGGAAAATCAATTAATGTCATACATCACATCAATAAAATAAAAAATAAAAACCAATATCATCTCAATAGGCTCAGGAAAAAAATGTGAAAAAAATATAATACCCCTTCATGATAAAAAAACACTCAACAAATTAGGAACTGAAGGGAACGTCCTCAACCTGATAAAGGACATTTACGGAAAAGTCAAGCTAATATCATACTTTACGGTGAAAAACTAGATGCTTTCCCCCTAGGATTTTGAACAAGACAAGGATGTCCACTCTTACCACTTCTATTCAAAATATTACTAAAGGTTCCAGTCAGGGCAGTTAGGCTATCAAACAACAACAACAACAACAAAAAATAATAGATAGCATCCAGATTAGAAAAGAAGTAAAATTATCTCTCTGCATACATCACATGACCTTATTTATAAGAAAATCTAGGAAACCCACCGAAATACTATTAAAACTAATAAGTTCAGCAAGGTTGCAAAATGTAAGATGAATATACAAAAATCAGTTGTAGTCATCTGTCGAATCAATGCTATCCCTATTAGAATCCCAGCTGATTTATTTGTTGAAGTTGACAAGCTGATCCTAAAATTCATATGGAATTACCAGGTATCCAGAATTGCCAGAACAATCTTGAAAAAGAAGAACAATGTGGGAGGACCCATACTTTCTGATCTCAAAACTCACTACAAAGCAACAGTAATCAAGACAATGTGGTACTTGCATAAGGATACACATATATATTAATGGAATAGAACAAAAAGTCCAGAAATAAACCTGTGTGTCATTGGTCAACTGATTTTTGACAATGGTGCCAACATCATTCAATGGGGAAAGAACAGTCTTTTCAACAAATGGTGCTGGGATGCACAGTCACATATAAAGGCAAATTGGACCGTTATAACACACCACATACAAAAATGAACTCAAACTGAATCAAAGTCCTATAAGAGCTAAACTATAAAACTCCTCTTAGAAGAAAAAATAGGGGCAAATCTGCATGGCCTCAAACTTGGCAATGGATTCTTAAATATGACACCAAAGCACAAGCAACAAAAGAAAAAAATAGATAAATCAGACCTCATCAAAACTGTAAACTTCTATGCTTCAAAGGACACTATCAAGAAAGTGAAAAGGCAACCTGTAGAAGAGGAGAAAATATCTGCAAATCATATATCTGATAAGGGATATGCATCTAGAATATATAAAAAACTCTTACAACTCAATAATTAAAAAAGATAACCTATTTGAAGGACAGAAGAAGGATCTGAATAGACATTTCTTCAAAGCAGATAAATGGCCAATAAGCACGTGAAAAGATGCTTGACATTATTAGCTGTGAAGGAAATGCCAAAAAAACCCCCACAAAACCCTCAAGATACCTACAGTGAAGCACTTCACACCCATTAGGATGGCTATAATCAAAAAGTCAGATAATAACAACTGCTGGCTAGGATGTGGAGAAACTGGAACTATCACACATGCTGGTTGGAATATAAAATGGTGCAGATACTTTGGAAAACACGTTTAAACAGAGAATTATCATAGTCCCGGCAATCCCACTCCTAGATATACACTCAAGAAAATTAAAAACAGGTATTCAAAAAAATACTTGTATATTTTTATAGTGGCATTATTCATAATAGCCAAAAGGTGGAAACAATCCAACTGATGAATAGATAAACAAAATGTGGTATATCCACATAATGGAATATTATTCAACAATTAAAGGAGTAAAAAGAAATGAAATACTGGTACATGTTTCAAATGGATTACCCTTGAAAACACTATGCTAAGCGAAAGAAGTGTCACAGAAGACCACATATAATTCTACTTATATGAAATAGTCAGAAGAGGCAAATCTATTGAGACAGAAAAGTAGATTAATGGTGAAAATTTCACCTTTACTTCCAATAGATCAAAGCTACATCTGCAAGTAAAAGGAATACATATTGGTCATAGTGAGTGTTTTTTATTTTCTTGAACCCTCAATCAGACTCATATAGGAAACATTTTCATTCTTTTGCCAACATATTTTTGAAAATCATAAATCTATATTCATTTTTAAATTTCATCTAAGCAGTGTATAATATTTAGATAAACTTGAAAAAGGAATATTGGAGATTCTACTATATCTAATGCACTTAAAAAACACTAACATCTTTATAAGCTCTTCCTCTACACTAATTACCATGGCCCAATTCCTTCTCTTCATTTTACTGTTAGCTTCACTGTAGTAATAATCATCCTTAGATACATGAACTTATTGAACTTATGGAAGAAAAAAAATTAAGCTCCTCTATTAAGAGATACCCTTCTACAAAAATTTACCTTTCAAGTTTAGTAATTATAAAAATTTGTAATATATTTATATTGTTTTGATTGATTACATATTACCAATAATTAAAATAATAATTCAGAAGAAATTTTCTAATACTTGGCCTGTGGTCATAGTAGATAGATATATACACACACACATATATATATTTAATTTATACCAATATTTTTTGTTGCTAAGAAATATGGTATCGTAATCAATAAAAGACCTTCAAGATAAAGGATTAAACTCAGTGGATAGAAATCTGAGTTCGAGTAGAAAAAGGAACGATGTAAAATTTCTGATTGTTAAAGAGCCTGTGCATGTAGTTTTTAGATGGATGATGTCATGTGTCAAATTGCTATGGGATTTCAATTTCAATGGACATACATGAAAGAATGATAAAATAGTTTTAATGTTTAAATGTCAATATTTACAATACGTGGGAAATCCCATCCTTTGCAACTGTTAAACTTATGATAGAAAATTTTTATGACATCTTAGTATAAGAAGGTACATTGTTATTAGACTTAAGAATAACTGGTCTAGAATATATATACAAAATTGTCTTCACATTTGAGAGATTTTGCCAAATTGCTCTCTAGAGTAGTTGTCTAGACTTATACTGGCTGTGAGCATTTTCTTTTTCATACACCACCACCAAAACTTGGTGATTTTCAGGTTTTTTAATCTTTCCCAATCTGAATGAGAAAAGGTATCATATTTTAATTTGCCTCTGCTCCCCAGTTCTAACACTCTTTGCTTCAATTTAATGCTTTAAGTCTCACCTTAAATACTATTTCCTCAGAGAGACCTGCTCTGTCCACCTCATCTTAAAGTAGATCCTCCCAAGTACCTCTAGCTGTTCTCTATCTCATCGCACGGGTTATTTCCTTCACTATACTTCCAATGACCTGATGTAATTTTATATATTTGCATTCATTCATTCATTCATTTATTTATATTTTATTTTATTTTATTTCGGTACACGGGCCTCTCACTGTTGTGGCCTCTCCCATTGCAGAGCACAGGCTCCGGACGCGCAGGCTCAGCGGCCATGGCTCACGGGCCTAGCCGCTTTGCGGCACGTGGGATCTTCCCGGACAGGGGCACGAACCCGCGTCCCCTGCATCAGCAGACGGACTCTCAATCACTGCGCGACCAGGGAAGCCCTATTTGCCTATTATATTTTAGATTAGTTTTTATCTCCTACTAAAATGCAAACCCTGTGAGTCAGAGCCCCTGTGCAGTCAATTGTATATGTAGTATGTAGCAGAATACCTGGCACACAGTAGACACTCAATAAATACTGCTGAATGAATGAACGTTTCTGGGCTGAGTAATGGACTGGTGTTATCTTCCACCCTTCCTTCAGAAGACCTCCCACAATCCACTGGGACCATAATCCCTGCCTCCTGGTCTTCCCCTTGGCTATACTCCTTAATTTTATTCTGGATGAACTTCTATGTGCATACCGCCACAAATGCTTTCGCAGTGAACTGTGTTGAACTGTAGAAAAGACAATATAAACATACTGGATAAGGGCTCCCCAGCTATGTGATCTTGGAAAAGTTGCTGTATGTTTCTGCACCTTGGTTACTTAATCTTCATATGTCTCGGTTTCCTCATCTGTAAAATGGAAATAAGTGAGCCTACTTAGCGAGATGCTGTGAGAAATGAATAACACCAATAAAGCTCCTTAACATGGTTCCTGGGACACAGTAAGTAAGGACTCAGTAAATGTTAGTTATTATTTCCTTGCCAACTGTAATGAAATTTGAAAATATAAGTTAAGTCTATCTGCCACATTCAGTATTCTAAATATCAACATAAGGGAAATATGTTAAGAAATCCAAGTAATATAAAATCTAATCATAACTTGAGTAACTGGTAGACTAATATCACTATAAGAATCTGGCATACGGAGTTTTTCAAAGAACAAGAGAAATTATTTTATTATCCTTGCAAATTGAGAAAGTAGTATGAATAGGGCTGGCAGATATGACAGACTTGCCAGGGTACATACAGCTTTTTAAAAACGTTTCCTTCAGAAATACAGATAATTGACCTAGTAATTTTAAAAGCAGTCTTTACTTTCTAGTTATCTTTTTCATTACGTTTGATGACTGGATAATAAAAGAGCCAATAACAATTATTTTTAACATCTTTATTGGAGTATAATTGTTTTACAATGGTGTGTTAGTTTCTGCTTTATAACAAAGTGAATCAGTTATACATATACATATATCCCCATATCTCTTCCCTCTTGCGTCTCCCTCCCACCCTCCCTATCCCACCCCTCTAGGTGGTCACAAACCACCGAGCTGATCTCCCTGTGCCATGCGGCTGCTTCCCACTAGCTGTGCACCCTACGTTTGGTAGTGTATATATGTCCATGCCACTCTCTCACTTTGTCCCAGCTTACCCTTCCCCCTCCCCATATCCTCAAGTCCATTCTCCAGTAGGTCTGCATCTTTATTCCCATCTTGCCCCTACATTCTTCTGACCATTTTTTTTTAAAAAAATTTATTTATTTATTTATTTATTTATGGCTGTGTTGGCTCTTCATTTCTGTGTGAGGGCTTTCTCTAGTTGCGGCAAGTGGGGGGCCATTCTTCATCGCGGTGCGCCGACCTCTCACTATCGCGGCCTCTTGTTGCAGAGCACAGGCTCCAGACGCGCAGGCTCAGTAATTGTGGCTCACGGGGCTAATTGCTCCGCGGCATGTGGGATCCTCCCAGACCAGGGCTTGAACCCGTGTCCCCTGCATTGGCAGGCAGACTCTCAACCACTGCGCCACCAGGGAAGCCCCTTCTGACCATTTTTTTGTCTTTTTTTTTTAGATTCCATATATATGTGTTAGCATACGGTATTTGTTTTTCTCTTTCTGACTTACTTCACTCTGTATGACAGTCTCTAGGTCCATCCACCTCACTGCAAATAACTGTTTTGTTCCTTTTTATTGCTGAGTAATATTCCATTGTATATATGTGCCACATCTTCTTTATCCATTCATCTGTCGATGGACACTTAGGTTGCTTCCATGTCCTGGCTATTGTAAATAGAGCTGCAGTGAACATTTTGGTACATGACTCTTTTTGAATTATGGTTTTCTCAGGGTATATGCCCAGTAGTGGGATTGCTGGGTCATATGGTAGTTCTATTTTTAGTTTTTTAAGGCCAATAACAATTTTTATAATGATTTCCTGGCTGCCAAACCCAAGTGGTAGAAACAAGGCAGCATTCCAGTCAAGATTTCACCAATTTCTCCCTTTCTCTTCCTGTAACAATGCTCAGAGAAATAACTTCTAGCAAGCATTTCAGTAATAGTAACCTTTATTCAGCATATCCTCTATGGTCATTTTTGAGACCATCAGAAATGTCACTTGACTTTGCCTTCCTTGATGGAAGTACTATATTTGGTACTGAGTATAATTTTAACTAACCTGTGAACACTTTAGATACTAGACCAACTGCTGATGTAGGAACTAGAGACTTCCTGGAGTGAAACCACACATTCAACCCAATGACCAAATTCACGGGAATGAATTTAACAATTGCCAAAATATATTCTCTTTTTGAAAACAGTAATATGTCACTTTATCTTGAGATGGCAAACTGAAAAACAGACTGACCATAAGGTGTACTTTGATACATTTAGTAGCATAACAGATTCTGTTAAATTCAGTTAAAGTCACTATGGAGGAATAAATGACACAGAGACTTGTCAAGCTGAAAGAGGTGTCAATTAATGATAATATTAACAAATGTTAAAAATAATCACTAAAAGTTATATGCCAGATAATATATTATTGGTTCCAAAGAGCTTCCAGTGGTGCCTGAAACTTTCCAGAATTCTCTTCCTCATTTAGTAATAAGTTAAAAAAATTCCTCATTGGCTTAATTCATATTGGCTCAAATACATCAAAAGATGATTACCAACTAAAAACATTTTAAGAATTCTGAAACTACATGTAAGAAAACCAAATGGCTTTTAAAAAATTTTATTATTTATTTATTTAAACATGTATATACTGCAATTTTATTACAATCGCACAAACGAAGTTAGCATGTAGGAAATTTAAATGAAACAGTACTGTAAAAATAGCGGAGAACAAAAAAATCTAAAAACGAAGTACACCTAAAGCACGAGAATTCAATATTCATTAGTGTTTCATCTTCAGATTTGACTGACACTTGATGCTCGCAAATTCTGAAACAAACTTGGAGATCATGGTGACTACTGTGAAGAGATTTCAGCAACAGCACTAAGATTTGTACATTCAGTTGGTTTGCAATTGACTTGTTAGCAGTTACATAGTGTATAGTACAGATTTGTCACAGGTCAGATCACAGCATTGAAGGAAAGAAGTACCTTCCTGTAATTAGAAAGGACTCCCTACACTGCACTCAGCTTAAGACATCTAATGTAGAAACTAAATGGCTTTAAGAAATTTGGCCACATGGGTATAAATAAGGACTTTCATTTCTGGAGTTAAAAAATGTGCATTCTAATTATAAAAATGACAAAGGCAGTATAATATGGAGGAAAAGAAATGATTTAGGAATCCGAAGATCAACTGCATTCATCTATTTAAAAAATACTTGGGTCCCTATAGTGTGTCTGGCACAATGCTGGGCAACAGACAGAGTGGGGAATAAACAGCCATGGTGCTGCTCTGGTGAGGATATTGGGTTGGCCAAAAAGCTCGTTTGGGGTTTTCCGTAACACCTTATGGAAAAACCCGAACAACTTTTTGGCCAACGCAATAGTACAGAGGGGAAATTGGGCAAAACACAAGAAAACCAACTATGGGAAGTGTTGGTTGCAAGAATGGAACAGCAGGCAATGAAAAGAAATGGGATGGGTAGTGGGCACAAAGACGAGTAAGATAATGAATGCTGACTACACCTATGATGAAGTATTTTAAAGTGAAAAACCTTTAAACTTACGTGACTCAATTGCTATTCTTAAATGTTAAAATATTTGAAATTTGGGAACAACTGTTATTGAAAATTATTTGTTGCAATATTCTAACTCTCAATACATATCAATTTTTAAAATCTAATTCAGTGTTATGATGGTATCTGGTATAGTTACCAAAGCATAACCAAAGATTATCAAAATTTTACCATGATTTTGAAAAGCTAATTTAAAAGAATCCTACTATTAGAATGAGCTTGTTTTTTTGTTTTGTTCTGTTTTTTCTTTTGAGAATAGGCCAGTAGACAAATAAGTAGTGACCAGTAAGATAAGAAGGATATTGGCAAGTCTAGTGCCGTTTTAAAAAGTTGAGATATAATAAACATATAATATTATATTAGTTTCAGGTATACAACAAAAGAATTATTTGTATATATTGCAAAAAGATCACCGCAATAAGTCCATTACCATTATCACACAGTTGCAAAAATAATTTTTTTCTTGGGATAAGATCTACTGTCTTGGCAAGTTCAAATATACAATAGAGTATTGTTAACTACAGTCACCATGCTGTACATTACATCCCCAGGACTTACTTATTTTATAACATGAAGTTTGTATCTTTTGACCACCGTCATCCATTTCTCCTACTCCCAGCAACCTCCACCTCTGGCAACCACCAATATGTTTTTGTTTGTTTAGATTCCACATATAAGTGAAATCATATGGTATTTGTCTTTCTCTGCCTGACTTACTTCCCTTAGCATAACACCCTCAAGGTCCATCCATGTTGTCAAAAATGGCAAAATTTCCTCCGTTTTTATGACTGAAATATTCATATATATAACATTATATATAATATTTTATATATATATAAATACACACACATATATAAAATACATATATATGTCTCACTTTTTTTTATCCATTCACCCATTGATGGACACTTAGGTTGTTGCTGCCCTTTCTTGGCGACTATAAATAATCCCACAATAAACATGGGGGTACATATAACTTTTTGAGCTAGTGTTTTCATTTCCTTTAGATAAATACCCAGAAGTGGGATTGCTGGATAATAGGGTAGTTCTATTTTTAAGGAACCGCCATACTGTTTTTGGTAGTGGCTGCACCAACTTACATTCCTACCGAGAGTGCACATGGGTTTCCTTTTCCCCACATCCTCACCAACACTTGTTCTCTCTTGTCTTTTTGATAATAGGCATTCTTCATGTTTTAGGTGATATCTCATTGTAGTTTTGATTTGCATTTCCCTGATGATTAGTGATGTTAAGCTTATTTTCACATAACTGTTGGCCATCTGTATGTCTTCTTTGAAAAAATGTCTATTCTGATTTCTGCCCATTTTTTAATCACATTGTTTTTGTGTTATTGAGTTCTGAGTTCTTTATATAGTTTGGATATTAACCCCTTATCAGATATACAGTTTGCAAATATTTTCTCCCACAGTGTAGGTTACTTTTGTTGACGGTTTGTTGATGGTTTAATTTTGTTGATGGTTTCCTTTGCTGTGTAGGAGCATTTTAGTTTGGTCCCAAATGTTTATTTTTGCTTCTGTTGCCTTTGCTTTTGGTGTCAAATCCAAAAAAATCACCAAGACCCATGTCCAGGAGCGTACTACCTATGTTTTCTTCTAGGAGTTTTATGGTTTCAGGTCTGAGGTTCAAGTCTTTAATTCATTTTGACTTAATTTTTATGTATGGTGTAAGACAGTGTTCCAGCTTCATTCTTTTGCATGTGGCTGTCCAGTTTTCCCAACACCATTTCCTGAAAAGACTGTCACCCCATTGTATATTCTTGCCTCCTTTGTCATAAGTTAACTGACCATGTGGGTTTATTTCCGAGCTTTCTATTCTATTCCATTGGTCTACATGTCTGTTTTTATGCCAATACCATACTATCTTGATTACTATAGATTTGTAAAAGTTGGAAATCAGGGAGCATGATGCCTCCAACTTTATTCTTCTTTCTCAAGAATGCCTTGATTACCCAGGGTCTTTTGTGATTCCATACAGATTTTAGGATTGTTTTTTTTCTATTTCTGTGAAAAATGCCATTGGAATTTTGAACAGGATTGCCGTGAATCCATAGATTGCTTTGGACATTTTAACAAAGTTAATTCTTCCAATCCATGTGCACAGAATATCTTTCCATTCATTTGTGTCTTCTTCAATTTCATTCATCAGTGTCTTACAGTTTTCAGTGTATAGGTCTTCTACTTCCTTTGTTAAATTTATTCCTAGGTATTTTATTATTTTGGTGCAAATGGAAAAAATACTACTATTTAGATGAGCTTTTTAATAAAGTCTCATCTGTTTACATTTTATATTATAAATGTGATACTTTATGCCTATTGTATTTGTAATGAGAGTATCTCTGTCTATAAGTGTTGTAAGGATTGTGATATCTCTCTGATAACAATTAAAAACTTATATATTTCTAAGGAAAAGAAGATGTCCTTAATAAGCAGATTTGACTGAGAGTGAGAACTCTTACTTCAATGGTGGTAGATTTCTGGGAAAGAGGAGGAAGAGGCTAAAAATATTTTAAAGGTAAGAACAAACACTTGCTCTTTTATCTTCTCTTTGTACTAAGGTAAGATTGATAATATGAGATATTATGCAATATTATGCCATACATATATATTTTACATATGTGTGATTCAAACCCGCACAACCACCCTATACATGAGTAGTATTATCCCTAATTTAGAGACAAGGAGAGTGAGGCACAGAGACATTAAATAATTGGTCCAAGGTCATAGTTCATACACCACAGAACACCACTCTATACTGCTCTTAAAACTGAACTCTGGATGACTTTTCAACACGTGAGCAATTCTTTAGCTCAAATAAAGGCTGTTCTCACAATACTAACATAGAGAGTTCTAAAGCTTAGCAAGAGAAAATAACTAGTTGCCTAGCAATTTACCAAGGAAATATATAGCCTGGAGGCCTCACTTCTTACTAGTATCATTTCCTAGTAATATGCTAACATGATAGTATGACTAGAGCTTACCCAATAAGAAATTGAAATTTATGACATATCTGTATTACAAAAGTACAAATGAGATGGAAAATTCTAGTATGGTATTTACTGGATCTTTTAAAAAAAGATTTTCCACTGCCCTAAGTGTTCTGTTTGCAAGATTTTCATAGGGAAAACTACCTCCATCTTAAGAAAAGCTAATAACTGAAATTTCAAATTCATAAAACAAATTAAGAGGATTTTTTACTTGCACTATAGAAAAAAAAGTCTTTGCTCTAACTAAAGGGTTCAGTGAAGACTTCTAAGGATAGACACTTCCTCCTATAAAAAAGTATAAGAGTCACAAAAAGCTGGTATCACTGAGAAGGGCACTGGTCGCTTTACTACTTACTGCTCTACTAAGATGCTTTGTGACTTAAAAAAAGCAAGTCACTTAATTTCTATGAATTTTATTTGATTTTCTTATCTCTAAAATGAAGGGGTTGGATTAGAGGATCTTTTTAGATCAGTCCTGTTAAATAGAAATTAATGAGAGTCATTACATGTAATTTAAAAATTTCCACTTGCCACGGTAAAAAAAGGAAAAGGAAACAGGTACAATTAATTTTTAACAATATATTTTACTTAACCCAATATATCTAAAATGTCAGTTCAAAAAACAATATAAAAAAATGAATGAGAAAATTTAGATTCCTTTTTCCAGACTATGTCTGTGAAATCCAGTATGTATTTTACACTTAACAGCACACAATTCAGATTCAACACAATCCATATTTCATGTGCCCAACAGTCACGTGTGTAGAGGCAGTTGTAGAAGTCCATTCTCCAATAATTTACCTAAAATGTTTCAGGAGTATTCCACTATTAAAAGTAAGGCACACCAGCAGAAATTAGGCTTAATGAAATTAGCTATCCACACAGTGTGGTTTAACAGCAGCACTGTAAAGGTCCTCAACTGCAGAAGCCTGAAAATCTACCTATGATGGGCATTCCTTTGTAGTACACAGAAATTATCTGTGTTTCTCAATGTTTTACAATATAAATCGTAGAAAGATAACAAATTGACAAATTAAGCATTATGTAGGGCAAATTGAAAATCTTTTTAGAAGCATATGGGCTGTAAATAGCAAATTAAAGGGTCCTTAATACTTGATGTGGATGTGAGTTTTGAGTTTTTCATATTAGTTGGATCACTAGCATCTTACATGACTTTGGGGGAGTAGGGATGAGAAATCTGTGGAGGGTAGATGCCTGAGAAAAATTTTACCTACTTATGATTTAGCCTTGCATTCGTATACTCTAACTTCACTGGGAACTTACAGCCTGAACTAAAATAGGAAAAATATAAAAAGAAAAAAAAAAATCCAGACAGTCACTTGCTAGGTGGAGTCACACCAAAAGAAAAGCTGTCATTCTGACCTGAGCATCAATTAATGATAGCTGTGGCAGAGTGAAGTCGGGGAAGGAATTACCACCAGAAGTCAGTATTGTAAAATGCCCCTAGGCTCCTCTGAGAAGAGGTATTAACAAGACACATTAAAAGTTATTGATAGGGCTTCCCTGGTGGCGCAGTGGTTGGGAGTCCGCCTGCCGATGCAGGGGACGCCGGTTCGTGCCCCGGTCCGGGAGGATCCCACGTGCCGCGGAGCGGCTGGGCCCGTGAGCCATGGCCGCTGAGCCTGCGCGTCCGGAGCCTGTGCTCTGCAACGGGAGAGGCCGCGGCAGTGAGAGGCCCACGTACAGCAAAAAAAAAAAAAAAGTTATTGATAGAAGCATAGTTAGGCAAACCACTTTAAAAGAATCAGGTCCTAAATGACAAGGGAAATTTAAACCTTGAGCTGCACCTTGACAGGAGAAATGGTAGGACTGTGGCACGGAGCTTACTGAAAGCAAAAATCTGCACGGCGCATAATTTGTGCCCTCTCATCAACCGGTTCCCACACCTTGAGATTCACATGAAGATTCTGCAGGAATCGTATCTGCAGATGACCACGTAATGAATGTGTGGGGAGGCTACGCCAGCCTCTTGTTAAGAGGAAGGAGGACAAGGAACCAGAGTGGTCACCAAAGCAACTTCAGCCACGTGGGTTTTTTTTAAAGATTTAATTTTTTTAAAATTTTTGGCTGCGTTGGGTCTTCATTGCTGTGTGAGGGCTTTTCTCTAGTTGTGGCGAGCGGGGGCTACTCTTCGTTGCGGTGCGCAGGCTTCTCATTGCGGTGGCTTCTCTTGTTGCAGAGCACGGGCTCTAGGCACGCGGGCTTCAGTAGTTGTGGCGCACGGGCTCTAGAGCGCAAGCTCAGTAGTTGCGGCGCAAGGGCTTAGTTGCTCCATGGCATGTGGGATCTTCCCACACCAGGGCCTGAACCCGTGTCCCCTGCACTGGCAGGCTGATTCTTACCCAGTGCGCCAACAGGGAAGTCCCCAGCCACACATTTTTATTCAGTCAAGTGGATGGAGGCTATGAATTTAGGATAAGGATTCGTGTTGTTACATGAAAGCGTTTACTCCCTCCCACGGGCAAGCAGGAAAGGATGCCTTTGTCATAAACCAAGAATTAGTATCTCAGTTTATTCTTGTTAGCAAAGCTCAATGTTAAACTTATAAAATTTTATGTGTGAGGGAGGGAGAGACTCCCTGCTAATTTTTGAGATTGGGGGTAGGAATGGTTTTGGGGGGATTACAGAATTTACGTTACTGAGCCTGGAGCATGTTAGCTGTTCAAGTAATGTCAATTCAGTAAATTGTGGAAGTGGGATTGTAACCTAGGTCAGTCTGGCCCCAAAGCTGGAACTTTTTTTCCTAGATGGAAAAGATTTTATCTGAGAATCACGAGGTGGTAAGAAATCCCTACTGCAGAAAATACAGCAACCAAGTTGTAATAAATCTTCCTTCAATTCTGTACGCTCTTAAGGTTATCTCCAGCCTACTAGTCCCATGTTCGTGAACAGGTTTAAACTCAACTGAAATATATGGCACAATAAAACGTTAGGTTATATTAAATATCACAACTATAGGCAGTTTACTTGCTCTCCTTTCATTTATTCTCTAAGTGTAAGAACAAGAATAGGACTCTTAATTGCCCATCCATGCAGAGACTGGTTAAATGAAACAGGGGTGTACAGATGTACATAAAGCTCTAGAAGGAATCAGTAGAAAAGTACTCTAAGTTCTGAGAATCTTTCATTTTAAAATAAGGTTTACCGTTCCTCACAGAAGAATCTGCCAGATTTTAAGCAATCATTTTAGTTCTAGAAGCACCCACTAAGCAATTGATCAGGCCAAGAATAGACAAGTGTGGGCCCTGACAGGGATACCTACATGCTGAAGCAACTGACCTTTTACAAATTTTGTAGTCAAGTGCTCAACCTTAAAAGCAGGGGCCTTAATATGGCATCTTGTGTTTTTCTTAAAGTGGCAAGGAGACTTTATTTAGTTGCTGCAAAGTAGGTTCACTAAGTAGGTTTTGAAATGTGTGCATCCAGACTGCTGTTTGAAGGGCTGGCAGTATGGGATGGGCCATCTTAAACACAGCCATATGTGAGTAATGGTGAGATTCTCCACTTGTCACAGATGTGGGTGTCCCCACCTTTCACTGCCACAGAACAGACTGCAATAAGGTTCTGGAACTGCCTTTATACCTCAGAGACTGAGAGCTCTGGGAGGAAATGGACCGTGTCTATCTTGTTCATAATTGTATTCTATCTCCAACCCTGAGAACCATGCCTGGCAAAGAACAGGTGCTTAGGAAATATTTGTTGAATGGGGGAAAAGAAGAATTTCTCACGGAGGCTAAAAGAGACAACAATGGACTTCCAGTGACCAAGATTTCTGAAGAACATGTATTGAATGAGAGATGTACTCTTTATATTTTTTTCCCTAGGGTAATAATAGCTTTCTTCAGATAGTGAACTTTCTTCTCAATAAAATATTCACATAATAGCAGTCCAAAAAGTCAAAAGGCAACTTGATTTGCTTTGCTATATTTTACTGAGCACCATCAGAAAAATGCCCACAGGTTATCAGAAAACAATACTATTTTTCTTTTAGACCTTAATAAAGCATTCTAAATTTTTGATGGCTCACAATAAAAACTTTTAAATGTCCTATTCTTATGCCCATATTGGTAATGCCACATCATGTTTTAAACCTGTCTAGGTCTTGGTCTTGCTTATCAAAATAAATTAAGGTCCATCTTTTAGACTAGAAGTACAGCACTGACAACAGAACCTGAATGATAATGAAGACAAAAACCATTACATGTAGCAATTTCTAATTTATAAAGTATTCCACATCCATAACCTCATTTGCTTTTAATAGCAACCCTGTGAAGAAGCCAGAGAGAGAGAGAGTTACCCTCATTTTACAGAGTGAGAACTGGAGCTCACAGAGCTAGGTCAGTGTCACACAATTAGTCAATGAAAAGTTGGCAATTTCAGGTGTGAAATAAGGACAGAAACACGGCTGAAATACTTAAAAGATGACTGATTTATAGAACAAACTTTGGTTATTCTACTGTCTTTGCTTACCTAACATACCCAACAGAGACGCTGTACAGGAATGACATTCTTTACTGGAAAGGATCATCATCCAGCCTTGTCATCACTATTTTTGCTTTATATAGAGGGCCATGGAGAAAAGTGTATGTCTTCCTCTATCAGGTGATAGGTTTTTAGATTAGCTCTTTTATTTACTTGTAACACAAGCTGATAAGAACCATCACGGAGGACAGAGAGGATTGGGAATAAAACATAAGAGGTTATGTCTCTTTATAGCAAACTAAAATCTGGTTGGATATAAAGGGACAGATGTATCTTATTCTTCTCCATACTAGAATAGAACTAATCTGGAATGTTCCAGTTGGGAATATTTCCCAATTCTTTCTTTGACATTATCTTTTCTAAGGTGCTTGCCTGCCAGCTTTCCTGGTGAGCCAGTGAATCTACATGAAAACATGCTTTTGTGTGCAATAACACAAAAATAAGATTATTTATGTTACATTGTTAGTTTGTACTTAGTATTCTTTGCATTCTTTAGTGAGACTACATCTTGAGGAGTCACTAAAGTACCTACAAGTATACATAAGCTTTATTTATTTTTTTTTTAAAGATTTTTTTGATGTGGACCATTTTTTTTTTTTTTTTAAGTCTTTATTGAATTTGTTACAATACTGCTTCTGTGTTATGTTTTAGTTTTTTGGCTGCGAGGCATGTGGGATCTTAGCTCCCTGACCAGGGATTGAACCCTCACCCCCTGCACTGGAAGGTGAAGTCCTAACCACTGGACCGCCAGGGAAGTCCCTACATTAGCTTTAAATAGTACTGCTCACCCTGACTGATAACACTCTCCCTTTGTGGAGGAAGGGGCAAGACTGTAAAAGATGCACAAAAAGCAATTTGAAAACGTAAAATACTAGTGTTGTATGTTTAATGTCTGTCTCCTCTCCTCACTCCCAACTCTGCGACAGGAAGGCTGAAACACAACTAAGGCTTTTAGGTTCCCATAAGTGGGGCAACACTCATCAGCTTGTCTTAGCCTTTAGGTTTGACAAGAGAAAATAAGGTCTATTAGGCAATTATTTGGCTCCCAGGGCAGGGAGTTGCATCCAACTCCCGACCAGCTGGCTTCTGATGCCTGCGGACTGCCAAGTCAGGCAATGATGGGACGGAGCTCCTTCTTGCTTTAGTATTACTCTGGAAGGTCAATTAAGAATACTGCCAGCTCCTAGGGTTTTTTTCCCCAAACTCTATTAGGAACGCTTCTTGATGATCATCTAAAACTAGTGATTTTTAACCTTTTGTAAAGACCCTTTGAGAATTTAATAGAAGATCTGGGCTCTTCTCCCTGGATAATACTACTGCTGTTGCTACTGTCAGTAATGATGATGATAATAATAACAACAAAAATAATAGTAGATACCATTTATTGAGTGCACACACTATAAGAAATGACTTGAGCTAAGTGCCTTTCAAGGAGACTGATCCTCTGAATCATCCCTCCTTCCTCCTGTACTCCCCCAGCTAACCATACTTTTCTCTACCATTTCTCTTACGATCTTTCTTGGCGATGCCAACATTCATGTAGACTTGTGGTTCTCAACCCTGAATGCACATTACAATCACATGGGGAGTTCTTAAGAAATAGCAGTTCCCCGGAAACTACACATAGAGATCCTGATTTAACTGGTCTGGGGAAGGGCCTGGGCATCAATCGATAGTCTTTGAAAGCTCCTCTGATTACGTGCAGCCAGGATTGAAAACCGTGAATACACAACCCATCCAATACTCCACCCTTTCAGTTCCATGACCTCCAAAATCCTTTTTGTTCAACCACAGCAGCCATGTACTTCCATGGTCATCTTAGACCTTGAGATTAATAATAAAAATTCTAATTCCAGAACTCTATTTCATGCATCGCACATGTTCACTACCACCTCCTAACAATCTACTTCACACACTCTAGAAGCTGTACTCTGGCAATTCAGTGACCCACAAAGATAGCCAAGCCACTTTTTCATTGTCCATGATATCATTATATCTTTTGCTTCTTTATCCAGCATGGATGCTGTTTCATCACTGTAATTATTTCATTGTACACACCTTCCATTGCCTTGTTTGTTCCTACCTGGTTTTTATCTAGAAAAACCTCAAGCCCAGTTAAACCCAATTTTATGCCAACTGCAAACCTGCATGCACTTGAGTAGCTGGATGTGGGCTGGAGGAAAGCACATGATCATGCTGACTAGTTTCATTTTAAATTTATGGCCCAAAATCTCTAGAGATCATCTTCCCTTCCCACCAACAAATCTACCAACCTACTTGCAACAGCACCATATAATTTCCCCCACCCCCCATTAAATGGGATGAACTGTCCCTAAGACAAAACCATTCATTTGTACACTGCATCACTCACTTCTTAAGAACTTTGTTCTTGAAATTACCCCTTCTTTGTCCTCATTATGACTTTTACCTCTTTGCCACTCCTATTAGTATCCAATATGGTATAACATCTACTTTTTTTTAAAAAAAGTTTTTATTCGTATCTCTCCCCTCCTACTGTTCTATTGCTCTGTTCTTCCGTGTGGTAAAATGCCTCGAAAAAGTCTCCATCCTTGTTGTTTCCACACTTCCTTACTCCATCCCTACTGTGTATTTTATTTCATTTCTCAAACAATGAGGAGATAATATATTAAAAATATGTGTAAAGCACAAAGGATAAAATACAACCAACACCTCTATTTTACCCCTCAGTTGAAGGAACAGAACATTACTAGTAACTCTGAAGTTTACTCTGCGTCCCTCTTGCCCGCCCCCCGCATTCCCTTCCTTCCCTCACTAGGAAGTAAATGCTGTTCCTATTTTTCCAGCTATATTGAAATATAATTGACATAAAACATTATATAAGTTTAAGGTATACAATGTGATGATTTGGTATAAATATATATTGTAAATGATTACTAGAATAAGGTCACTTACACCTTAATCACCTCACATTGTTACTGTGTTTGTGTGTGTATGTGTTGAGAACATTTAAGATCTACTCTCTTAGTAATGTTCAGGTATACAATACAATATTGTTAACTTTAGTCACCATACTACAGGTTAGAGCCCCAAAACTTACTAATCTTCTAACTGGAAGTCTGTACCTCTGGCCAACATCTCCGTACTTCTGCCACCCCCTGGCAACCACCAATCTACTCTGTTTCAGTTCAGTTTTTTTAGATTCCACATATATGAGAGATCATACACTATGTTTCTGACTTATTTCACTTACTATAATGTCCTCAAGTTTCAGCCATGTTGTTGCAAATGGCAGGATTGCCTTCTTTTTTATGACTAATATTCCATCATACATACAGTTGACGCTTGAGCAACATGGGTTTGAACTGCATGCGTCCATTAATACACAGATTTTTTTCAATAGTAAATACTGCAGTACTACAAGATCCAAGGTTGGTTGAATCATGAATACAGAGGACCCACATACACTGAAGGCCAGCTACAGGTTACAGGCAGATTTTTGACTGTGCAGTGGGTCAGCTTCCCTAAACCCCATGTTGTTCAAGAATCAACTGCATGTGTGTATTTTTATTTATAAAAATCATATTTTCTTTATCTATTCCTCCGTCAATAGACACTTAGGTTGTTTCCATATCTTGGCTATTGCAAACAATGCTACAGTGAACATAGGGGTGTAAATATGTCTTCAATAGTGATTTCACTTCCTTCAGGTATATACCCAGAAGTGGGATTGCTGGATCACGTGGTAGTTCTAATATATATATATATATGTGTGTGTGTGTGTGTGTGTGTGTGTGTGTGTGTGTGTGTGTGTGTGTGTGTGTGTGTGTTTATTTATTTATTTATGGCTGCATTGGGTCTTCATTGCTGAGAGCGGGTTTTCTTTTTAGTTGCGGCGAGTCAGTTTTAGTTGCGGTTTTCTTTTTAGTTACTCTTCGTTGCGGTGCGCGGGCTTCTCATTGTCGTGGCTCCTCTTGTTGCAGAGCACGGGCTCTAGGCGCACGGGCTTCAGTAGTTGTGGCACGCAGGCTCAGTAGTTGTGGCTTGCGGGCTCTAGAGCGCAGGCTTAGTAGTTGTGGCGCATGGGCTTCATTGTTCCACGGCATGTGGGATCTTCCCGGACCAGGGATCGAACCCATGTCCCCTGCATTGGCACGCATATTCTTAACCACTGTGCCACCAGGGAAGCCCTAGTTCTAATTTTTTAAGAAACCTCCATATGGTTTTCCATAACAGCTGCACCAATTTACATTCCTAACGACAGTGGGTTCCCTTCTTTCCACATCCTCACCAACACTTGTTATATCTTGTCTTTCTGATAACAGCTATTCTAAAGGTATGAGGTGATATCTCACTGTGGTTTTGATCTGCATTTCCTTGATGATTAGTGATCACCCTTCCACATGCCTGTTGGCTACTTGTATGCCTTCTTTGACAAAATGTCTATTCAGGTCCTCTGCCCATTTTTTAATCTATTGTTTGATTTTGTGCTATTGAGTTGTATGAGTTCTTTATATATTTTGGATGTTAACCACTTATCAGATATATGGTTTGCAAATACTTTCCCCCACTCTGTAGGTTACCTTCTCATTTTGTTGATGGCTTCCTTTGCTGTGCAAAAGCTTTTTAGTCTGGTGTAGTCCCACTTGTTTATTTTTGCTTTTGGCATCATATTCAAAACATCGCCAAGACCAATGTCAAGGAGCTTACTGCTTATGTTTTCCTTTAGGAGTTCTATGGTTTCAGGTTTTACATTTAAGTCTTTACTCTATTTTGACTTAATTTTTGTAAGCAGTGTAAGATAAGGGTCCAATTTCATTCTCTGCATGTGAATATCCAGTTTTCCCAGAACCATTTATTGAAGAGACTATCTTTTCCCTATCGCATTTTCTTGGTTTCCCTGTCAAATACTAGTTGACCATAAGTGCCTGGGTTTATTTCTGAGTTCTTGATTCTGTTCCATTGGACTATGTGTCAGTTTTTAATGCCAGTACCACACTTTGACTACCACAGCTTCATAATATAGTTTGAAATCAGGAAGTTTGGTACTTCCAGCTTTATTCTTCTTTGTCAAGATTGCTTTGGCTATATGAGATCTTTTGTGGTTCCAAATGAATTTTAAGATTGTTTTTTCCATTTCTGTGAAAAATTCCATTGGAATTTTGATAGGGATTGTACTGAACCTATAGATAGCTTTGGGTAGTATGGACATCTTAACAATGTTAAGTCTTCTAATCATGAACAGGGGATATCTTTTCATTAATTTGTGTCTTCTTTCTTTCATCAATGTCCTATAGTTTTCAGTGTACAGATCCTCTACCTCCTTGGTTAAATTTATTCCTAAGTATGTTATTGTTTGACGCTACTGTAAATGGGATTTTTTAAATTTCTTTTTTCAGATAGTTCATTGTTGTGTATAGAAGTGCAACTGATTTTTTGTTTTAATTTTATTGAAATATAGTTGATTTACAATGTTGTGTTAGTTTCAGGTGTACAGCAAAGTGATTCAGTTATACATATATATCTATCCTTTTTTAGATTCTTTTCTATTATAGGTTATTATACGCATTGAGTATAGTTCCATGTGCTATACAGGTCCTTCTTGGTTATCTATTTTATATATAGTAGTGTGTATATTTTAATCCCAAACTCCTAATTTATCCCTCCCCTCCTTTTCCCTTTGGTAACCATAAGTTTGTTTTCTATGTCTGTGAGTCTATTTCTGTTTTAAAAATAAGTTCATTCTTTTTAAAGATTATTTATTTATTTATTTAATTTATTTTTGGCTGCGTCAGGTCTCAGTTGTGGCACACAGGATCTTCGTTGAGGCATGCTAGATCTTTCGTTGCGGCACGTAGGCTCTTGGTTGTGGTGCATGGGATTCTCTCTAGTTGTGGCATGTGGGTTTTCTCTTCTCTAGTTGTGGTGCACAGGTTCCAGAGCACATGGACTCTGCAGTTGTGGCACGTGGGTTCCAGAGCGTGTGGCCTCTCTAATTGTGGCGTGCATGTTCCAGAGTGTGTGGGCTCTGTAGTTTGTGGCACGCAGGCTCTCTAGTTGAGGCGCGTGAGATCAGTAGTTGTGGTGCGCGGACTTAGTTGCCCTGTGGCATGTGGGATCTTAGTTCCCTGGCCAGGGATCTAACCCACGTCCCATGCATTGTAAGGCAGATTCTTCACCACTGGACCACCAGGGAAGCCCCTAAATAAGTTCATCTGTATCAATTTTTAGATTCCACATATAAGCAATGTAATATATTTGTCTTTCTTTGTCTTACTTCACTTAGTATGATAATCTCTAGGTCCATCCATGTTGCTGCAAATGGCATTGTTTCATTGTTTTTTATGGCTGAGTAATATTCCATTGTCTGGTTGATTTTGTATCCAGCAATTCTACTGAATTCATTTATTAGTTCTAACAGTTTTTGATAGCATCTTGAGGGCTTTCTATATAATGATAGTCTGAATTTGTGTATTGCCTTGCTTTGCTTTTCTGTATAGTTGTATCACAAATATTTATAGCTCTAAGCAATATACTGTACAGCTTGGCGTGTTTCGAATTTTGTATAGTTGTATTTATTCTTCTGTGGCTTGCTTTATACCCTTAATACCATGTTAAGATTCATCCATATTGCCACGTGAAGAACTTTTAAATCCATTTTCCCTTCCTTTGAGTATTCCATTTATGAATAGGCACTATTTATTTATTCACTCTGTGGATGATGGATATTTGTATTGTTTCTTGTTCCTACTATCATGAATAGTGCTACTGTGATCATTCTACATGTCCACTAGTGCATTAGGATATATGCCTAGGAGTGGAATTGCTAGGTCATAAAGGAATCACATGCTCAATTTATGAAGAAAGGCCAAGTTATTTCTAAAAGTATATTCATGAATGTTCCATGCATCCTTGAGAAGAATGTCTATTATATAGATCTTTGTGGTCAACATCAACCTTGTTAATTCTGTTGCTCAAATCATTTACCCTCTTCTTGACTGTCACTGTCTATTTCAAGGTCAGCACACTATAGCCCATCAGCCAAATCTGACCCACAGCCTATTGCTGTACAGCCCAGTGAACTAAGAATAATGCAAAGAGAAATATATGACGGAGACAATATGTGCCCTGCAAACCTTAAAATATTTACTATATGGTACTTTTTAAGAAGAAGTTTGCTGATCCCTGGGCTATTTGATAAAACAATTACTAAGAGAAGTATATTGCAATCTTCAACTCTAGTGACAGATTTTTCTTTTTATTCTTGTGCTTGTGTTCCTTTCCATTTTTACTGTACATAATTTTAATCTATGTTGTTAAGGGCATGCAGCTTTACAATGGTCATATTTTCCTTGTGAAATGAACCTTTTACCATGACCTAGTGACCCTCTATCTTCGGTAATACCTTTTGCCTTAATGTTTATTCTGACTGTATTTGTAGTTATGTCATCCTTTTTCTTGAAACCTGTCTCTACCCTTAGGATCTACACGGGTTTCATATAAATCACAATACTGTTTTTAGAGTTCTTTTAAGCTAGTTTGTCTTTCCAATCAATCTAATAAACTTTTTAACAGGAGGATTCTGTTAGTTTACACATATCATAGTGACTGATATATCTGCAATTATTCTGCCATCTTATGTGTGTTCTTTGTTTCTCTTTCTTTTTCTATTCTTCTCCTTTCTTTGGGGTTGACTGAATGTCTTTATTCCTTTTAAAATCTCCACTATATTTAGAAGTTATCCTATTTCTTTTTAGTGATTACCCTAGAAATGTTAACATGCACTTAACAGAGAATAAATGCCAGTGATTTTACCATCCTCCTACATAAAACAAGGACCTTAGAATGCCTTAATTTCAGCTACTTTCTTCCTAAGTTATTTGCTATAAGCCATTACTATTTTTGTTTTATAAATCAACTGTAGCTTAGATTTATTCTCATATGAACCACTTTCTTAGTTCATCATTCCTTTTTGAAGCTCAGGTCTTCCATCTGGGATCATTTTCCTTTTGCCTGAGTATATCATTTAGAATTTCTTTTAGAGAGGGTCTCTTGGTGTATATTCTTCCAGGTTCTATATATCTGAAAAGAATTTTATTTACCCTTATTCTTAAAATTTTGCTGAATATGGAATTCTAGGCTGACAATTATATTTTCTCACCACTTTGAAGATATTATTTCACGGCCTTCTGGCTCTACTGTTGTTATTGACAAGTCAGCTTTAAGTCTACTTTCCTTTGAGGCAATCTTTCAAGATATCTTAGTTGTCTTTGGTGTTGTGTACATTCACTATGATATGTCTAATGTGGATTTCTATTCATTCTTTTTGGCATTTTGGGGGGCTTCCCAAATCTGAAGATTGATGTCTTTCACCAGTTTTGGAGAGTTATTAGCTCCTATCTTATCAAATACTGTCTTTGCCCCATTCTCTGATTTTGACCCCTCTGCTTCTGGAATTCCAGTTAAGATGCATGTTAGACCTCCGCATTTCATTATATTATCATATTAGTTATTATACTAATAGCTATTATTTTATTATAATATATATAATATTAGCATCCTCCATGCTACAATTTGCATTTCTGTATCTCTGTGTTACATTTTGAGTAACTCCTTTAGATCTTTTAACCCATAAAAATCTCTTCATTTGTGTCTCATATGCTAAATGTCAACCTGTGCATTGAATGACTATTTTTAATTCCTAATGTCTCATTGTGTTCTTTCCCAAATATGCTAGATCTTTTAAAAAAGTCTCTTGATTCTTATATTTTCAAGGCTGCTTATTTTTTAAATACAGTAAACATAATTATTTTGTATTGTATGAGATATACCGATATCTGAGACCTCTATAGATCTGATTCTTCTATTTTTTGTTAACTCTCACTCATCCAGCCTTGTTTCCTTCTTTATTTTATGATTTCTGACTGAAGAACTAATATTCCTTGGAATTGTATCTATGAGAATCTTTTAGGCTTGACGAAAAGGGATTCCCCAGAAAGGATTTATGTTTGCTTCTGCCTGAGCCTGAGGACACTACCAACCCAGGAAAATATAAGCTAAGTTCTTGACTTCAGGTTTCTTTGACCCTTTAAAAGGTATTATCAAGTAACTGAAAAATGTAATGGCAACATTTTTAAAGAGGCCGAATGACAAATAGAGTACAGAGGGAAGAGAACTGAGATCTAAACTACTACTAACTTTGAAAAAGAATGAGTCTTGAGACCCACATACTATGCTATACATGATAAATTTTTAAATTTCAAAGGAAAATAAACTAAAGAATGAAACAGAAAAAACAAGTTACCTATTCAGAAGACAGTGGAGTGATATGTAGTTTTGAGCAAACAAAAATTGTGACATAAGAATTTTATAGCCAGTAAAATTACTGTTCATATGTAAAAACAACAGAAAACCAGTGTTAAATATGCAAGAGCTTAAACCTATATTCAAGCCATTCTTAAAGTAATCTAGAGATGTTTAACACCATAATTAAGAAATTCAGGAAGATAAAATTATTGTATAAAGATTGATGGTAAGCAAGAAAAGCAGTTAAATATGGAGATAAATCACTGTAACTGCTATAGATATAAAACCAGATTAAGAACAGTTATTTAATATAATTAATAAAACCTAACTTTTTTTTTTTTTTTTTTTTTTTTTTTTGGG
>NW_006777108.1:69780-102680 GCF_000442215.2 Lipotes vexillifer
TTTTTTGCGGTACACGGGCCTCTCACTGTTGTGGCCTTTCTCGTTGTGGAGCACAGGCTCCAGACGCGCAGGCTCAGCGGCCATGGCTCATGGTCCCAGCCGCTCTGCGGCATGTGGGACCTTCCCGGACCGGGGCACGAACCCGTGTCCCCTGCATCGGCAGGCAGACTCTCAACCACTGCGCCACCAGGGAAGCCCAATAAAATCTAACTTTTAAGATTATATTGATAAAGACTATAAGTAAGAAGGAGTGTGGAAGATTACATTTTACATGTTACAAAGGGGGAAAGGATACAATTCTTGGATTTGACAGGCAAAATTTAGATTAGAGAATGTTTTTAGAGACTATAACATAACCACTTACATAAAAAAGAACAATAACATCTTCCATATCATTGGAGAAAAAACCAAAAAGATATTATCCATAGGAATGAAGAGAACAAAAACTAAAAGGAAGCAAGAGACTCCAGAAAACCTAAAATAAGAAAACTGATGTAAGATCACACATATCAGCTATTTTGATAAATGTGTTTTAAATCCCTTTATTGAAGGACAAAAATATTCCCCTCCGTTAACTAAAAGATAAGAAGGAGTAAAAGGATAAAAGATAAGACTTTTACCTTATCATGCTGCCTGTCATGCTAGCACATAATTCTATTTTATTTTCTTCATAGCACTTACAATACTATTAGAATTATTTTGTTTATTGCCCAATTCTCTGCACTAGAATATAAGCTACATAAGAAAGGACGATGGCTGTTGTGCTCATGTCTGTATTGTCAGGGAGCTCAATAAATATGTGTTGTATCAATCAGTGAATGAGTGAATGACTAGAAATCACAAGAAAGATTAAAAATTAAAAGGCAAACAAAAAGAAAATAGAGGTTACAATTAAAATTTCATGTAAAAAGTGAGAGCAAAACACTTTTAAAATAGGTAGAAGAAATATAGGGTAGGGGGAAAAGGGTTATTATGGGATTATATGATATCATGTGTGTGAAACTTTTAAAAATTGTAAAGCACTATAGAATTTAAAGAATCTTTCATTCAATAATATATATATATATAGAATATATTTTTGTTGTTGATGAAAGACAAAATCCATAATGAACTTTAAAGGTCCCAAATCTTGTTACATCAAATTAGAGGATTAACATAGACAAAACAAAACAAAAACATAGAGATACAGACAGAAAATGATAGAAATACAATGATGATGAGTGACTAGTAGTCACTAATATACTTCTAATAGTCTTTGATAGATTAGGTAGATAAAACATAAATAAGAATGTAGCATATCTGAATAATTTACCCCCTTGAACGTATATGTGTGTATTTTATATGCATAGAAATAACTTTGTACCCAAAACAGTATTTCCTAAGTATACATATATTGTTTAAATCAAAAAATAATCATTACTAAAGTACTTGGAGATTCCATCAGAAAAAAAGTTTTTGACAAGCTTTTCTTCCCCAAAAGGTGTTAGAAAAATAATTCATGGAATTGAAATAAAAATTTGGAATAGACATTTTCTAGATGGAAAAAAAATTTATGTCTAAGTGTCTGCAAACTGTTACTACAACTGGTCTAACATTTTTGTAAATGTCGTATTAACTAATACCTTCTAAGTAATACAATCTCAAACAGATAAATACATTGCAGGAAGATCTCATAAGCCTAAATTAGTGGACAGAAAAATGGAAGAATCCTTTCTGAAAACTGCTAGTGCAGTACAGTTCTATAGTCACATGTTAAGTAATGATGACTTTTCTGCATAAAAACTATGTTAAACTTGATTTCAGAATGCTGTGTGCAACTCCATATGCTATGACTTGAAAAATGAAAGGGAAAGAATGAAGGTAACATTTATTGAGCAAATATGTGTTGTTCTGATGTATAACTGAATATAATAATCAGTGCCTAAAAGTATGGCTGTTTTCATTCATTTAGGAAATATTTCCTGAGCACCTCCACTACGCCAGGCATTGATATACGCACTGGGAGGGACATATAATAAAATCATGTGAAATGTATTGTCTAGTAGTAGATGGTGATAGGTAATATGAAGAAAAATAAAGCAGAAAGGAGGGATGGAGAGAATTGGGGAATTATATTTTAAATAAAGTCAGTCAGGAAAGGCTTTCCTGAGAAGATGAAAATGGAACAAACACTGATAGGAGATGAGGGAAGTGTGTTCCAGGCCAGGACAGCCAATGCAAAGGCACTGAGACAGGGGCAGAACAGCTGGGAGGCAGTGAGGCTGGAGCAGCATGAGCAAGGAAATTGGTAATGCGAGAGGGGCTACTGGGAGACCAGATGGTGTGGGGCCTTGAGGTTATGGCCGAAGACTCTGGCTTGTAATTGAAAGTGATCTGCCTTATGTTTGAAAAGAATCACTATGTCCTTTGCATAGTTGAGAATAGAGCACCAAGGATGGAAGAGAGAATTAAGAAGCTACTATAGGCCAAAACCATAGGATATGAAATCATAGCACAGCCTGAACTCACACTCTGCGCTAGAAGTCCAGCTCTGTCATATGCACTGCTAGCATGTTGACGGAAATGATTATATTAATAAAATTACCAGTATTACTATGTAAAAACAAAAAACAAACAAAAAAAGAAGCTACTCTAGTAATCCAGGTAGGAGATGATGGTTGCTTGGACAGAGGTGGGACTGAAGGGGGCAAGAAGTGATGGATTCTGGATGTAACTGAAGGTAGGCTCAACAGAATTTGCTAGTGGACTGTATGTAGGTATGAGAGATTAAAGGAGTCAGCATAACTCCAAAGAGTCAGCCTAAACAACTGGAAGGATGAAGCTTCATTATTTGCATTTTACAGAACGGGTAACTAGATATTATCCCAAAGCTCACAGTCTTTCCACAATGCCTCATTACTAGAGGAAAAAGGCAACCAAAATTATGTGCATAGGGATTTCCCTGGTGGCGCAGTGGTTAAGAATCCGCCTGCCAATGCAGGGGACATGGGTTCGATCCCTGGTCCGGGAAGATCCCACATGCCGCGGAGCAAGTAAGCCTGTGCGCCACAACTACTGAGTCTGTACTCTAGAGCCTGCGAGCCACAACTGCTGAGCCCGTGCAACACAATTACTGAAGCCCGTGCGCCTAGAGCCCGTGCTGTGCAACAAGAGAAGCTACTACAATGAGAAGCCCGCACACCGCAACGAAGAGTAGCCCCTGCTCGCCGCAACTAGAGAAAGCCCGGGCGCAGCAACAAACACCCAACGTGGCCAAAAATAAATAAATTAAAAAAAGAATTATGTGCATAGAAGAGCATCTACCATATGCATTACAGACTTTTCATTTTACAAATGAAGGTTGAGAAGACTTTTTAAAAGACAGCTGGTAATAGTTTCCTGAATTATGAGATTTATTGTTCAATGACATGGTGAAACCTGAAAATGTTAAAAGGCTGGAAAAAGGATAGGAAATTTATGGATGACAGAATTGTATCAGGTTATCTAGGGATGTTAGGGATACTCGGGTAGATCTCCACATTCTTGAACCTGATAGCATGATATATTATCCACAGAACCTCCTTGGAAACCAGTGTTGGACAGAATGAGATAGAGAACAGACTCTCCTAAGATTAGATATGAGAATACTATTTTGCTCTGGCTTCTTCATTCCAAGTGTTTCAAATAGAAACTTGAAAAACCAATGTTCTAGCTGCTTTTCAGTGACTAAATATATTCTTTAGGCATACACACAGCTATATTTTGGACAGTTTTCATATATGTATAGCTTGCCAATTAGTTTTTCATAGGATAAAGGTTAATAGGCTCCAAGAAATGTACTTGTTTAATGTCTTCAAGCTTTCTGTTTATATTCTCTCATTTGCCATGTTAATAGGATGCCTCAGCAATACAAGTTGATTTTGTTGTTGTTGAGATAAAATATAATTCTTCTCCACTAGGCTTACTGGAAACATTACACTGGCTATCTAGAATTAATCTTCTTCTGTCCTGCTATCTTTGTCTATTTGTATAAACATGCCATCATGTGGTAATTCCCAAGAGTAGGTTCTCTTAAATCTGCCCCCGCTCCTGACATCACTATTTCAACAAAAGCTACTTCCCTCTTTCTTCCCAGTCATCTTGACCCAGCTCCTTCCTGTGCTTTGACTCTATGTCAGGACAGTTGCCAAGATCAAGAAATACTAACTCATACCTCCTGGAGATAATAACTCTCTTTTTTACTCCCAGTGCCAACCCTCCAGAGATGGCTCTGGCCTTAATTTTGGCGACCTCTCTGAATGCACCTCCTCTTCTCTAGTCTGTCCTGGCTGCACTTCACCTGGCATGCTGGGGCCAGCTTCTTTTTTTTTTTTTTTTTTTTTTTGCAGTACGACAGGCTCCGGACGCGTAGGCTCAGCGGCCATGGCTCACGGGCCCAGCCGCTCCGCGGCATGTGGGATCCTCCCAGACCGGGGCACGAACCTGTGTCCTCTCAACCACTGCGCCACCAGGGAAGCCCCGAGCCATACTTCATTTTAAAGTATGGCTCTGGTTATTTCACTCTATCAAAACCATATAGTGGCTTCATGTTGACAGCTGAATTAAGTATACATTTTTCTACCTACCTTTCAGGGCCCTCCACAATGTGACCCCAAGCTGTCTTTCCAGTCTTATCTCCTCTGCCATTTCCTTTACAAGGTCACTACAGCTCTAGCAGAACCAATCACCATTCCCTGAACCTGCCTCCTTTTTAGCAGCTTGGTACTTCTGCTTACACAAAAACATTTCCTCTAGTCTATCAAAAGTTGACCTATCCTTCAGGTCCTAGTCCAAATGCAGCTCCTAAGAAGCTTCTGTGGACGCCCCTGGCCTGATCAGTGTGATCACTACCTCCCCGGAGCCCCGCCTCCCGACCCCAGAACTTTGTTTGTACAGTGCTGATGGCAGTCTGCAGACCTGAGCACCTTTCTTATCTTCAATGCTTTATTCTAAGCTCCTAGAAGGTGACAAGTGTGCTTTGCTCATCTCTGAATCTCCCATGGTGGTAGGATCCTGCCTTACACAAAGTCAGGTTCAAGGATTATCAGTGACAAGAAGTGTTAAAGAGTCGACACTTCAAAAGAGGCTGTTTTTAAATGTATCATTAAAAGCCATGAACATTCCCCTCTCAATTAATTACAGGATTATCAGTAGAGACAAACAGATAAAACAGTATCTTCCTGGTCTCTTCAGTAGTCTTTCTACTCTCCCTTATAAATAGAATTTACATTATAGTGATTAAAAGTCCCCTGTAAAATGATGTCACGAGGCCATATCTGGGAAGAGAGGATCAGTGCTAATCTGTCCCTGACTCGCTCTTCGGTGAGTAAGGGGAATATGAGATGATCTGTTTGGATTAAAGACAGAAAGGAAATGGAGTTTTCAAGGGAGAAAAAAAGTTACCAAAGAAAAACCTGTTTCACAAAATGCAGTCTATGGAAAATCTTTCAGCTGAATGTCAAGACTCAGAAAAATCAATAAAACCTTTGAAACCCGAACTATGTGAAAGGCTTTTTAGGCTTGATGGCAAAAGACAAAGCTATGGCTTCAAGAAAGTAAAATCTTTCTCCAGTAACGGCAAAAACAATTCTTCAATATTCAGGAGACTTCATAGCCCCAAAATATGCTTAGCACAAATTGCTTATTACACAGATAGGGACAGTCAAGATTCAAAGGGCCAGCGTTTCCAAAAGGACTTTTACCAAGGCTGTAATTAGTTCTTCTGGCAAAAACTGCATACACGTCTAATTGCACACACAATTGGCTAATTGTATCTTCAAAACAAAGGGTGAAGGGTTAATTGTATCCACATCTGGCCACAAAGGAAGAGACTGTCCTTTGAAAATATGACACTACACTTAGATGAAAATTTGCATTAAACAGCCATCGCTATTACTACTAATAATTATAATAATACCACATGCTTACAAATTAAAACCTTTCATCTTGATCCTGAAAACACTTTACAAACATTAATTAATCTCACAATACTACTATGAGGTATGAAAGGCAATTATCCCAACCGTGTCAATGAGGAAATACAGGAAAGTTAGGTAATTGTCAAAAAGCCACAGAGGGAATTGGAGTTCCCAGCCCCTGGCTCTGAACACTGGCCCTGGTTACCAGGGAGGGTCGATGGGAGTCTGGTTCCATAATCAGCAAAAATGAGCCTGAAACCAATGCAAAAGTAAGTAATCACATTTAAGAGTAGTGAAAACTGGTCTGTGATTTAGACACTACTTTTACTTCTTTTATTCAAAGGAAAATAGCATTCAGAATGGAGCCAACAAGTAGAACTTTTTTGTTCCTTTTGGTTTTATGATCAAATATTTCAGATAATGAAAAAAAGTCCAGAAAATCATGTGATGCATCCCTAACAAATGGTACTTTCAAAAATATGTAAGAGGAATAAGTTTCTGCAAGGGATGGGTACTTAGAAAGTTCTGGCTATAGCAGCTGTGAGATGAGGACATGCTGGACATAAAGACATGAGGTAAGGGGCTAAAACTAAGTAAAATTAATGTTACCTTAATTCTAACTGTTGTGAATTTACATCAAATCACTAGTCAGAAGCATCTAATTAACACCAGCCCAGAGTATCTAATTTAGTACAAACAAATTTCCTTATAAATGTATATCATTAGTATTTGGGTCAGCTTAATATCTTCTTTAAGAATGAGTGATATGAGGATTCACGTTTAACAACAAAACATACATTTTAAGGATTGACATAATTTATAATTATTTTTATAAATAATATGGCAGGGGAGGGGAAGATGGGAATACAAGTTTTTCTTTCTTTCTTTCTTTCTTTTCTCTTTTTTCTTTTAAAGTATAAAGCTCTGACACCATGTAAAGAACAGATCAGAAAGGCGAAAATCAGGAGTCAAAGATCTGTCAGGAGGCTAATACATCGGATGAGGGATGATGAGGGTCTGATCTCTGGTCCTGGCAGAGGTAAAGGAGAGGACAAACAAGAGTCTCTGACAGAACCTAGTGAATAATTAAATGTGAGGAAAAGGATGCATTGCACATGACTCGAACCCCTAAATCCTACCTGACCAAGGACATCCAGGCTGATACTGCATGTTTGTTCTAATGTCGTACTAGGACTAGTGTCAGTTGAATTAACATATCATAAATATTTTTCATACATATCATATTTTTCATCAGTAAATATCTGTATCATATTTTTAACCAATGAAAAGTATAAAACATTGCTTTTTAAAGTTAGAACATGAAATGTTATTTTTTTTTAAAATAAAAAAGAAATGTGCTATTTTTCAGCCAGACTCCAGATATGAGACCTAAAGCACCATGGTTATGTTTCTAGCTCATGTTTCTGCATTTTCCTTTTTCTGCTCATTTACAAGAAGGAAAATGAGCTTTAATTCTTTTTCCCCAGAGATTCAAAGGATTTGTACCCACTAAGTGTCTTTGTATCTCCCTCCCACATTGCCAGGGATAATGCAAAACTCTGATCAGAGCAGATGCTTAAAACTTACTGGTTAAATGAATAAATTTAAGAATTAAATAAAAATTAAAGTCAAATAGAAATCACCTGTTCCCCAAACATGTAGAGACTTATTGCTGTTAGTATTAGACTGCCTGTTAAATGCAGGTGTGTTAGTGACGGCTGCTGTTCATTAAATGACAGTTTAAACATGTCACCAGGAAAAATCCATTTCCTAAATAATTTACCCTTATCACCACATTTGTTATGAAAAATTGCTAGCTGCTAAATCCGAAAACAAATCCTCAATAGCAATAGTGCTAAGAATTGCCATAGATAGAAAAAACAAGAAAATATTTGAGAGATATTGCAACGTACTTAACGTTTCCCTAAGGAAATGACATGACTATATGGTCAATGTTATAGAATTAGAAATTCTACCCCTTATAATAGTGTTCCATCTTTGTGTTTGAAGGGAAACCACTGATTTTTATCTATGCTAATTTAAAGATAACCTTATTGTCAATGACATCCTAGTCACATACAAAATAGAGGTCAACGTTTCAGATTTGACATTCAAAGGCCTAGATGATCTGGGCTGATGGACTTCTAGTCCTAATGTCCTCTGATCTCCTGGTCAGTGATTCCTGAGGAATGAGGGTTTGTACCACTGGTTGTGCAAGTGCTGAGGAGAAGGGGCCCTGGGAGGCTGGGGTTCAGGAGGGCTTCATGGGCAAGAAGGTAGGCAGAGTGGAGGACAGGGTAGGTCAGGGGCTAGCTCCTTTCTTCTCTGGATCAAAGCCTTTAGGGGCAGCCCCTCAGCTCCTACACGTGCGAGCATATACGTGTACACACAGAGGTTGGCGGGGGTAGGGGCCCTGGGGAGTGACCTAGCTGCAGTGAGCTCAGAACGAGGGGCTCTGGAAAGCCTGAGGCAGAGCTGTGGCCCCTGACTATGACTCAGTGACAGTGACTTGGCAGTTAGGTATTTGGATTGAGTCAATCTGAACTCAAGTTTGGGCCTCATGTTAGCTAAGTGACCTGGGCAAGACATTTCACTTTCCTAAGCATCAGTTTTCTCAACTGTAAAAATGGGAAGAATTAAATGATATATACATACACTGCAATCAGTACAGTACCTAAGCACAGAAGAAGAGCAATAAATAATATTTTTTATTATTACTACTAAATGTAAATCCAGAACACCAGAGCTCTGGGAAGCAGTCTTCCAACCTCATTTATCCATTTAACCAACCAGCAACTATCAAAAACCACTCTGCTTCTTAAAACACTGGGTTGAAATCTCAAATGAAGAAGTCAGTAAAAATATTTTGAACTTGATAAAAGGTTCTCAAAAGTATTTTCCCAGGAAGATGGTAGTGGTGAATGGCAAAGAAACTCTTATTCTACCACTTTCACACTTTCAGAACATTATTCAGTAACCTGACACGTTCAAAAGAAGAGGACAGCTCCGAAAATGGCCTCACAACTTCCTGAAACAAATGCTTACCACGAAAGTCATCTACATCATTTCGGTTAAAAACTAATTCTACAAACAACCTATGAGACACGGTGTTACATTTATTTATGTATTTCCGACTTTATATAACACGTGAATTGAAATTTTTGCTGCTGGTTAACAGTAACACTAAGAACCAGATTTAGCAACTAAGAACTAATTGTCTTATTGGATGCAGAACCTCATCTTTGTCTGAAACACCAAGCCATTGAGCCAAATATCCCTTCACTACTGACTGATCACAGAACATTGCATTTCCCCTCTAAAAAATTCAGTCTGATTTGGATTTTACCATTACTTCTACTTCATTATGTATTTAAAAAATTTAATATCATCATTTTCTTAAGTCATATTTTGGCTGGCAAGGAAAGTTGGTTTTACATTTACTGTACTGGCGTGAAATTTTCTCTTTAAATATACATATCGAGTTAAAACTTGGGTCAATTTTTAAAATATGAATAATATTTTAAAATACTAAAAGTATTTAAAGCATATAAGTAAGTATATAAAATACATTAATATAAATATCCTAAAAATAACAGGTGGTACAAGTCGAAGGTGGGGGGCTACCTCCGCCATTTTGTTTGCCTGTCCCCATCTGTTCATCTCCCACCTTTTGCAGAAGGTCCTCCTTGGCCACTGCAGCCATGGTGATGACTCTCTGAAATCTGAACTTCTCCTATAAAATTTAGGCTATGTTATATTATTTCATTTTTACCATATGATTAACACATAATCATATGCTATAATACACCATAATTTAAATTTTCATGTGTCTGTGTCCTGGACTATTAGACTGATAAAACACTTGAGGGCAAAAAGAATTCATTCATCTCTGTGGCACTGAGCATAGCACTATGCAAACAGTGGGCATGCTAATAAATATTTCCTGAATAGTTTTATAATTCCTTATATTTATATTTCATTTAAATAAGTGCACTTCAAAGGAAATTCTATCATAATTATAATGTTAACTAAAATAAACTAATTTTTAGTCCTAAGTATTTATTTGAATGATCCCATAAAGGCAAAAACTAACAGATTATTTGCCCTCATTTGGATTGTTGTAAGATTACTAGTTACATACCAGTGGGCTCTTCCCCTTCTTCCTTAGTTATAGATATAAATCATGGCAATGTGCCTAGCTACCAACATTTCCCAGCCATTCCTGCTGGTATGAGATGCTGTTGGATGGGGCTTTTGGAAAAGCCATTTAAAGGGGGCTTACTTTTGCTTCAATCCCCTCTTTCTGTGGTTGGAGATGCAGTGGCCATATTGTAATCAAGAGGCAACCTAGTATATGGAAGCCACATACTAAAGGTGGTGGAGTAGAAAGATAAAGAGTCTAGGATATTGATGGTATCATGGAGTCATTATACTGGCTCTCAATTGCCTAACTTAGGACATTTTCAGATGAAGAAAAAAAACCCTGATTTGTTTAAACCATTAGTTTGAGTGTCCATTACTGGCAATCAAATGCAATTCCTGATTCATCCAGGTGCAGACACATCACAGGCAGCACCTAGGTTATACTATCTGATGGGTGATTAAAAGTTCTCCTGCTTTCTCAAAAATATATTTTCCTTGGTATTATATAGACTATCAATAAAGTATATCATGCCAGTATTATTCATCCTTTGGAGACAGGAGTTGAAAGCATCTGTTAAAATGCAAATACTGTCTGAGAAGAGTTACACTTTAGGCTATCAATATAATTGAATATCTCATTGTGAATTAATTTATTAACTTCCATGATTGGGTAGGTCCTGAGGGGATGGAACACAGGACAGGTAAGTTTTCCTAAAGGAAGACTAGTCAAGAAAGGAGTAATGTCAGGCTACTACAGTAAGAATCTCTTCTTCCCTCTCCTGGCCCCTGAACCCCAGCCCCATCCCCTGACTGCATTCCCACCCCAAAGAGACAGATGGTCAGCCTTAGTGGTAGAAGGTACAAAAAAATGAAAGGAGAGATACAGAACCTGAAGGGAAAGGGTGCCAAAGGCAAACTTATGTTTATTACATAAGACTGCCCATAACCTCCCCTCTCTATAGGAGTACTTTATTTACTCTACAAGAAAATTCCATAGTTAGCTAATAAACAGCATTGGTAGATTAGCTATTCATTCGAAAATTAAAAATCACTTTTCTATTCACCAAGTGATGTGAAAGAAAGGACAAAACTATGGTAGTGAGCAGCTAAAGAACAGGACCAGTTCAACAGGATTGGATTTACCTAAAGTTTTTACCAAGTGGACAGTTGATCCATTCAGTCACACAAACACCTCTCCAGTGCTTGCTATTTTCTAGGCTCTGTGCTAGAAACTAGAGATTTGGAGATGATAATGATGACGATGATGATCATGTCTTATCTTCAAACCTCTACAGGAGACAGACATGTAAATAAACTATTACAACACTCTGGGATGTATGTGACATCACAAGTGTATACAAGAGCTGAAGTAGGAGAAGAGAATTCACTTTGAGAATAGTGAAGGGTGGTTAGGGAAAGCCTCCCAGAGCAAATGATATCTATGCAGGGCTTTCAAGGATGAATGGGACTCTGCTAGGGAGATAAAAGGGGATATGCATTCTAGTTAGAAGGAAGAGTGCACACAAAGCTGGAGATATGAATTAGCATGCTTAATTCGAGGACTACAAGGATTTGTTACTGCTGTAGCATCAACTGCTGAGGTAGAAGTAAAAGAAGGGGAAGTAAGTAGAGCCCAGGTCAGAAAGGGCATTGAATGCCACACTAATCAGTGTGGACCTTATCTGATGTTAGTCACTGGAGCTGAGCCAGCGGTATGATAAGATTTATATTTTAGAAAAATCACTGCTAGCTGTCGATTTAGAAGAGAGCAAGGCTGGAGGGAAGAATATCACCTAGGAAACCTTTATAATAATGCAGATGACAGGGGACGAGGTCAAGCATGGTAAGGGTTTGTCTCTTGTTCTGCTGCGTGGAGGAGGGTGAGGTGCAGGGAGAAGGAAGGTAACATCTTTCACCTGGACTGCAGTGTTCATTTTGGAAGTCACTTTTCACCCACCTGCCCACCACATTTATAAAGCATACAGGAGGGCTTCCCTGGTGGCGCAGTGGTTGAGATTCCGCCTGCCGATGCAGGGGACACGGGTTCGTGCCCCGGTCCGGGAAGATCCCACATGCCGCGGACCGGCTGGGCCCGTGAGCCATGGCCACTGAGCCTGCGCGTCCGGAGCCTGTGCTCCGCAACGGGAGAGGCCACAACAGTGAGAGGCCCGCGTACCACACACACACAAAAAAAGCATACAGGAGATGCATTTTCTCTCTGAATTCACTCTTTTGAAGTTTTTTTCTTTTTCTGTAATTATACTGCTAGAGATTTCATACTAAATGAACCCCAAATAGAGGCAGCTTAGAAGGAGAATCCAAATTCTGCTGTAGGTGTCCTCTTAGCTTTCAAAATCAGTATTACCACTTTATAAGAGAGTGTTTTCTTCTTTTTGAAAATAAAGAAGAGATGAGAATAGACCCCTTCCTGTCTCCCCCAAAATATATGGATAAATGAGAAGACATACTTGAAGCACTTTGAGTTTCAAATAACTATAGCTATATTATGATATCTCTCAGGGCTGGGTTAGAATAGGATGACCAGCAAACAGCAAAAGGGCCAAGCATGGAACTTACTCAACTCAGGAGGTCTCTGAGTTAATAAGAGAGCTGAGTTATGCTTATGGTTGCCAAAGTGAATATGGGTGACTTTTTAAGTCTAATGATGATGAGAATATTGCACGGGACAAACTTATACTAAAAATTATCTGTTGTTTATCTGAAATTCAAGGTTAACTGGGCACCCAGTATTTTTATTTGCTAAATCTGGCAGTTCTAGTTATGGTAGTATTTTAAGGGGGAAAAGTTGGCTCAATTAATGACCTGTGCATCTTGTTTGTGGCATTCTGGTTTCTTTTATGCAATAAGAAATGTTTTAGCTACATATAAGGGAATTCTGAAGCACGACAATATAAAAATGTGAGCATAAATGGCCACTAACTTCCAAAAACCTTACCAACAATGTTGGAAATCTCACCTTCTAAAAACCGTGCTGTTGAAAGCAGCAAAGGGGGAGCACTCCTAACTAATGAAACAGTATGTTACCATTTTTAAAGAGAGAAGAAATAATGTTCATTGACATATTATAAGTATTACAACTTCAGAGACAAGTATTTCTAAAAAGCAAACAACCCACAAGAATATAGAGGCATAAAAACTCTTTGAAAGAGATAACATTTAGAAAAAAAATTGTTAACAAAGCATACTTCCATGATAAATGACAGAAGAGAGACCCACCACCCAAAAAGGTTTTCACATTCCTGGAGGTCTTACTAATATGTCCTCAATTGACTACCAGGAAAAGAGAGTGACAGGGCCATATCTGGAATCCAGGGCAAGGTGGAGAAGCCCAAATGTCCAAACTGGGAATCTTGCAACATTACACTAAAGCATTGTGGCAATTTTTTATGCACTTTAAGCTCACTTTTACTACTTCCAGAACTCTTTCCTCATTAAGGAACAGATATAAAAACTGGGAGCTACTTATAGGGTAGATAGCAAATAGTCTGTCTGCTGGTAAGATACAGACCTTCACCTTGCATACATAACAGCTGGAGAAAAAAGAGCCCTTATTCATCAAATTTAAAAAGCGCTCTCTCATTTCATGCTAATTGTATGGCCTTTTGCATGATATACAAAAGATTGCCTAAAATGAAAGGAATTAAAAAGAAAACTACCAGTCTCGGAGGTTTTTTTGGAACAAGATTAACATTACTTTTTTAGAGAAAGTAGTTGACAGAGTAATTCAAGTATTACATTTATTTTCACAGAATGACCTTTACAGGTTTTATTATTATCAACGTCTTTCCAACTGCCTCTTGCTGCCTAACATAATGTGGCCTCATTCTACTAATGTCAGTGCTCCAAAACCCTTTAGATTATTATCAAACAGTTCATAAATTATAGAATTTAAAATAAAGTACATAAAGATTTTATATGATTTTTTTTTTCCACCAAGGAAAGGGAGGCTGATTACTCATAAATGTTTGCTTCCCATCTCCTGCAACATGTAGGTTCTGCTTCAACTGGTTTCTTACAAAAGTGCAATATCAAAAATTCATTGGTAGTGATGGATATTTATTATCAATAATAATATACAGTAATAGAATAAGTGACAATATTATTCAAGGGTTGTAAATAAGATGATAAGCTGTGATAATTTATGACATACCATAAATTATGGTATATGGTGATATATGAAGTGGGTCTTTGAAAACCTGCCTGAATTTAGATTAATGTTACTATAAATATCAACCAATTATTAACAACCATGTAAAAGCCGTCAGGGGAAGAGGTGGAAAGCAGAGAAACGGTAGGTGCAGTTCATTCATTTGGGCACAAAGCAGCACTTATTCCTTCCAGAACTATCTACCAATTGCTATCAGCCAACTGAATCAGGGTTGGCAATTGCAAAGAACAGCTGCCTCAACATGCAGCCCTCGAAGAAAGCAAAAGAATGACTGGGCTGCCGAGGCTCCCAAAAGGATTGACCATTCAAGAAATTAAAAGCTGAAGCAAACATGCTAATAACTGCTGTTTACTATACACGTTAAGGCTTTTTTAATCTATTAGACTGGCATTGTCCAGTAAAACTATAAGGCAAACCACATTTGTAAATTTAAAATTTTCTCATAGCCACAGTAAGTTAAAAGAAACAGGTGAAATTCATTTTAATACTTTTTTTTTTCTAACTCAGTATATCCAGAATATTATCGTGGCAACATGTAATCCACATAAAATATCACTGAAATATTTTACAATCTTTCTTTCATACCAAGTCTTTGAAACCCAGTATGTGGTTTACACATATAGCACATCTGAATTCGGACTACTGGTCACATTTCAAGTGCTCAACAGCTACACGTGGCAAGTAGCGACCACATTAGGCAGTGCAGTTAAAACTTCACAGCTTGGAGGAAAAAAAAAAAAAAGGCCTTGCTCTTAATTACTACCTAATGTTTTCCTGCGAGTCAAATCTCAAGCCACCAGTGAGGTTACTTATTCTCTGTGTTAATGAACACAGTAAAAACAAAAAAGCTATACCACTAGAAACAGGGGTTGAATTCTAAGAGGTCATGCTTAATTTTCATTAATAACAAGTATTTATCTGTTAAACTACTTGCTTTCTCTGGCCACATTTCTGATCCTGCCACAAATTTCAGGAGTCTGCGTTTTTCTCTGAGGATCTAATTATCAGCCGTATCACCCAATATTCAGTGAAATTTTCCCATCTTTACTATTTGCCACTTGAATAAAATAGTGTTCCAAAGTAGTAAATTATGTAATTCCTAAATCCAAACTGGTTTATGACTAATTGGTAAGAATCATGGAGTTTCCTCATGAAAAGAGTTCTAAAAAATCAAGAAAAGAATAACTAAAAACAAATGAATACCAAAATATACTAAATTCCAGGCTAACAAGCTCTTCGGCCCTTATGAAACTACAAAGGACCGCGTAAGGGCTTGCATGCAAAACCGAAACTCAACAAGCCATTTTCAAGAGCTGAGGCAGGGATGATCGTTAGCAGAAAAATAAGTGACGGAGAGGTGCCAGTATTTAGTCCACAAATCTGAATATTCAAAATGTAAAATATTTAACATTTCTTTCAAAAATGAATGCCAGTTTATATTTTTCTTCTTTCACATTTATTGTTAGAAAATTTTTATTTCAAGTGTGGGTTTTGACTTGACTGACAATTTCAGGCAATATGTTAGAAACCAAAAAGTTAGTGGAATTATACATTTTATAATCAACACCTAAAAAGATCTTGAGATAGAATATTCCTCTTAGTCACTTATAATGAGGTGAAGTAATAGGTTTAAATATATCAGAAAAACTAAGCATTCTCATATTCTGCTTTTATCCATAATTTATAATTTAGCCTATAATTCTCATATCCTCAGATCTCACACTCTCCTGTAGCTCCACCTTTCTTTATTAGTAAAACTCCTTAACATTTAACTCAATTGATGAAAGCAGTAGCATGGTGAACTGATTCATTTGGTTAACTGATGGATGGCTGCATGATGCCCTGAATTTTGCTTGAGGGACGGATAGCCTCTGAGACATGGTTATAGCCTCCAATCCTGGAGTTCAATTATGGCCAACTGTCTTACATGATCTTGAAATGATGAACTTTTAAATGTATCAATAAAACAATTTTTTTTCACCACAAATCTTCCACAGAGAAATAACCCCAACATTTTTAGACATGGAGAACAATGTTTAACAGAGCCTTGCCTCAAATAAGTGTTCAAGAAACACTGAAATAGAGACTGCGGGTGGAGGAGGGGGGAAGCTTCGGAGCCGCAGAGGAGAGCGCAGCCACAGGGGCGCGGAGGGCAAAGCGGGGAGATTCCCGCACGGAGGATCGGCGCCAACCGGCACTCACCAGCCCGAGAGGCTTGTCTACTCACCCGCTGGGGCGGGCGGGGCTGCGAGCTGAAGCTCGGGCTTCTGTCAGAGCGCAGGGAGAGGGCTGGGGTTGGCGGTGTGAAGACGGCCTGCAGGGGGTTAGTGCACCACGGCTAGCCGGGAGGGAGTCCGGAGAAAAGTCTGCACCTGCCGAAGACAAGAGACTTTTTCTTCCCTCTGTTTCCTGGTGCGCGAGGAGAGGGGATTAAGAGCGCTGCTTAAAGGAGCTCCAGAGGCGGGCACGAGCCCCGGCAAAAGCGTGGACCCCAGAGACGGGCATGGGACGCTAAGGCTACTGCTGCCGCCACCAAGAAGCCTCTGTGGGGGCAGCAGAAGCCCGTGTGCGAGCGCAGGTCACTATCCACACCTCCCCTCCAGGGAGCCTGTGCAGCCCGCCACTGCCAGGGTCCCAGGATCCAGGGACAACTTCCCCGGGAGAATGCACGGCACGCCTCAGGCTAGTGCAACGTCACGCTGGCCTCTGCCACCGCAGGCAGGCTCGCCCCGCATCCTCAATCATCCCTCCCCCCGGCCTGAGTGAGCCAGAGTCCCCGAAGCAGCTGCTCCTTTAAACCCGTCCTGTCTGAGCGAAGAACAGACGCCCTCCACGGACCTACATGCAGAGGCGGGGCCAAATACAAAGCTGAGCCCCGAGAGCTGGTCGAACAAAGAAGAGAAAGGGAAATCTCTCCCAGCAGCCTCAGGAGTAGCGGATTAAAGCTCCACAATCAACTTGATGTACCCTGCATCTGTGGAATACCTGAATAGACAACGAATCATCCCAAATTGAGGAGGTGGACTTTGAGAGCACGATTTATTATTTTTTCCGCTTTTCCTCTTTTGGTGAGCGCTGTATGTGTATGCTTCTGTGTGAGATTTTGTCTGTATACCTTTGCTTTCACCATTTTATCTGTCCGTTTTTTTTTTTTACTTTAAAAAATTTTCTTTTCTTAGTAAGTATTTTTTATTTTAATAACTTTATTTTATTTTATCTTACTTTATTTTATTTTCTTTTATCCTCTTTTTTTCTTTCTTTCTACTATTTCTCCCTTTTATTCTGAGCCGTGTGGATGAAAGGCTCTTGGTGCTACAGCCAGGAGTCAGTGCTCTGCCTCTGAGGTGGGAGAGCCAACTTCAGGACACTGGTCCACCAGAGACCTCCCAGCTCCACGTAACATCAAACAGCGAAAATCTCCCAGGGATCTCCATCTCAACACTAGCACCCAGCTTCACTCAACAACCAGCAAGCTACAGTGCTGGCACCCTATGCCAAACAACTAGCAAGACAGGAACACAACCCCACCCATTAGCAGATAGGCTGCCTAAAATCATAATAAGTCCACAGACACCCCAAAACACACCACCAGACGTGGACCTGCCCACCAGAAAGACAAGATCCAGCCTCACCCACCAGAACACAGGCACTAGTCCCCTCCACCAGGAAGCCTACACAACCCTCTGAACCAACTTTAGCCACTGGGGACAGACACCAAAAACAACGGGAACTACAAACCTGCAGCCTGCAAAAAGGAGACCCCAAACACAGTAAGATAAGCAAAATGAGAAGACAGTAAAACACACAGCAGATGAAGGAGCAAGATAAAAACCCACCAGACCGAACAAATGAAGAGGAAATAGGCAGTCTTCCTGAAAATGAATTCAGAGTAATGATAATAAAGACCCAAAATCTTGTAAATAGAATAAAGAAAATGCAAGAAACATTTAACAAGGACCTAGAAGAACTGAAGATGAAACAAACAACGATGAACAACACAATAAATGAAATTAAAAATACTCTAGAAGGGATCAATAGGAGAATAACTGAGGGAGAAGAACGGATAAGTGACCTGGAAGATAAAATAGTGGAAATAACTACTGCGGAGCAGAATAAAGAAAAAAGAATGAAAAGAACTGAGGACAGTCTCAGAGACCTCGGGGACAACATTAAACGCACCAACATTCGAATTATAGGGGTTCCAGAAGAAGAAGAGAAAAAGAAAGGGACTGAGAAAATATTTGAAGAGATTATAGTTGAAAACTTCCCTAATATGGGAAAGGAAATAGTTAATCAAGTCCAGGAAGCACAGAGAGTCCCATACAGGATAAATCCAAGGAGAAATACGCCAAGACACATATTAATCAAACTGTCAAAAATTAAATACAAAGAAAACATATTAAAAGCAGCAAGGGAAAAACAACAAATAACACACAAGGGAATCCCCATAAGGTTAACAGCTGATCTTTCAGCAGAAACTCTGCAAGCCAGAAGGGAGTGGCAGGACATACTGAAAGTGATGAAGGAGAAAAACCTGCAACCAAGATTACTCTACCCAGCAAGGATCTCATTCAGATTTGATGGAGAAATTAAAACCTTTACAGACAAGCAAAAGCTGAGAGAGTTCAGCACCACCAAACCAGCTTTACAACAAATGCTAAAGGAACTTCTCTAGACAAAAACACAAGAGAAGGAAAAGACCTACAATAACAAACCCAAAACAATTAAAATGGGAATAGACACACACATATCAATAATTACCTTAAATGTATATGGATTAAAAGCTCCCACCAAAAGACACAGACTGGCTGAATGGATACAAAAACAAGACCCATATATATGCTGTCTACCAGAGACCCACTTCAGACCTAGAGACACATACAGACTGAAAGTGAGAGGATGGAAAAAGATATTCCATGCAAATGGAAACCAAAAGAAAGCTGGAGTAGCAATTCTCATATCAGACAAAATAGACTTTAAAATAAGGACTATCAGAAGAGACAAAGAAGGACACTACATAATGATCAAGGGATCGATCCAAGAAAAAGATATAACAATTGTAAATATTTATGCACCCAACACAGGGGCACCTCAATACATAAGGCAAATACTAACAGCCATAAAAGAGGAAATCGACAGTAACACATTCATAGTAGGGGACTTTAACACCCCACTTTCACCAATGGACAGATCATCCAAAATGAAAATAAATAAGGAAACACAAGCTTTAAATGATACATTAAACAACATGGACTTAACTGATATTTATAGGACATTCCATCCAAAAACAACAGAATACACATTTTTCTCAAGTGCTCATGGAACATTCTCCAAGATAGATCATATCTTGGGTCACAAATCTAGCCTTGGTAAATTTAAGAAAATTGAAAGTGTATCAAGTATCTTTTCCAACCACAATGCTATGAGACTAGATATCAATTACAGGAAAAGATCTAGAAAAAATACAAACACATGGAGGCTAAAAAATATACTACTTAATAACGAAGTGATCACTGAAGAAATCAAAGAGGAAATCAAAAAATACCTAGAAACAAATGAAAATGGAGACATGATGACCCAAAACCTATGGGATGCAGCTAAAGCAGTTCTAAGAGGCAAGTTTATAGCAATACAATCCTACCTTAAGAAACAGGAAACATCTCGAATAAACAACCTAACCTTGCACCTAAAGCAATTAGAGAAAGAAAGACAAAAAAACCCCAAAGTTAGCAGAAGGAAAGAAATCATAAAGATCAGATCAGAAATAAATGAAAAAGAAATGAAGGAAACGATAGCAAAGATCAATAAAACTAAAAGCTGGTTCTTTGAGAAGAGAAACAAAATTGATAAACCATTAGCCAGACTCATCAAGAAAAAAAGGGAGAAGACTCAAATCAACAGAATTAGAAATGAAAAAGGAGAAGTAACAGCTGACACTGCAGAAATACAAAGGATCATGAGGGATTACTACAGGCAACTCTATGCCAATAAAATGGACAACCTGGAAGAAATGGACAAATTCTTAGGAATGCACAACCTGCCACGACTGAATCAGGAAGAAATAGAAAATATGAACAGACCAATCACAAGCACTGAAGTTGAAACTGTGATTAAAAATCTTCCAGGGTTTCCCTGGTGGCGCAGTGGTTGAGAGTCTGCCTGCCGATGCAGGGGATGCGGGTTCATGCCCTGGTCTGGGAAGATCCCACATGCCGCGGAGCGGCTGGGCCTGTGAGTGATGGATGCTGAGCCTGCGCGTCTGGAGCCTGTGCTCCGCAACGGGAGAGGTCACAGCAGGGAGAGGCCTGCATACCGGAAATAAAAAAAAAAATTCTTCCAACAAAAAAAAAAGCCCAGGACCAGATGGCTTCAGAGGCGAATTCTATCAACCATTTAGAGAAGAGCTATCATCTATCCTTCTCAAAAACTCCCAAAATATAGCAGAGGGAGGAATACTCCCAAACTCATTCTGTGAGGCCACCATCACCCTGATAGCAAAACCAGACAAGGATGTCACAAAGAAAGAAAACTACAGGCCAATATCACTGATGAACATAGATGCAAAAATCCTCAACAAAATACTAGCAAACAGAATCCAACAGCACATTAAGAGGATCATACACCATGATCAGGTGGGATTTATTCCAGGAATGCAAGGATTCTTCAATATATGCAAATCAATCAATATAATACACCATATTAACAAACTGAAGGAGAAAAACCATATGGTCATCTCAATAGATGCAGAGAAGGCTTTGGACAAAATTCAACACCCATTTATGATAAAAACCCTGCAGAAGGTAGGTGTAGAGGGAACTTTCCTCAACATAATAAAGGCCATATATGACAAACCCACAGCCAACATCGTCCTCAATGGTGAAAAACTGAAACATTTCCACTAAGATCAGGAACAAGACAAGGTTGCCCACTCTCACCCACTCTTATTCAACATAGTTTTGGAAGTTTTAGCCACAGCAATCAGAGAAGAAAAGGAAATAAAAGGAATCCAAATCGGAAAAGAAGAAGTAAAGCTGTCACTGTTTGCAGATGACATGATACTATACATAGAGAATCCTAAAGATGCTACCAGAAAACTACTAGAGCTAATCAATGAATTTGGTAAAGTAGCAGGATACAAAATTAATGCACAGAAATCTCTGGCATTCCTATATACTAATGATGAAAAATCTGAAAGTGAAATCAAGAAAACACTCCCATTTACCATTGCAACAAAAAGAATAAAATATCTAGGAATAAACCTACCTAAGGAGACAAAAGACCTGTATGCAGAAAATTATAAGACACTGATGAAAGAAATTAAAGATGATACAAACAGATGGAGAGATATACCATGTTCTTGGATTGGAAGAATCAACATTGTGAAAATGACTCTACTACCCAAAGCAATCTATAGATTCAATGCAATCCCTATCAAACTACCACTGGCATTTTTCACAGAACTAGAACAAAAAATTTCACAATTTGTATGGAAACACAAAAGACCCCGAATAGCCAAAGCAATCTTGAGAACAAAAAATGGAGCTGGAGGAATCAGGCTGCCTGACTTCAGACTATACTACAAAGCTACAGTAATCAAGACAGTATGGTACTGGCACAAAAACAGAAAGATAGATCAATGGAATAGGATAGAAAGCCCAGAGATAAACCCATGCACATATGGTCACCTTATCTTTGATAAAGGTGGCAGGAATGTACAGTGGAGAAAGGACAGCCTCTTCAATAAGTGGTGCTGGGAAAATTGGACTATGAGATTAGATCACTCCCTACACAAAATACAAAAAACACTATACACAAAAATAAGCTCAAAATGGATTAAAGCCCTAAATGTAAGGCCAGAAACTATCAAACTCTTAGAGGAAAACATAGGCTGAACACTTTATGACATAAATCACAGCAAGATCCTTTTTGACCCATCTCCTAGAGAAAGGGAAATAAAATCAAAAATAAACAAATGGGACCTAATGAAACTTCAAAGCTTTTGCATAGCACAGGAAACCATAAACAAGATCAAAAGACAACCCTAAGAATGGGAGAAAATATTTGCAAATGAAGCAACTGACAAAGGATTAATCTCCAAAATTTATAAGCAGCCCATGCAGCTCAATAACAAAAAAACAACCGAATCCAAAAATGGGCAGAAGACCTAGACATTTCTCCAAAGAAGATATACAGACTGCCAACAAACCAACAAACACATGAAAGAATGCTCAACATCATTAATCATTAGAGAAATGCAAATCAAAACTACAATGAGATATCATCTCACACCAGTCAGAATGGCCATCATCAAAAAATCTAGAAACAATAAATGCTGGAGAGGGTGTGGAGAAAAGGGAACACTCTTGCACTGCTGGTGGGAATGTGAATTGGTTCAGCCACTAAAACAATAAATGCTGGACAGGGAACCCTCTTGCACTGTGAAGAACAGTATGGAGGTTACTTAAAAAACTACAAATAGAACTACTATATGACCCAGCAATCCCACTACTGGGCATATACCCTGAGAAAAGCATAATTCAAAAAGAGTCATGTACCAAAATGTTCATTGCAGCTCTATTTACAATAGCCCGGAGATGGAAACAACCTAAGTGTCCATCAACAGATGAATGGATAAAGAAGATGTGCCACATATATACAATGGAATATTACTCAGGCATAAAAAGAAACGAAATTGAGCTATTTGTAATGAGGTGGATAGACCTAGAGTCTGTCATACAAAGTGAAGTAAGTCAGAAAGAGAAAGACAAATACCGTATGCTAACACATATATATGGAATTTAAGAAAAAAAAAATGTCATGAAGAACCTAGGGGTAAGACAGGAATAAAGACACAGACCTACTGGAGAATGGACTTGAGAATATGGGGAAGGGGAAGGGTAAGCTGTGACAAAGCAAGAGAGAGGCATGGACATATATACACTACCAAACGTAATGTAGATAGCTAGTGGGAAGCAGCCGCATAGCACAGGGAGATCAGCTCGGTGCTCTGTGACCACCTGGAGGGGTGGGATTGGGAGGGTGGGAGGGAGAGAGATGCAAGACGGAAGAGATATGGGAACATATGTATATGTATAACTGATTCACTTTGTTATAAAGCAGAAACTAACACACCATTGTAAAGCAATTATACTCCAATAAAGATGTAAAGCTTTTGCACAGCAAAGGAAACCATAAACAAGACCAAAAGACAACCCTCAGAATGGGAGAAAATATTTGCAAATGAAGCAACTGACAAAGGATTAATCTCTATACTCCAATAATGTAAAAAACAAACAAACAAAAAAACCCAAAAAAAACCAAAACAAAAATGGGCAGAAGACCTAAATAGACATTTCTCCAAAGAAGATATACAGAGTGCCAACAATCTCATGAAGGAATGCTCAACATCATTAATCTTTAGAGAAATGCAAATCAAAACTACAATGAGATATCATCTCACACCGGTCAGAATGGCCATCATCAAAAAATCTAGAAACAATAAATGCTGGAGAGGGTGTGGAGAAAAGGGAACATTCTTGCACTGCTGGTGGGAATGTGAATTGGTACAGCCACTATGGAGAACAGTATGGAGCTTCCTTAAAAAACTACAAATAGAACTACGATATGACCCAGCAATCCCACTACTGGGCATATACCCTGAGAAAACCATAATTCAAAATGAGTCATGTACCAAAATGTTCATTGCAGCTCTATTTACAATAGCCAGAAGATGGAAACAACCTAAGTGCCCATCGTCGGATGAATGGATAAAGAAGATGTGGCACGTATATACAATGGAATATTACTCAGCCATAAAAGGAAACGAAATTGAGTCATTTGTAGTGAGGTGGATGGACCTAGAGTCTGTCATACAGAGTGAAGTAAGTCAGAAAGAGAAAGACAAATACCGTATGCTAACACATATATATGGAATCTAAGAAAAAAAAAATGTCATGAAGAACCTAGGGGTAAGACAGGAATAAAGACAGAGAACTACTAGAGAATGGACTTGAGGATATGGGGAGGGGGAAGGGTAAGCTGTGACAAACTGAGAGAGTGGCATGGACATATATACAGTACCAAACGTAAAATAGCTAGCTATTGGGAAGCAGCCGCATAGCACAGGGAGATCAACTCGGTGCTCTGTGACCACCTAGAGGGGTGGGATAGGGAGGGTGGGAGGGCGGGAGACGCAAGAGGGAAGATATATGGGGACATATGTATATGTATAACTGATTTTCTTTGTTATAAAGCAAAAACTAACACACCATTGTAAAGCAATTATACTCCAATAAAGATGAAAAAAGAAATACTGAAATAAATAAAATGGTCTGATAGTTCAAAATTGACTTGCCTAAGAAACTAGGGAATTATCTATTAACCGGGCTAAGCAGGTTTTAGTTAGTCAATGATAAAGATGCAAAGTTACTCATCGGATCTTTTAGTGACTAAATAATGTTACACCAGAATCTGAATCCATTTTTCTTTCAGAGCAAAAGTACAACTACTGAAGTTGAAAGTACAGAATCTGATTTCGGTTCTCAATGTCAATAGGCATGAAGTGGAGGTTTAAAAAAAAAGTAAAACTCATGGAGATTATCCAACTAACAATGGTGCACCTCCTTCTGTTCTGATTCAGTGGCCCTTTTTGCACAAGTGTGATTTCTGAGGGTCTCTGTAGGTCTGGTGTACAAGTGCTAAAATTCTCTTCCGTTGACTTTGGACTTGAAAGTTCACCCTGGTGAAGGCTACCCAGGCACTGGTTAACTGAAATTTTACTGCCATTGCTTCCTTCTTTCCTTCCTTCAACAACTATTTATTTGACACTTACCATACGTAAGTACTGTTTTTAGGCATTAGAGTTTCAGCAATAAATGAGACAGAGAAGATGGCAGCTTTCAACAATCTTACATTCTTCCAGTTATCACCTGTAACTTGTCAGATATAGCACACTATAAGCAACTGTTGAATGTAAACAGTATTTGATACACTAAGAATTGGGAATTAAAATTTTAAGGAGTAGCAATAATACCCATGGTCTAAAGAAAAGTTTCAGATGCTTATCATTTACTTATTTTGCCAACTTCTTAATTCTTGTGCAAGAAAGTCTTGTACTATTTTCAATAGCTAAGGAAGGCAAAACACATACCATAAAACACTTAGGAATCACTACTTAAAAATAAGAGAAAAAACACTTAAAATCACTTTTTAAAATACCATTTAAAATGTGTCTTCAGTCAGGAATGGATGCCAAAACAGTCAATACAAAGGAGAAATGTCCGAAACACAACAGAGTTTTGAGGAAAGGCATAATACATAATAGAACTAAGAGCCTCTTTAGGATTTGGGAATCAGAATCATCACTGAGCCTGCCTAACGGGAATGATTAAAGATAACCTGAAAAACTAACAGAAACTATGGCAGAACCTGATGTAAATAATTCAATTTGGAAAGATGGAGTAACTTTACAAATATACTCCCGTTAATCCAGCATTGAAAAAGTAAGGAATTTGACCAAAGTTAAGAATGTTTCAGTACTACGGTAATGAGCTGAACAAGTTATTCTGTCTTTGGTCTAATCTAAATGTTCATTCCTGCATGCAACTAATATTAAACATTTATTGACTGCCTGACACATGCCATGCATGGTGCTAGGCACAGAGAACACGATGCTGAAGCAGCCAGGATCTCCAGTTCATGATGCACCTGGTCACCATACAAGGAGCCAGAACACAGGTGTGTAAATGTGCGGAGAAAGCAGAAGAGAGGACTTCATGCTGCCTGAGGGAGACAAAGACGGTGCCTGAGTTGAAAGATATTTGAGCAGGAGTTCGAAGGAGGGTCGAAACTACTCAAAGTGTTCGTGAGGGGTGAGGCGTAAAGAAAGCACTCCAGGAAAAAAGGAAAATTGCACGCATAAACTCCAGGAGAAAGGAATATGCTCACGGCATGGTAAGAAACCCTGTAAAATGACACAGGACAGACCTGGATGTTTATACACTGGGCAGGGTCAGATCATGAAGGGACATGCACACCAGACAAAAGTTACTGGATTTTATCCTAGAAGAAGCTAAGAGCCCCCTATGTCATCAAATAAGGCAACTACATGGTCAGATCTGTGGCGAATGGACTGAATGAAAGTAAGACTATGGATGAGGAGCCTATTTCAGAAAGTCTTTGCAATGGTCCATGTGAGAGATAGTAAGGCCTGACCCACTGCAGGTGGAGTGGAGAGGGAGAGGACAGGACAGATAAGTGAGCTAGAAACGAAGTGACTTGCTGATCAACTGGGTTAAGCTTGGGGGAGAGGAAGAAGTCAAGAGTAATTCCCTGGCTTCCGACTTGAGAAGATACCTGTCTCCACGCCAAGCATTCTATCAGCTTTCAGTTTTGGATTTTGGCTCCCTGAGACTGGTCACTGATGATCTGCCTCATTCTCTTTGTCCTAAAGAATGTCCTTAGGCGCTACAGAAATACAGAGGCGGCCACCACCACCTCTGCGTGATGACAAGAAGGAAGCACCACCGCCTGTGCCTCCCTGCCTGGTCTACGCAACCTTCAGCAACCACGGCAGCAATCCTGTAGATGGCGCCCATTTTAATTCTGTACACAAATAATTAAGTCAAAGTATAGTTATTATGGGCCCTGGGAGCACAAGGCACTATGGAAAATAAAAGCAATGTGCAGGTTTCTGCCGAGTTATGCTGGAAAGCAATACAGCGCAAAGCAGTGGTCAGTCAGGTGCAAGTCCGAAATCCAGCTCCATTACTGTTACTGGTTATATGACCTTGGGAAACTGATGTTCTTGGGCCTTGGCTGCCTCTTCTATAAGATACCTGGATAATATAGCCTATCTCATTGGTAAAAATTAATGAGATAATACATGTAAATTTCCTACTAGCACCATGCCTAACTTATCGTAGATTCAAAAAATAATAAGTAAATATCCTCCTTTATTTCCCATCCCCTTTTGACTACTCAAAACCTTTCTGCTTCCAAACAGAATCCAGTTATCACCAATGGGTGTTTCTCTCTACTTCCCCATGTCTACTGTTGGCAAAAATGAAGCTTCTAAAATTAAAACAGGAGGGTATCTATACACAGACTGCTTACAGTCTATCCAATATTCATCATCCCTTTCTTCCTTATTACTGGACCCTGATTTTGCTGAAGGTGGTAAAATACTAAGCAAAAAAAACCATTTCCTAGGGTCCCTTGCCACTAGGGGTAGCCTAGTGTGTGACACAGTAGAGTCAGTAAAACTCTTGTTAGAGATTATTTGGAAAGTTTCTGGACATCATAGGTATTTTTATTCTCCCTCAACTAGCTTCCTTTTTCCAACTTCCTGGAAAGTCGGTATGATGGCTGGATTTGCAGTAGCTATCCTGCAACTATGAGGAAAAGATCAAGACTCATAAAATATGAGCCTTGACATACTTGAGCTCCTGAAAAATGCTTCCACCACCTTCCACTAGACTTCTTATCACATGGGAAAAATAAAGGCCTAAATTTAAGCCACTGACTTTCAGGTCTCTGTAACTCTTCTGAGCCCAATTCCGAACTGATTGAGGAATTTCCTAAATATAGGGATTTCCTTCAATCCTATTTTGGCATGAGTATCAAGGCATCAACCATAATTTCCTACCAATTTAAAAAGAAACTCTTATTGAGTGTCCAGTATGTGAGATACTGTGTATGTAGACATAGAAATAAATATTACCTACTGACTCATTTTTTTTTAAACATCTTTATTGGAGTATAATTGTTTTACAATGGTGTGTTAGTTTCTGCTGTATAACAAAGTGAATCAGCTATACGTATACATATATCCCCATATCTCCTCCCTCTTGTGTCTCCCTCCCACCTTCTCTATCCCACCTCTCTAGGTGGTCACAAAGCACCGAGCTGATCTCCCTGTGCTATGTGGTTGCTTCCCACTAGCTATCTACTTTACATTTGGTAGTGTATATATGTCCATGTCACTCCCTCACTTCATCCCAGCTTACCCTTCCCCCTCCCCGTGTCCTCAAGTCCATTCTCTATGTTATCTACTGACTCATTTAACTCTTACAGTAACCCTTCAAAGTAAGTAGTGTCATTCTCATTTTACAGCAAAGGGACACAAAGGTCTGAGAGGCTAAGTACTTTATCTAAGGTACCTTAGTGATACAAGGCGAGCCAAGATCGGAGCTCCATGTCTATTTGATGATGAAGTTCACATCCTGGCAGCTATCCATGCTACTGCAGGGGTTCTGTGAACTCACTACTGTGAGGAACCATGACTCCTAAGACAATGTCTCTCTAAATTAAGTACTCACTTTTCCTAGGTCGTCCGTACTGATACCTAAAATTCAACTGGGAAACCATCTTAAAATGTATGTCTAGAGCATGAAAAAACAGTGTGTAGCAGGAGACCATGAAGTGGTTGATGTGGCAAGGGTGAGAGCTGCCTAGGCCTGAGGTACACTCTGCCTGAAAGCAGCTAGGCAGGGCTGACAATCTGGAAAGGAGGCTCCTTTTACCTGGGGCCTCCAGTCAGCAAGGACCCTGAAGAAATCATGTTAAACTGGAAATCAGCATGTGAGCCTGAGGCATCGGAGAGAGAGTAAGTAAAGGTGTCCAATGTCACACACATTCTCACAGTAAAAAAAACCTCATGATCTTGTCACACGTAATTTTTTAAAAGAGGAGTGAGAAACAAAATTGGGAGTTGTGTACATCACTTATAACCTATTAAAAAAGACTTTAAATACAGACTTGTTCTATATAAGTATTACATAAATATACATATAAATGCATATTTTAACTCTTCTTTCTTCACAATGAATCTGAAGCAGCCAACAAGAAGATTCACAATAAATTTAAAAATCATAACCAGGAAAAATATAAAATAGGAGTATGAAATAAGAGGAAAATAAAGTAAGCAGACATATATCCTATAGGGTCCTAAACAGTTACTAAGATTGAGCTGTAAATTTAGGTCTGAGCATTCTCTTGCCAAAGGAAAATGGAAAAAAATGACTAGGTACAAAATTCACAATGGCCATGAGAAAAAGAGAATATTACCACCTCAGGAGAAACAAAATATTTTCTGTTAGCATAAAAGCAATAAGAAATCAGAAGACCTAAGTGGAACTTCACACAGGAGAAACTATATAACAGAGCAGACAATGTCTCAGCAATTCCTCAATAGTAAATGTCACAGTGTATTCCACACAACAGTTTCTCACAGAGTTATTCAATCAAGCTGAAAAACAGTTCAGGGAAGGCAGTCTGTGCAGGACTGAGGCAATGAGATAGGAATATACGGCTCTCCAATGGGCCGGCTTGATCTAGTAATAAATCCCGGAATATCTACATGAACAAAGAGACAGCATTTTCTTTAAATTATTCTCCAACCGAAACCAACTTAAGAAGTAGGATTATTCAACAGTTTCTTGACTCTTTTCAGTTCAGAAGTTCTGAGAAAGTTTTCAGGGGCTTTTTATTATGTAAATGGTACTTCAGTCCACTGGCACTGTGCTCTTAGGTGTAGCACTTATGTGCCAATCTTTCCTCCTCCAAGGAGAAATCGGCATTAAAAGGCAGAGAAAAGGTAAGCTGCATTACTTTAAAAAATTATGGCTTTTTCCTTTTACATTAGGAGGTTCTACTACACACACTTTCTATTATATAACTAAATTTAGAGAAAATTTATGAATTCACACCCATAATGATTTCTTAACTAATTTAAAAGGCAACGAGTGAAAGGCATGTACCTAAGAATATGACATTCCAAAAATGGACATTAAACAGTCCTTGGACAGGTAGAAATTAATATCAATTATGAAGAGTGTAGGATGAACACAGGAGTTCACTGAAAAAACAAAAAACTGACGTATAGTAAGAAATGGGGCCTGTTAGGTCTGGAAAGAAATGTAAAGTCTATGTAAATTTAGCTGAGCTTAACTAAGGTGTAATTTTTTTCTATTCATATTGATGCACTCTCATAAGTATATTCACAGGAATCCTCAGTAAGGTACAAAGTGGAATATTCAGAAAATGCCAATTAGGCCAAGTACATACCTGCACGCCAGTTTTTCCACTGCATAAGGAGTCAGATGATATTTATCCTTCAAAAGAGTCTCTAGTTGTGTGTGAAGACAACATAAATATCGTTGTGCTTTAACTTAAACTCTCTATAAAGTCACAAGAAGTTACGACTGTAACATGAACCGAAGGAGGAAAAAATAAGGACCATTTGATACTAATTAAAAAACAGGAGATTAGAAAAAAGATGGCTGTGGGAAATAGGGAACAGTTGTTCTCCCAACATGGACCTCTCACCCTGCTGATTCTGTGGTTTTTAAAACTACAAAAGTGAAAACTGGGAAAATGACAACAAAATTACTACCAACAGATAAACAGAATAACATTCTCTATGGTTTTTAAAATAACTTCTAAATTGGAGATAGAAAACTAAATTTGCTAAGCAAAAAGCTAGCATTTCCACATTTATTTCCTCCTTCTAAACACATACAATAAACACATATTGGATCTAATGTAGCTCCATGCAATGCAATTACAGGTTCCCATTCTTTGATTCCAACTGCAATCAACTGCAATGCATCAACAGATGAGGCAGGTGATTAAAGTCACATAACTTTAACAAACTAAGATTGCTAAAGTTAAATAAATATCATTGTGGTCACTTTAAGCTACCTAGCTTCATCAAGCAGAGCTACAAAAGCAGCAGGTTAGCAGGTTTCTGGCAAGGAATAATTGGTGCTGAGCAACAGACTGTGTACATGAGCAGAAGCATTGCATAAAACTCACATTGCTGGCTTACCCACACCATATGTGCATTTTGGATGGAAACAGGGGCAGCTCTCATACACCTCACATAGTTTGGCCTTTTCTGGCTAGGATGAATAAACATTATGTTTCAGTGTGCTAGTTAACCCCAATGGAAACCAGAAAATACCAGAATTATGACCTCTCAATTCTAATTTTTTCCAGCAAAACTGAAACTAGGACAAAGACACAGTGGTAACAAAAATATACAAATTTGAAGTTATGGAAAAGATCTTTACAAATACTGATAAGCATGCCTCAAGTTAATTCATCTTGCCAATGTTTTGAGCTGTCAACAACCCACAGTAATCTGATTGTCAAATATAAAAGTAAAAAGTTGATAGATTTAAAGAAATAATAAAGTATTTCAATTGTTCTTTACCAATGCCCGAATTTATCATTTCCCCAAACAGACTTTGTAAGCAAGAGCAAGGACCTTGAAAGTGGTTTTCGCAGTCTGACAAGTTACCTGCAAGGACTTTTGCACAATTCCTTCCTAACAAGCATGAAAGCCTGATTAATCAATATCTAAAATCTTCATTATGCATCAGATTCTCCCCCTCCACCACCCCTCCATCCCCCAATCAAAGCAGCAGTATAAACGTTGGCGTTTGGTGGCAAAATTCCAATTCACTTTCCAAAGAGGTGAATGGCCAGGACTTCTGGGGAGGAAAAGATCTCAGACACTGCATCTAATCCCCCTACTTCACTGACTAAGAATTGAAGTTGAAGAGAAGCTTAGCAACTTGTCCTGGATCAAACACTTGGTGAGCAGAGGAATCCAGCAAAAATGTACTTTCTACTATATTATATGGATGGTCCAGTAATTCAAGTGAAAATAAAGATTGGAGAGATGCACTCTACAAAATCTTTTTCCCAAAAGGTATCTTGCATAGCAGGATAAACACATCAAAGAATTAAATTTACCATTTAAATGATAATAAACAGTGCAATAATCCAACTGTGCTTCATTTCCCAGTAAATCACAAATTTGAAATGGTTCTACATTAGGAGAAACAAAAAAACAGAAATCCTTGCACTCATCTTGGATAAAATTATATTCTCATAAACTAACTGTTATAAAGGGAGAAATTAATATCTTCAAACTAAGAGTCTCAGAATCATAGATATAGAGGCAAAAGCAAGATTTGTAGACAAATACATGTTCAAACCAGTAACCCACAACCTTTTGGGGGGAGGGGGAATATGACTTTATAACTGATACAATGACACTGACAGGTAGATCAATGAGAACAGTCTGGGCCACGTGATTTCTAATCATATGTGAAGAATAAACTCCAAGTCACCTCACTCTTCTCCCTGCTGGAAAGTCCCCTAGGTGAGAGGACAGATGTTTTGACAAACCATGATCAGATGTGATGCTCTGTGATCAACTAATTAAGAGATCTTAAACTTAAATAAACCAAGGCAGGTAATTACCTACATATCTCCTAAAGATCATCCTCAGTAGACTGTTCCATCATTTTTACTGCCATCCAAAATAGTTCTGTTAATAAGCAATATCCTCCCCATCAGACTTACTATCATTTAAAATATAAGATATACTCATTATAGACAAATAGGAAAATCCGAACACTGGACAGTATGATTTAACCTATTTATCTATCATTCCAAAGGCAACTACTCTTAATGTTCTTATGTATTACATCATCTTTTTCTGCACAGTTTTTTTTTTTTTTTTTTCCATACGCGGGCCTCTCACTGTTGTGGCCTCTCCCGTTGCGAAGCACAGGCTCCGGACACGCAGGCTCAGCAGCCATGGCTCACGGGCACAGCCG
>NW_006777108.1:102807-120419 GCF_000442215.2 Lipotes vexillifer
AAGCCGTGTCCCCTGCATCGGCAGGCGGACTCTCAACCACTGTGCCACCAGGGAAGCCCTTCTGCACAGTTTTTATATAGCAATAATCATACTGTGAATATAAATTTGTACCTCAAATCTTCTAACTGAAATTATGGAACCAAGAATCTTTATTGAAAACTAATCATAAATTTCACTTATGAAAACTAAAAAATATTCCATTAAGTGGATTGCCATCTTTCTGCACATACAACTTCTTGTGGATTTAAAAGATTATTTTCTCAGAATAGAATCCTAAAAGTGGAATTACTGTCAAAGTATATTAACGTCTTTATGGTTCTTGATACTTGCAAAAATGCTTACCAAAAATGGTTGTACCAATTTAAACTGCCTTCAACAGCAATTCCCATTATACCTGTATTTGGACTATGAATATCTTGTGAGAATTAACAGTTTCATAATCATCTTTACACCCGCCATGAGGCAGGAGATAGATGGGTCCCAGGCTGAACACTTTCTCCCCTGTGGACAGAAACTCCATAATAGCAGAAACTCCATAAAAGCAGGATGATGGAAGAGGCTGGGCCCTGCCCAGATAAAAGACCAAATATTCCTCATTCTCGAAGTCAAGGAGACCTCCCCGACTACACATGTGCAGAAAGGCCCCTTGGAGGTCAAAAAGGGAGGGGGCACCACCCCATAGTAAGTGATGTCAACTAACCATAGGCCTCTTCACTAGAATCCTTCTTGGCTAAGGGATGTGCACGCACACAGGGAAGGACCCTGAGATATAACAAATACGGACTCAGAACCAGGCAAAGCAAGATGACTGGTCAAAGGAAACCCGGAAGAAATGCCCCATAAATGTGATTCAAACTACTACGAGGGCGCGACTCTCTCTCTGAGCCCGCCCGTGTGTCTATCCACAGGTACTGTACTCTCTTTCCTCCTAATAAACACTTTACTTGCTTCACTACTTTCCGTCTCTATGTGGGAAGTCACTTCTACACAGCTGACGGGCCAGGGCCTTGTCACTGGCCACTAGTCCCTGGTGGTCTGGTGGCTAGGATGCAGCGCTCTCACTGCCGCTGCCCAGCCTCAATCTCTGGCTGGAAACTGAAATCCTGCTTCAAGCTGCTGCAGGCTGAGGCCACCCGAGATCACCCATACTTTAAATTTATAAACTTATATACCATAATTATACTAAAAAATTCTTAAAACCGAAATCCTAACACCCAGTGGATGAATGTTTGCTATTCTTGAAACTATCCTTGAGAATCACTCGAGTCTCTTTTTTTCCTATACCACCCAACCTCAATTCTTTTCTACACACAAGTAGGTCTTTAATAGGATAATCTTATACCCCCTTTTAAGGAGTGGTAACCAAAGTCTACATCATATGGAATTTATAAAGTTCAAGGATATTCTCATTCATTTTAATGACTATATGAAAGAAAAGAACAAGGAAATTCATCCCTACCGAGTCTGAAGGCTCCTATAGCTTTGTTAAAAGACATAAAGGAAGTACAAAAACACATTAAAAGAAAAGTGAACATTTCATTCATATGTATTCATTCTATATCTTTTTCAAAAAATCAATTTTTGTTCCCTAAATTACTCAACTATGAATTTCACATGTAACTCAACAATTTACAAATATGCAAATAAGAAATTACAAATACTGTGTACTAGATTGAGATGTGTGCTTCAAATGACATGAATAAACAAAGTTCCCCATATCTTTACTGTACTCTCCAGGGATTCTAATATTATGCACTTAACAATCTTAGCAAACACTTTGTTGTTGTTGCTACTACCTTGCTGTTTTTGCAACTGCTATTAAATTTCCTAGTACAAATTGGCTGTAACATTATTTTAGATCTTCATTAAAAAATTTATATTAAATATGCAATAAGCTACTTTGGTTAACAGAAGTTGGGAGATTATTAGTGTCACAGTTTATTATTATAAGTAATTTTTGTGTCTTCTGTCAGTAAAACCACAGTATCTCAATACCACCAGCTGATAATAATCTTTATAAATCCTACTTTGCAGCTGTACCATCTGTTAGTTATTATTTTATACGTCTCCATATGCATATGTGAATTAGTTGTCATTCAAAACAAATATACAAATGGAATTGTGGTTTTGTGGGGAGTTTTTTATTGGCTTGTTTTTGTATTTTGTTATCTTTAGGCTAGTGAACTAACTAAATAAACATATTCCTCTATCTTTGAGACCAAAAATAAATGCAAATTTCAGTTATACAAACTTCCAGTTATAAGTCATGAGAATGTAATGTACAGCATGGGGAATACAGTCAATAATACTGTATTAACTTTGTATAGTGACAGATGGTTAACTAGACTTATTGTGGTGATCATTTTGCAATGCATACAAATGTTGAATCACTATGTTGTATACATGAAACTAATATATAATATTGTATGTCAAATATATTTCAATAAAATAAAGAGGCTAACAAAAATGCAAATTTAAAAATACTTTTTGTAGTACAAATAAAAGAAATTTAAGTTCAACAAACAATCTAAAAGTATCTGCTAAAACTGGTTAAAATTAATAGTCACCAAAATTGGATATAATTATATTAAAAAACTGATATTTCCATATTCATAGCTCTCAAAGTACACACCTACAGACCAAAAAGCAATAGGTTCACTAGTAAATTAGTAGCTAATATGGTTCCAGTTTTCACAATATAAAACACTTTCCACGACTGAAGATTAGAAAAGAATGACTACTTACTTACTTACTTGTAATGTTAATTCCCTGAAGAGATGAATCATAATGACAAAAATTCAAAACCAGGCCCCCCATTAATCTGTGGGTTTATCCCCCTGAGCTGTAAATAACCAGGCTCCTACAGTAGCAGAGAGCAATAAGTAGTTGTAATGTCATTACTAACTCACTACCAAAATTTACCCAGAAAGGCAACAAGAAAAAAAGAAGGAACAGAAGGAAGATAAATTTACAATTGGATAATTAGTTCCAAATTATCACTTTTTCCCCAAGTACTAGAGTCTAATGACTTTAATAAGCCCAAACACGGTTTACAGGAGCTTTATACACTACACACCAAAAACATGGTGAATTCTGTTAAGAGTTACCAATGGCAATTAAAACATGAGATGAAAGCACAACCTGGGAGAAACCACATTTTATGACTAAATAGTTCATTGTTTCCTTAAGTTACCCTATTTTAGGTAATGATACTTTAGGATCATATACAGGGAAAGCTAAGGTACAAACAGTAGTAAATAATTAAAGTCATCATTAATAGAAACCCTGAAATATTTAGAGAGGGGGATTAAAGAAGAGAAAAATGTACTTAAGAAGTTACGATTTCCTGGAATGAATGCTGTATTATTTTCAGTTTCTTGAAGTAAAAAGTCCCACTAATTACTTATACAAAAAAATATGCTGCTTTTCATAGAGTCTTTTGTGTATTAAAATAAGTTATACTCCAACTTTGTAAAATTTAACTTATTTGATGCCCAAACCTGATCTCCTTTTTTTCAAATTATATTTCATCTAGATGTTAGAATTTCCATGATGTCTGTGAGACAGCTGTACTTGGAGAGGCAACACAGTTTTGAAGTATACTTGGGCTACAAAGTGTAAGGGAAAACATCATAGACTACTTAACAAAAAATATATATACATTTTTAACATGTTTATTGGAGTATAAATAATAATCAACACAATGGTGTGTTAGTTTCTGCTGTATAACAAAGTGAATCAGCTACACGTATACATATATCCCCATATCTCCTCCCTCTTGCATCTCCCTCCCACCCTCCCTATCCCACCCCTCTAGGTAGTCACGAAGCACCGAGCTGATCTCCCTGTGCTATGAGGCTGCTTCCCACTAGCTATCTATAACAAAATATTTTAACTGCCATTAAAACTACAGTATAGCACAGGCCAGGTTCCATTCATTTTTAAAAATATTTTATTACCTGTCATTGAGATCCATGTGGGGAAAGTAGTTTCATACCATGATTTGCTTCTGTATGTCTAAAATGTTTTTAATGAGGGATTTCATTTCACAGGAATTTACATTAATCATATAAAATTGTATAAATAGTAAAAAAAATTTTTTTCATGGTTCAAAGCTCACCTAATACATGAAGCCTTGCTTGATTCTCCCTAATGATATTTCTTCCTCCACTAAAGTCTCAGTTATCTTTGTAGTTATGGAATTTAAGAAACTTATTTATTCCACTTTATATTATAATGACATGTGGAGTTTTCTAATTTTGATGAACAGATTGAGAATGTCAGCTTCTACTAAGTTAGAATCACGGAGTCTTACATATCTTCATATCCTCTCCGCCCCATGTCCAACAATTCCTCGAAAATAGTAGGCAATCTACATGTTTATCTGAATTCACCAAAAAAAACTTTTTGGGGATACTAAAATCTACCTTCTCCAAAGGGTCTCTAGAAAAACAACTTATGTTTTGGTAATTAAGAGTGTTATTTTGAAGATCTATGGAACCCACACTAACTGACCAAATACGTTTTCGTTATAAATAATATTTCAATATATAGCCATTAAAAATGAAAATAATAAGACTTTCCTATTAGGTACAATAGTTACAACGTTTAAATCAGATGTATGTCTTTCAAAAAATCAACTGAAATCATTATACTTTGCCTTGCTGATGTATCGAGTGTCAAAAATAATCTAAATTAACAGATTTTTTTTTATGGGTAACTCCTAAGAAATATAAGAAAAACATTTTTTTTCATAGTGAGAAAAAAATAACTGTGTGTTGATAATGTAAGATGGAAAACAGAACTAAATGAAGAGATTTACTCATAAGACAGCATTTGCAGAAGACCACTTATTATTCATGTATCCATCTAGAAATCATTGACTGGGCATCTATGTCACATCATATATGTCTGTGCAGAGGCTGTAAAGGTAAAGAAGGTGAAGTCTCCACCTTCCAGGAACTCACACTATAGTGAAGTCATAAAAGACAACACAAGTAGTAAAAGGACACTGGGGTTATCTCTGGCTGGGATAGCAGGGAAAAGAGTTCACAACGAAGGTGACACTTGAACAGGGTTTTGGGTTTAAGCTTTATTCTGTAGATTTCAAGGCATTTGGGGGCCTGAACTAAAAACAAAACAAAACAAAACAAAAAAACCCTGCTGTTCTTTTTCAGAAAGGGATTTGGGAAAGAAGCTGCTTGTCTAATAACAGTCAAGCGGACAGATGAGGATGGAGTATGAGGAACCAGATTTGGAAGATATTTGAATCAAGAAGAACATCAACATCAAGAATCAACAGGACCTGATGACAGATTTGATAAAGGGGGGCTGAGAAGAATGAGTCAAATGACATTTTTAGGCCTTTAATTTGCCAAGACAGATGATGACATTCAATGAAGTCTAGATTATCAGTTAACAGCTGTTTATTGAGCACCTTCTATGTTCCAGACATTATTCTAGACCCACAGTCTATTTTCACTGTAGTCAGGAGAGGCAGACAGTAAACAAGTGGATAATCTGAAATAGTGATAACTGTGATGGAGAAAATAAAACAGGGTTACGTGAGAGTGACTGGGGGAAGAGACACTTTAGCTGAGGTCCTCACGAAGACTGACACTTGAACTAAGACCTGAATGATAAGGGGGCAAGGCAAGCGAGGCTCCAGTAAAGAGGGGTAACAAATGAAAAGGCTGAGCTAGGAAAGAGCTTAACATGATCAAGGGACAGAAAGGCAGCTGGTGGACGGGGATGGGGTTTGGGGTATGAAGAGAAATGAACTCTGAGAGCACATGGAGCTCCTTGTAGCCCACTGTAAAGAGCTTAGCAGTGATTCCAGTTACAGTGGGCAGCCAGCATGTTTGAAGCCAAGGAGTGATGTGATCTGATTCAATTTCTGCGGGCTGTGAAGAGAACGGACTTAAGGGGGAAGAATGGAGGCAGAGAGTCTGGGCCAAAGTGGTGGCTTAAATTCCTAGCAGTGCCCATGTTGAGAAGGGGTCAGAGTCTGGATATAGAGGGAGAGGTGATAGGACTTACGGGTGGAACTGCATGTAGACTGTGAGGGAAAGAAAGGAACCAGGGGTACCTCAGGGGGTGTGATTCTAAACCACTATATAAAGGGTGGTGTTATTAAACAGTGATGGTGAGCAGAGAGAAGCTTCAGGGTGGTGGGGTCAGAAATCAATAGTTCTTCTTTGCTCAAGTAAAGGCTGAACTGTTTAGAAACCTGTAAGTGAAATGGCAGGTAGACAGCTGGATACAGTCTACAGCTCTGGGGTGAGGTCTATGTGGAGATATACTTTGGGAGTCATCAGACTCTTCAAAGATTTTAAAACCATGAGACTAGATAAGACTCATCTTGACCCATCAAGGTCGATTATGGTGGGGGGGAGGGGTAGGAAACATGAAGCAATGTTTGTGGTTTTAGATTTTTAAAGCAAGGAATAATAAATTCCATTTTGGACACTTAAGGTGGGGATAAGTGATTAGTTGGCTTTTCTGTGGTGAATCACACTAGCCTCTAAAAGTATTTTAGTATTACCCTCTTGTACTGACTTAACCCTGTCATCTCATTTGGAGTCTCCCTATTTCATTTCTGCTACATCAGTAAGCTCTTTGAGAGCAAATGGTGTCTTCCCAATCCCCAGCAACTATTCAGAGAGAAGGCATTTTTATCTGTTACACCATGAGTATAAAAATCCAGTCCTAATGGTTAAGAACTGATTGTATACTGGAGAGACTAGGAAGTAGCACAATAATGAGCTAGTTTCAAATCTCTGAGGATCTATTCTAAAAAGCTTCTTTCCTTCAAAATTAATCTTGGAATTCTTCCTATCAATAAATCGACTTTGAAAAATAATTGAGTTCCGCAGACATTTCCACTGAATCACATACATAACTAAGCAGTTAAATTCAAGTAATCACGGATGATTTCTAAACCATCTTGGTGGTTCTTTCCTAAAGCTCAAATATATCAACCTTTATTACCTATCAGAGATGCTACATATGTTCAGTACTCAATAAATATTTGAATAAATAAAAGAGATCAAGATGCTTCAACATAGAGACAGGAAATTTTTCTTTGTCCTTGTATCTTTTTTCTCAGTACTATATACTCAGCCCCTTGCACAGTGCATTGAATACAGTCAGTGCTTAATAAATATTTGTTGCATGCATTAATAAAAAAAAACAATGCACAGTTTTATGGGAAAGATGGCTCTTTTCTTCTTCGACATCAATTTACTTCCCACGTAACTTCTTTAAATGTTTTTCTCTTGGTTATAAAATATTTACTCACTGTGGAAAATATAAATACAAAAAAAATCTCTCTTCTGGGCTTCCCTGGTGGCGCAGTGGTTGAGAGTCCGCCTGCTGATGCAGGGGACGCGGGTTCGTGCCCTGGTCCGGGAAGATCCCACATGCCGTGGAGCAGCTGGGCCCGTGAGCCATGGCCGATGAACCTGCGCGTCCGGAGCCTGTGCTCCACAACGGGAGAGGCCACAGCAGTGAGAGGCCCACGTGCCGGAAAAAAAAAAATCTCTCTTCTTAAGATGAATATTACTGTCTATTTATAACTCATGATTGTATTCATTCATTCAACAAAAATTTTTGACTTCCTGTTCTGTGCTAGGCTTTGCGGATACGGTGATGAATCAAACAGGTCAGGTTCCCTGATGTCACTCCAGTCGTATGCAATACCCTCACGTTCTACATGTGGAATATAAGTAGACGTGTGTCACCACATAGAAGGTTTCAAAATCCAAGGATATCTCTTCCACTCTAATAGTTAACATTCCCCCAAAGTCTTAAAAATGACAATTTCAGTGATTAAATAAGGTTAGTATGTTTCTACACAGAATATGAAAGTATGTGAACTACACTTTCATGTACCCACAATGAGCAAATAATTTTCTCAGGTGGAAAAGAACAAAAGCCTTAGTCTTTTTACCAATGTCAAGGAGTGTACTTTGATGGTGGAAATGCTAATGTAAGACAGTTCTGAATAAGTTATTTTCAAACCTTTCTCTATAGGTTCATATATTACCTATTTATTCAAATGTAATAGAAAATAATCTCTCAAGTCAAAATAATTCAAATGTTTTAACTTCAGTGTTCTATTCCTCTATTTCCAACAGAGTTTCCATTACCAGCACTGGGAAAAGCTTAGCACTTAGGAAGTCACTCCTGCCTGCCATACCCTGATTTTCAGCAGATCACCTGTTCTCCTGATACCTAGGCACCTATTTGCATAGCAAGAGTGGAAGTTACTATTTATCCTCAGAGGTATACATAATCACATTGACTTATTCGGTTTTACCACAAAAGGACTCATTGAGTTTCACTTACCTCCAAAGTCTCATTGCCTTCTATGTCTGAAGTTTTGCCTCTTGCTGCCACTCTTTGCTCATGAGCTGTATCTCCTATGAAGCAAAAGAAAAAAATAAAACTTTACCATACCACTGTGGCCAAACTGCCTACTATTTATTTGAAATATCCTTTGCATGTTTCACACTGTGGAAGCAATTACTACTTCCTTTGTTACAAAATAAACAAGTTAATATTTAAGAACAGTAATTTTGGGCTTCCCTGGCGGCGCAGTGGTTGAGAGTCCGCCTGCCAATGCAGGGGACGCGGGTTCGCGCCCCGGTCCGGGAAGATCCCACATGCCGCGGAGCGGCTGGGTCCGTGAGCCATGGCCGCTGAGCCTGCGCGTCCGTAGCCTGTGCTCCGCAACGGGAGAGGCCACAAGAGTGAGAGGCCGGCGTAAATACATAGATATACAATCTAAACCAGAAATGTATCCTGCTTTATATAGGTTTACTCTGGAAAAATCAAGTGAATTTATATTTTGTAAATCAAGTCATACTTCAGATAAACTAGGAAAACTTATAATTTGAAGCTAAAGCAAATTATTTTCAAACATTAAAAGTCTTAGGGCTTCCCTGGTGGCGCAGTGGTTGAGAGTCCGCCTGCCGATGCAGGGGACACGGGTTCGTGCCCAGGTCCGGGAAGATCCCACATGCCGCGGAGCGGCTGGGCCTGTGAGCCATGGCCGCTGAGCCTGCGCGTCCGGAGCCTGTGCTTCGCAACGGGAGAGGCCACAACAGTGAGAGGCCCGTGTACCGCAAAAAAAAAAGTCTTAAAAAAAAAGTCTTTATAATATGAATAACTGTCCTTCAAATTTGATTTTTAATAAGGTTTACTCTTTATAAGTGTTTGTGTCTCTGTGGATTTGCCTCAGAGTAGATATATATGTTTGCATGTAGTAATTAACCATATGTCAAACAATTTTTACAGCAGGAAAGAACAATGAACAAATTCATAAATTCGCATTCAGTTAATAGTTTGATTCCTAAAGGTGGTGCCTTGGAGGGTTATATTACTAAACAAAGTTGGTGACTGGGCTGCCTCTAAGGACACAGGACAGACAGAAATATAGTTATGTAAATACAGGCATAATTTAATGTATTAGTGTTCTATTATAATTTATTAACTAATAATCTGTGATTAACACATGGTAGGTAAAGAAACAGTCAGCATACTTCTTAAAAGCATAATGAGAGGTTAATTTAGTAATCTGTAAACTGCTCTTCCCATAAAGTTAAGCCAGCTCAGGAATGTCTACAACAGGGAAGATTACAAAATTCATATATAATGACTTGGCTAACACTAAAGGTTAGGAATTTGTTAACATAGGGAAGGTCACAGTCTCCACTGGAGGTAACAAAGTATGAAAGTCTGGGCTGGGCTTAACTTTTCCATAGTGAAACACAAAAGTTTAGTTTACCAATGGCTGTAGTCAAGAAAGGGCCCTGTGAAAATTTTAAAGAATTAAATAAAATTCTGTTAAATTCTAAAACCATAAAGCAAGAATTAAGTTGGTAGTTTATTTACTTAAAAATAAAGGAAATCCCCCAAATGTTTAAAATCCAAGCACATCATGCATATCCCAGCCTACAAGTTGTATTCTCAGCTAAGTACAGCATTATTACTATTGGGCGGAACCCAGCACATAGTAGGTGTTCCATAAGTGCTGAGTAAATTAGTGAACTTCTATTTATAGTTTCTAGTCTATAAAACTGTGATAATACTAAGTGGTATGTAAAAAAAGCTTTATTTGAGCATACGGTTAGTGTTTTTCCTCTAAAACACATTTGTGAAACTTAAAAGGCAAATTTATTAAATACCATTATAATGTATTGTTATTAATGATCTGTACTTGGAGCATAACTTGTTAGATTTTAAAAACAGTTAATGATTTTTTTAAAGAATCATATTCAAACAAAAGCATTAGAAACTTTTAAATTACATCTATAGGATAATAGAGTTAATAGCTGTTAAGTGAAAAATTATGTCAACTTAGGTTCATGACCCAGGATGTCAAACAACAGTTTTGATTTTTTAAACTTATTGTTTAAACTGACCATTTATTTGCACATCAGGAAGAATCTTATTTTCAGAAATCCCCCTTGTCTCTGAAAGTTAGGGATAAGCTAATCAACCCCCAGTTCAAATTGGCAAAACCAATGCACAAGTTGTTTAGTTTGCTTGGGTAAAGGCAATGAGACCACAACAGCATGAGCAGACAAGGTAATGCAAGTCTCTGTATATTGAGGTCAGGTGTGTTTAATAACTCACATGCCTGAGGTTGATACGGAAGTATGTGGCATCCAATATGAAAGGCCATTTACTCAAGAAAGATTTTTTTTCACCTTTTAAAATGATTATTGGGCCATCATCCCCTAGCCATACAAACACTATTTGGCTGAAATCATTCAGCACAAAGTCTGTGCTTCCTTTGCCAGTTTCTGATTCCAAGGTGTGTATCTGTACCACACTTTCTCCATTTCTCCCTACTGCTTGAATAACCAGAAAGGTTATCAGCCAGTGCTCTTGACATCACACAACACATCTGCCTGAAAGCAACTGTACAATCACTATTTCCTGGAATGCCATATCTGGCGATGACTCAGGACAATAACTGATTACAAGGAAAAATGCCATCTGCGAGATGATTCTCTATAAACAAAGGCACAAAATGAAAACTACACAAACAACAAACAGAAAAGAACAGGTCACAGTGAAATATAACTTTTGAAGTTTTTTTCCTCCCACTGAAGAATTATTTGATCATGGTAAAAATTCAATTATTTTCTCTAACTTGTTATAACCCACATGAAAGTTAGATACTTCACCAATAAATAAAGATGCATGTGGTGAACGTGAAATAAGGTACTTTAGTTTTCAGACATCAGTTAATTCTAATTTATGTGCTGTGTAGATTCAAAAATTTCATTTGCAAGTCAGCTGTTTAAAAGGAAGGACAAAAACAACAAAATAGATGCAAACTATTACATGCAGAATGGATAAACAACAAGATTCTACTTCATAGCATAGGGAACTATATCCAATCTCCTGGGGCAAACTATAATGGAAAAGAATATAAAAAAAGAATGTCTATATGTGCATAACTGAGTCACTTTGCTGTACAGCAGAGATTGGCACATTGTAAATCAACTATACTTCGATAAAAAAATGAAAAGAAACAATAAAAATGTTCACAGTATTTACATTTCATAATGTCTTGTTTATAACACCACAACTGATTCTCACTACAGCGCAGCAAGACATCCTCCCCATTTCCCTCCTCCCCCAGTTTACTGAGAGCAGAGGTACTCAGGGACTCGCCTAAAGTCTCCCACGTAGAAGTCAGCCATAGTGGGAGCAGAGCCCAGTTTCCTGACATATCTGGGGGGGACTGTGTGGTCCGGTGGAAGGTTCCAACGGATGGTGGCTGAGGTGGGGAGAATCGAGCTCCTAAACTGGGGATCAGTGCGAAGAAGAGCCCAGGGCTCCGAAACCTGGTCCAACCCCACGGGCCCCCCTAACACTTCTCTCTACTCCATTTTTCTTCCACAGGCCCCATGGGTTATCTGGTCTCTTCCCTTTCCGCTGATAATGCCAAATACTCCTGATCAGAACAAGCCTCTGTCCTTCCTTCTGGTCCTTCAAGGCACACACACGGTCCCCTTGGTACTTTCCCATAAGTTTGAAAGGCTGGAAACAGTTTTATAAGAGGCAAAATCCCTCTTAAACTACAGCTATGCAATTTTCTTGGTTTAAAGTGTAGTTTTTATTTAGAGTGAGTAAACGAGAAAGGCCGTATATGCATACTAATGAAGCTCTTTTAGAATTTAAAGGACTGAAGTGAAATTCATCTGTATTTTAGATTAGTGGGGCTACATAGTAGACATTTTAGGCTTTGTGGGCTATATTGTCTCTGTTACAACTTCTCGACTCTATCATTGTAGCCAGGAGCAGCCATAGATAATATACAAACCAATGCATGTGGCTGTGTTCCAATAAAATTTTGTTTACAAAAACAAGTTGAGTCAGGCTGGAAACTTCCAGATCCCTGTTTTAGAGAATATATATATACTCCACCTTTTCTAGGATAAAAAGCTGAATTATGTTGCATAAGGAAATGAGAAAGGACATCATTAGCGTATCATCATGATCCCATTTCTACTGGGTGAATTTGGTCGAGGGAGAGGAGAAAAGTGATGAAGAGCGAGCACTAGGTACAAGGGAAAGTGAAAAGAGCAGAAACCCTCAGTGATGGGAGGGGGAACCTGAATGCCTGTTTGGATCACCCTGAGGAGATTTGTTTTGGGGAGGGGTGGTGGGTGAGTAAGGGAGCACCTTCATGCCTTAGGCCTCCTTCATTGTGGAGGAAATTCTAGTAACATTCACCCCAGCCTCCGTCCACTCTCCAATCCCCGGGTTGGTGATCTGGAAAGACTCAGCTGCACATGGCTCTGCCCTCCCCCTTCTCGTGGGGAGGACCAGAGAGAACTGGGCTCTGTCTGCTCTGACCCTCCACAGGGGCCTCCTCCCACTTGGGGAAGCCTGCCCCAGCCCAGAAGATCCTGTAACAGGATGGAGTTCAATCTAATTCTGGGGTTCAGATTAGGAAACCCATCTGCTCCTTGATGGAAGCCACATTCTTCAACACTAGCTTTATAGGCAATAAAGATGAGAATTTGGTCTCCATCTGTTTTTTGGTTTTTTTTTTTTTTTTTTTTACTAAATTGGCCAGATCTTATCTGGGTAAGAAGGGTGTTATTATTGGAACGCCCTAGAGTCCAACAAGACTGGGAATGGGCTGGTATGGACAGAATTGGAGCCTGCCTACATACGAAAAGCTGTGAATACAGAAATCTGTTTTCTTTCTTTTATTGGAGAGGAATTATCTAGAACTTCATATCTGAGAATGTAGTCTCCAAAACACTAGTTTCAAGGGGTTTGCATGGAAAAAATATTTCTGTGGTCAAAAGTATGAGAAAAAGCTACAGAATGCATTCCCTTACAACTGATTTCCAATGCACTGTAACATATTAAAGGCTCTGAGAAACTCTTCAGTAAAGAAAGTAAAAAAATGATTTCCCAATGTTTTTGACTATAAAGCCACTTTATTCATTGGATACCTATTAAACATCTTGCAGAGTGACACACTATGGGAAATGCTGATAGAACATATCTGAAGTTAAAACTGAATATGAAATATATTATTTTTACCAGACTTTTAAGAAGACCCTCAACATTGCCAAATGTGTTATTTAGCTCTTGAACATTCATTTCAGACAATGTTAACTCACACTTATTTTCCTTTAGATGATTCTTTTCACAACTCCCTGTTAATTCATTTAATTGCATTTGGGGCGGACTTGCAGAATGGGCTGCATTCTATTACATGATTCTGATTCCAGAATAGCTGATAATCTACAGAGAAAAGGATAGCCAGACACCTTGAAGACATAGGAGAAAGCCCCAGTGCTCAGAAATATCTCCCCCACAAATTCTACCAATTAGAGATTCATTAGGGTTAATGAGCTCCTCTTTTAAAATGCAAATACCCTCTGGGAGTGTTTGCTTATTAGTCATTCACCAAGTGAAGTACTGGAAAGAACAGTGGAATGGCCCCTCCATTAACTCCTTTTCATTCTTCAGTCACACACTCATTATCCAAGGCGGCCTGGCACTGCAGCAAGAGAATGGCTTTGGAAATGATAGAACAAAACCCAAATCCTTTACCAAATCCATGACCTTGTGCAAGTTACTTAACTTCTCAGACCCTCCATTTCCTCATCTGAAAAATGGGAATCATGATACATAATAAAGCTATTATACAGATTAAATGAGAAAACATGTTAAACACTAATTGCAGAGAAGAAGGGAGAGAAGCCGGGGCAAGATAAACATTTTGTCAGGTGTTGGTGTCAATTGCTGCTCTGCCCTTGTGAGTAGCGGTTGCCATGATCTTCAGCATAGCAGAGGTGAAAGAAGCCCTCTCCCGCTATCTCATTTAGTGCCCGTGGCAGTGTTGTGAGGTAGGCTTTGTTATATCCTTTGAAGAATGGCAGACCTGGTGCTGGAATCCAAGTCTGCCGACAATGCCAAATCATCACATAATACCATGCAGCTTTCCATTACTTATCAAAACTTGAGTGAAGTTATCCAACTCAGTTTCACACGCTTTACATTTAAGACTCCTCCAGTTCAGCTGCATTTTCCCTTCCACTTTTTCTAATACTGTGCACTTGCTCCCCGTTTTCCACTATAATGAAGAAAGGAGGGATAAAGAGAAAGCCAAAGTACTAATTGCTGAAGACATGCCCTGCCCAGGAGCCTGCTGTTGTCAGGCCACGATTCTGAAGACAACTGTGACCCCACAAGAAAATAAGCCGAGAATAGGAACACCTCAGCCATAGAGGGAGGAGTGCAGTCAGCAAACAAATGGAGGAAAAGGTTCAAGCTGACTAGGAATGAAAGAAAAACAAATTAAAAGGGCACCAAGCACATATTAAATTAGCATACCAAAATTATTACACCCAAATTCGTTAAGGATGCTTACAGCTAACACACTGGCATCATTCTGATAATGAAGTGAATACTCAAGTAAACATCTGTTGATTCAACTGTATGTGGGAGAGGGACAATGAGAAAGATAATTCTACACACACACTAAGGGCTTATAAAAAGGACTATAAATGGTTGTTAAAACATGAAGAAAAATTAAAATTAAGGGTTCAGTAAAACAGGCAATGTATTTTATAAGATATCAGTGTGGATTTTAATTTTAACACGTATTTATATACAACTTTTAGGCATCACGTTAGATTTCAACATTATGACTGCTATTAAAAATCATACAGCTAAAACTTTGCTTACTGCATTGAAAGCTTAGGGTCACACTGGACACTTAAAGGCACTGACTCACAGAAGTAAGTATACCAGCAAATCCAACGGAAGTCAGACGCACTGATCAGTCCTCCTGGCCTGCTCTTAACTAACTTGTCCCAGGATTCCACAGATTTCTTTAGTTCTGAGTCTTGTCACTTTGTAGCTATGAGTAAAAATTTTTCTGGAAGATTTTAAGCAATCCAAAAACATCAATTAAGTATTTAACACTACGTTAAACAGTTAAGCCCAGGCATTCTTTTAGGCTGGAAGACTAAAAACTCAAAAGGCCAAATTAACTTTGTACTTGTACATTTGTACAGTATTGTATCATGCTGTACAAATACTCATTCAAAGGTTTTTTGTTAATAGCTTTCTTAAATCAGAGTAAATTTACATACTGCAAGAGTACATTGGGCTGATCATTCCTGACCCTGAATCCCAAAATGATGCTGAAAGAAAGCTCTACACAAAGGGTGGCTCTGAGCAGTCCACTGACAGGTTCTATAGGCCCTGTTGCAAACAAACAGGACTGACACAAAAAGGATTTTCAGTGTGCATGGTTTGAAACATAAATATGTAAATAGAAAAAAAAAAAAAAGGCTCACTCTCCCAGTTTATCTGGTATCCTGAAACAAAGACTCAAATGTTCCGCCTGTTGTAGGTGAAGATGATGGCATTGATCCATCACCAATAATGCAACCTAGGCTGGAGATCACTGGCATCAAGTCACTCACACTCAGGAGTGTCCGGTCTCCTTTCCAACCAATAGAATAAACCTGTAGAATTACTTGTTGGTGTCAGGAGTTCTGCTCAGTCAGTTTTCCACAGAGAAAAATAAATGACCCCATGAGAGCAAATGTGTGTTTCAACCTATAGCATCAGTTGGTCTAATCAGAGATATTAGGTGGTAAGCTGTCAATCTCTTGAAACTGAGTTCTTACATTGATCAAAGAGTTGTAGTGTAACAGAAAACTGCAAAGAAAATTTCTAGCAGAAACAATAAAAGCAGTATATGAAACATTACAATCAGGTTCACGTTGTTTCATTCATTCAACAAATATTTGTTAAATACCTATTTATGTGCCATATTATCATGCTGGGCACCATGTGAACTATAGGAATACCATTCCTGCCCTCACAGCATTTACATTCTAGAGGGGATTTCAACCAAGAAAATGGAAATCACAAAAACTGGTTGTAAAAATTAGCCCCAAACTGAAAATTATGGAAGTACCAAATCAACTAAGGAATAGAAATATGAATGAAGCACACTGTGGAAAAAGCGGCCAGCTATAACAAAAACAAGCTTCCTATTAGGGCTTTTCTTCCCTCCAGGTCCTTTCATTAAAAATAAAGTATGTATCAGTCAGTATCATCACTTTTAATGGAAGTCAAATATATAAACATGCTCTTGTATCACACAAAAGTTTGAAGAGAATATTTCTAAAAATACCAATATTACTTGAAGAAAAGTTGATATTAAAAAAATGAATCACTTGCAAATCACAACTAGAAGCAAAGCCACACGTGGTGGATGTGATGAGGTGGCACGATGTGATTACTAGATGAAGACAAAGAGTTTGCTTTCAAAATGCAGAAGAGGCTGGTTGGCTTTACTGAAGATGTCACACTTCTCATTTAATTATACAGTATAAGTGTGTGACATTACTGTCCTGAGGGTCACAATATGTCATACTTAAAATGCTTACATAAGACAAGAGATTTGGTCCCTTTAAGAACTCAGGTAAAACTAAACACCACAAGGTCTGAGGGAGAAAGTCCTAATCTGTTCACTGGTCTACTAACTATAAGCAGGTAAAGAGCAACAGTGAATCACCAATTAGCCTCCTGAGGAGGAAGGTCCCTGACTGGGCCCGGGTCAAAGCTGAGGATTGCAAACTCAGGCCTGGCCATCCTTTGTTATATTTATGGAACTTTTAGTTAGGCTATAATATACAGACAGAATGGAAAAGAAAGTGGATCATGGGCTAGCCTGGGATGAATATGCCTTAAGGGAAAGCAGGGGCTGAAAGTAGCAGAGAGCAGGGCCTTCATATGCATCAACAAGTAAATTATGAGACATCTCCTTGCCAGTGGGGCAGTGCACCTCACATTTCAGTATGTGTAAAAATCACCTGAGGTGCAAATTCCTGATTCTCACAGGAGATTCAGACTTGCAAAGTTTAGTGAAGGGCCTAAAAATCTAAATTTTTAGTAAGCATTCCAGGAGATTCTAATGTAGTTGATTCACAAACAATTCTTTGAGAAACACTGAGATAAGCTGACTGAGATAAGCTTACACGGCTGACAGATTATCATCTGCCTAATTTTGGGAATGACTGTCCCCTCCCTCCTTTTCTCTTTCC
>NW_006777108.1:120431-147629 GCF_000442215.2 Lipotes vexillifer
CTTTCCCTCTCACATTGTTTAAATATTTAGAGAGTACGTACATATTTCTGTGCTAAAGTTGGGGCCCAATACGTTCCCAAAAGAACTGAAAGCAGGGTCTTGAAGAAATATTTGCACACCATGTTCATAGCGGCATCTTTCACAAGAGTCAAAATGCGGAAGCAACCCAAGTGTCCATCAACAGATGAGTGGATAAACAAAATGTGGTATATGAATACATACAATGGAGTATTATTCAGCCTTTCAAGGAAGGAAATTCTGACATAATGCTACAACATGGATAAACCTTGAAGGAATTGTGTCAAGTAAAATGTCAGTCACAAAAAGATACATACTGTATGATTACTTTTACATGAATGCCTAGAATAGTCAAATTCATAGAGATAGAAAGTAGAATGGTGGTTGCCAGGGGCTGGAGGGAAGAGGAAGTGGAGAGCTGTTGTTTAATAGGTAGGTAGAGAGTTTGAGTTTTGCAGTATCAGAGCTCTAGAGACTGACTTACAACATTGTGAATGTACTTAACAAAACTGAACTGCACATTTGAAAATGGTTAAGATGGTAAAACTTATGTGTATTTTACCGTAATTAAATATAAAAATTTTAAAGATAAGATGTGCTATTCTCTACTTAGGGCAATAAAATAGTAGAAGTTAAAGGTAAGTCTACTGCTGGTCAATACTATATTTTACAATTTATTTTAGTTTTGTTCTAATTAAGTATTTACATACAGGTGTTATAATTAGTATTTATTCCATATTTATGTTGTTATTTAAATACATATATATATTTAAAGAAAAAAGAAAAACCAAGTGAAGCAAAATGTGTGTTTTCTTTCTTTCTGCTACAGAATTCATTATGGCTCAATAAAGGGCCTGGCTACAAGAAACAGTTTGAACACACTTTGGCCACCCTGTACTAGTACAATAATAATGTTTCTGTCGATGTGTATCTGCAAACTTATCTGTATATACATTACCAGGTAACAAGGTAACAACACAGTGGTAACAATACTGAATATCAACATGCTATACTTTTAAAAAAGAAATCTCAACTGCTGGTCATAAAAATTGAAATATTTGAATAATGTGAATCAAGAAATCTAAAATATAAAGTACTAGATAAACAGATGAAGCACAATTATAGGTCATACAAAACTTCAGAGCTAATATGCCTATCTTTTAAACATCTAATGCAAAACACCTAAATTTCCTCTTAGGAAGAGATATTTTTCAAGCCCTTAAGCCTTGATGTCACTAGGATGGGGCGGGGAGGTGGCTGACAATGAAATCCAGGCTTTGGGTGGACAGGATCAATATCAACAAATAAATTCGAAGGTCCCCACTGCTGGCTTGAATTTTCTTCCCACAGGAATCCCACCAAACCCGAAGAGTTAAGAGAAGGAAAAGAAGAAGAGAGTAAGAGGGTAGGAATCAGTGGACAAATCAGACTTTGAGAGCCCAACACTGGTAGATCCTAATCTAACAACGAGGGGACACTGACGTCAGGAGCTCCAAAATAGGTTGACAGCACAAAATCAGAAAGGTGTAAGGGCAGAAACCCATTAAGAAGAAAGGAATGCCCTGGTGAGAACGAGCAGATGGCATGGCTAAAAAGTATGAGAATTTACTTGAGGACAAGGTGAAAAGTGATGATGGGAAGAGCAAGGATCACTCTTTGCCTGCAATATTCCTCAACCTAGACCTTAACCAGCTGATGTGTACTCTTACCTTCACATCTCACTACCTCACGACCCAGTAGAACCCATGCCCCCTTCACATGCTCCCATTTATTCTCTTTCTCCAAAGCACTCCCCACATTCTCATTTAATTATTTGCACTTACTTGTTTAGCAGTTGTTGTTTCCACTAGACTGTCAGCTCCACCAGGACAATGACGTGTTTATTTGCTACAATATCCCCAGCACCTAGTACAGTAGCTGGCACCCAGTATGTACATGGTAGGTCCTTATGAAATAGCTACTGTTTGACTGACACATTACAGCAACTGTGGCCTTGTCATGAGGAGGGTGGCACACGGTTTCAGAAATACAAGTTTCTGGTGAAACTATGGGATAAATAAAGGAAGCTAAAGAGGATGCACTATGATTGGTAAAAGGAAATAAGTTTATTAATAGCACTTAGAATTCGGTGAAAGGTAGAGGCTGAACAAAAGGGCTTACGGAGACATCAATAATCACAGCTCTGTTGTAAAGTTTGGACAGGATTTCTGCAGGGAAGAGATTTTACCAGGTTCTATGTAGTTACAGTGAGTTTGAGAAAACTGCATGAAATATAAGAGGTGGCTAAGGTTCCAAAGGAATTCTGATAAAGTATTTTATGTATCTTATTGTATTTAATGCTGTATTTTAAAGGTTACTACTGTTGCGTATTTGGCAAATTTTAAAATGCCTTCTTTAAAAAACATAGTACTGCATTAGAAATATGTACTAACATATTTGTGATATTTTAAAAATTCCTCTAAAAAAAGTTTTCATGTTCAAAAAAATCTGCAGTTCTTTCAGTTTGTAAAGAAGAAATCATTAATTTCAAGCCTGGTTAAACAATAAAACTATTTGTCACTTTTAAGTTATGAAAACTGTATTATGTTTATGTACTTAAAACTTAAATTTCTAATTTATTACCACAAAATTCTACAGGATTGCTGAGTTTCATGAATTCGATATTCTTGAAATTAGAATTTGTTTAGTAAGTCCCTCTTATATACTTATATCTTCATGACAGTGATTTCAAATAAATTCAGTAGTCTTCAGTGAAATTAGAATTCATCCGGACACGTGCCTAATTGCAACATGTAAAAAAAAATTCCAATCTTCAATAACATTTTTTTAAGGCTTAAAGAACTATGATAGAATAGACATATGCAATCTATTAAAAGAACTTAATTCGGCTATTATGTCTTGATTTGATTCCAGTTTTTTCCTAATTATAAATTTTTTCCTCATTGATCTGTTTTTATCCTGTACCTAGAAAGAATACAAAATGTACACTTTTAAAATATGTCATTTAACACCTGCCCACCTCCCTTTTCCCATCTCCTCTTCCCCTCTTGTTGATGGTGGTATCTGGTCTTAGATAGGTTGAAGGCACAGGGTTCCCTCCAAAAACCACTATTGATACCACTGCAAAAACAAGACAGCAACAACACAATGTAGAGAGGTTGGCTTGCTTCCCTCTCTTCTAACTGCATGTTCAAAAATAAGCTTTTATTGATCTTAAACATCTGTGAGATGACTCATACATTGGTTTATTTTTTATATACATGTATATACACAATATTTCAAATTGAAAGCAACATCTCAATGGATCAAGAATATTGAGTGCTGTTGTCTATAACAGACTAGAAAATGTATAACTGTAAAAATGAAACATGCACATATTATTTAAAATGCACAGTGAAGAAAACCCATTGGTGTTGTGTTTTTCTTGTATGCCAGTAATTAAACCACTACTGTTGGCACTGTTTGGTTTTCTATTTTAACACTGAAGGAGTGAAAGTATTTCCTATATTTATGAATTTACTATGAAAATCTTGGCAAAAAAAGAAAAAAAATGTCTGTCTAAAATGTGTGGGTGAAAACTGTTAATCAAGTGTGTTTCTACTTTTTTCCCCCCAAGTTGGACACCATCTGTAAACCCTAGCTTGCTTCAGGGGATTTCACTGTTACATAAAATCAGTAAAATTAAAATGGAGTAGTTGTATATATGCAACATTGTGTACAGAGGGGAGATACTGAATAGTATTAAACATTTTCGTCTTCCTTTACCCTTTATCCCCTATCTAATATCTAGTCTACTTTTTAAAATTTCAAACTTCACTGCTCTCTGAATTGATAATTCCAATTTTCACATTGTTATTGGAAACCATATGTAATAAAGGTTTTAGTTATTCCCATGCACAGTATGGAAATTCTCGTTTGCTGAGGTTTTGTTTCAAGAAAATGTATTGGCATGTATTTGAGAACAAGTTTTATTGTCTCCTCTGTCGTACAGTTCAAACTAATTTACGTTTATGGATTTTTGACTGAAATGAAAGACCTTAAGATTAAACTATATTTAATATTAAAAAAAGAAAAGAAAAGACACACTATTAACCAGGCAGCTTGTTATGTAAAGCTGTCTAAGAGTAGTTGCTTCATTCAAATCAACATGTCTCAAATTTATCCCCTTCGCCCACTCGCCACTTTGACCACCTCCAGACTTAATGAAGCAAACCTTCCTCCTGCAGCTATCATATTCCCTCTCTTCACCCTATAAAAAAGCACATCAACCCTAGTGAGTGCAAGGCCCCCAAAACCAGAGCACAGGAGCAACAGACAAAGCATCTCAATCTAAGGAAAAAGCAAAACGTAGCTCTCCCCACCCGGCTTCTTGAGGGGCAGAATACTAAATGCTTACTTCTCTGTATGGTGCCAGCTGATCTGTAGACCATGCATCTACCTACCCATCTCTTTGCAAAAGAAGTTGCAAAGAAAAGCATAAAAAGAATATAGTTTTTTTTGTTAAGCCTGATTTTAAGATTACAGCAAATAGTGTGCTTAAGAAGTTATTTCTCAGACTGGGAGACAGTATATAGCAGTGGGATAAATAGCTGGAGAACTTAGATTTAGGCCCTGAGTTCTCAAAACCGTAAATGGACCCATCCATATTCAAATATCAGTAGAAGACAAAAACATGATACTGTGGTCTGAATGTTTCCCCTCAAAATTCATATGTTAACATCCAAAACCCCAAAGATGATGGTATTAGGAGGTGAGGCCTTTGGGAGGTGCTTAAGTCACAAGGGTGGAACCTTCAGGAATGAAAGAGACCCCACAGAGATCCCTAGCTCTTTTCACCATGTAAGGACACGGCGAAAAGGCCTCAGCTCTGAACCAGGAAGAAGACCCTCACCAGAAAGCAACAATGCTGGTGATGTGATCTTGGACTTTCCAGCCTCCAGAACCGTGAGAAATAAATTTGTTATTTATAAGATACCTAGTCTCTGATATTTTGTTACAGTAGCCTAAACAAAGACATGTTCCAAAATCAAAATAAATAAATTATTTGCAGCTTAGCTGTCATTCCTGGTTATCCGAACTGTTCCCCTACAAGATTAAGCTTGTCATTTTTTTACCGTATGCGGGCCTCTCACTGTTGTGGCCTCTCCCGTTGCAGAGCACAGACTCCGGACGCTCAGGCTCAGTGGCCATGGCTCACGGGCCCAGCCGCTCCGCGGCATGTGGGATCTTCCCGGACCGGGGCACGAACCCGTGTCCACTGCATCAGCAGGCTGACTCTCAACCACTGTGCCACCAGGGAAACCCTAAGCTTGTCTTTTTATTTCCCAATTTCTATGGACAGCATTTTTTTTTTTTCACTCAGTCTAGATAGCTAGCTATCTGGGTCTTTCTTCCTTTTCTTTCTCTTCCTAAATAATTGAGTCCCAGCAAGGCAACAAGGGGCAGGAAGACAAAGAGCTAGTGAGGAGAGTGGGGAGGCTGTGGCAGCAGTGGCCTGGTGCAGGCTACTGAAGATGGGCCTGGGTCATCCCACTGTGCCATGAAGCGCTCGAAGAAGGAGGGCGACGAGTTGGAGGGGCTTCTGCTGGCCCAAACTGGTCCATTTTAAGCAGCATAATATATAATGATAATAACAGATTATAATCCATTAAAATATCCATAAATAAATGATAAATGAGCATCTACAGCTTTGATGGTTAATTTCCTGATGTTGATAACTGACGCAGGAGGTATCCGTGCTTTGGGGAAATACACACTCAAGTATTTGGAAGTAATGACATATCATACTGTTAATTTACGTTCAAGTGGTAAAACAATAAGCTCTTTGTACCATTTTTACAAATTTTCTACAAGTTTGAAATTATTTCAAAATAAACGGAAAATAAATGAGAGGAATAGTTAGGAAGGTTAGAATACATAGACATGATATAAGGATAAAGAGAGAGACAGTGGAAGAGATTTCAATGGCTCCTTTAACCCATCAACTAAAACAGAACTAATCCTTTACCCTTTTCACCTTTTTACCATTTTCACTCATAAGTGAGTGAATGTAGTACACGTAGTTACCCAGGGATGTTTCACGTGTAACAAAAACTCTAACACTAATTCTAATTCAGATAATTAAGGAATCTTTCTAAGAAGGAAGAGCAGAAACAAATTTAAAAATACATTCAGATAATACAATAATGTGCAACCAGGCTAGTTGTGTTTGTTTTCTTATATAGCACTTTTCCTTAAAAGATTTTAAGCAAATATGATTTTTCTACTCTTCAAGGAAATTGTGACAGCTTGAATGGAGATACAAAATCTTCGCAACAACTTTATGAAGAAGAAATAATTTTGCTTATTTAACAGCTGAAGAAAATAATGAAAAAGAGATTTTAAAGTTCCTAGCATCATAAAATGCCTAGGTGGTAGAGCCAGTATTCAAACTAAACTCTATCTGGGTTCAAGACCCACATCCCTTCTCATAGAATTGTAAAAAGAAATAGTTAATTCTGAATTCTCTCCTTGAACAATATCCACCTTCAGAATGGCATACTCTCATAGGCAAACACAATCCATTTATCATCTTAAATTTCTTCTTTACTTAGCCTCCTTTTTGTGAATGTACTAAATGAGAGTAGACAGAGTGCAGTGTCTATTTCTGGTTTCATTTCGCTTAATGAGAAGTACTGACCGCTTTATAACATTGTGCAAAACAAAGTGAATACCACAGGGTCCCTGTTGAAGCAATTTTGTTTTTGGTTTTTTAAGTAGGCAATTGATGCAATTGTTTCTGGCTCTGATGTTTTATTTCTATTTTCTCTTAAGGACTTAGAACCAGTTTTAAACCTGTCTAATGAAAGCATATCACTTTACTTCAACAATTTATAAGAGTTCATCTTTCAAACTAAAATTTGGTAGTTAAGACACAGAAGCAACCTTTGAGCTTATTTTGGCTACTATCCTCCATCCCTATTTTCAAACCCATTTTATAAGTGAGACATGGAACATGATGTCTTTACTGTCCACTCTCATGCTCACCTTCCAGCCCCAAAGCTTAACAAACACCCACAGAAACACCCCCTACAGAATCCACCTTTTTAAAAAGATAATTTCTATTCTACAAACGATAGGGATTCTTACATTCTCATACTCCAATTCTACTGTCATACAGAGAGAGTGAATTCTTTTTATTTTCACAAAGGAAACGTGTATTTTAATAACACCAGCCTTGGCTTACAGACCACTTAGAGCAGGTTACAACAATCTATAAGTGACACGACCTAGTTTCATTTTACAAATAAGACAAGATAGTGCAACCAGCTTGTCTCTTACAAGGATTAAATGAGACTCTAAGATAGCAAGATACCATCTCAAAAGAGGACAGTTCATTTCTAGATCAGGTTTGGCCATTGAGTGCGTGTCCATGCAAGAGATTATACACCAGACATTCTGCTACTGTTGCTGATGTAGACACAGAAAGTCAATAATGTGGATTAACTAGGATTAATGTATTATTTTCTGATTACATTTGAGACTCAAGTTTCTAGATACTTAAAACTATTCTTAAGATTAAACAAACACCCTACAGTTTAAAACAAATAAAAAAGAAAAAAAATAACTTTAAAAGTTTAAAAAATTAAAAGTAAACTATTTAACTGAGAAATTTTTATTTTTATTATATGTGCAAGAGCTTGTATATACATGACCTAGACATACTGTCTTACCTCTGAGAAGGAAGTGATATATATATAAGACAATCTGTGTCACAAACAAGTATGTCTCACATGTACACACGTGTAAAGGTTTCAGATAGATAAATGGTATATGGAGACAGAGAATCATGAGAATTATCCAGAACAGAAAGGTGCATGAGAATTCAGGAAGTAAAAAAATCTGAAAAAAAACCCTGAAATTTTTTCTTTTTTCTCATTTACTCTGAAGTTTATTTTCCATTAGTATTAAAAAAAATTTCTTCCCAAACTACAGTATTCCTATAAAAAAACAGAAGCAAAAGAGAGAACAGATAAGAAAAGGGAAATATTAAAAATGAGAGAGTGGAAGTAAATTTAGAGTAACACAAATGGTAAATGATGTGGTTTTCATCATATGAGTAATTTGCCTAATGTAATGAGAGATTATTTTCATATTTAAAATTTTCTCCATTAATTTTATGTTTAACTCTGTAATTTCCTTCTTCATTCAAAAATATAAGCTAGAGAAAATGGTTTGAATTTGACAAAGATGCATGAAAAAAATGGAGTTTTGCAAATGATCAGAATTCTATAAGTCTATTTTTAAAATAGTTTTCCAGGTTACTGTTTTTCTATTCCGTTATTCCAGGTATCAATTTCTCCCTTTCTGAATTCAGAAATTAAATGGCCCCAATCCCCAAAGCATTTATGGTCCAAAACCCAAACAAAAACTGTTAGCATTAATAACAGCTCAGTAAGGAAGAAGAATACAAAATGAATATATAAATTAAATAGCTTTCAAATAACTAGTTATAAAATATAATGGAAAGAACTTACCCAATTCCAAAAGGCCACAAAATGTAAAATATTTGAAAGTAACTTTAAAAAAAAAAAAAAGAGGTCCTGTGTGAATAAACCTATAAACTTTACTGAGTTGCATTTAATAAAAATACTTGAATAAATGGAGAATCATTCCTAGGTAGTATTATATACACATAAATGTGTCAGTTCTTCCCAGATAAGTGTATAGGAATATCAGTGAGGTAATTCCAATAAAATCCCTACTGAATTTGGCAATGTATTTTAAAATTTTACTAGTAAAAATTTAAGAAGCAAGAACAACAAGGAAGAGTTTTTGAAAAAAAATAAGGATGAGGGGAAATTTGTGCCCTACACACTTAAATTTTTAAAAATCTAAATTAATTAAAACAATAATGAGGGCTTCCCTGGTGGTGCCGTGGTTGAGAGTCCGCCTGCCGATGCAGGGGACGCGGGTTCGTGTCCCGGTCTGGGAGGATCCCACATGCCGCAGAGCGGCTGGGCCTGTGAGCCATGGCCGCTGAGCCTGCGCGTCCGGAGCCTGTGCTCCGCAACGGGAGAGGCCACAGCAGTGAGAGGCCACAGCAGTGAGAGGCCCACGTACCGCAAAAAAAAAGACAAAAACACAATAATGAACTGTAAAGAAGATAGATCAATGGAAAAAAACCTCAGAAACAGACCCTAGGATATAAAAGCATTTAGTACATTCAGTTCATGTCGACAAGATTTTATTGAATACCTATGTGTCAAATACTGTGCTAGTAGGAAAGGAAACCAGTAAAACCTTTCTTGAAAGCTATTTGGCAATATGTATCAAGAACTTACACACTATATGATTCATTTACATACATTTCATACACACAAAACAATCTATGTGGTTAGAAGTCAGGGTAATTTGGGGAGTTGGGTGAAGTGACTGAAAGGGGTTGGTTGGGGGGAGATTCTAGGATTCTGTCATTTCTATTTCTTGACACGGATGCTAATGACATTTTATGAAAAGGCAATGAACTCATCATTTGTATATGTTTCTGTATGTAAATCATTCATCAATAAGAAGCTCTTCAAAATTAATGACATGAAAAAAAAGTCCATTAAAATAGAAAAAAATCAGGCTACAAAACTACATAAAATATAGTCTCAGTTTTGTGAACAAAAGAATAGAAAAGAAAAACTGCTAGAAGGAAAACTAGTAGGTATAAGTTGGGGGGTTGGGGAGGATTAGAGGAGCTAATAAGAGACAGGGAAAGCTCCCCTATGATATCTTATCAAAGAGTCATTTCTTAGGAAAGCTTGGTTTGAAGATATGGTGGTGGCTAGAGTGTATGTGGAGTAAAGGGGAATGGTTCTAAGACAGGAAAAGCCTGAACCTGTTTAAGCTCTGATGGAAAGAGTCAATGGAGGGAAAAGCCCAGAAAAAATATAGAAAAAGGGCAATAATGCCTCTTAGCAGGCTGGTAAGCATATACAAAAGAAGCAAACTCAGAAAGGGAGCAGGAAGTTTCTGACTACTATATACATACAAAGCTATTCTTTTTCATAGAGCTTTGCTAATTAATGTGTCAAAAAACTTGTCAATTTCACTCTCCATGTTTATCCCTTTGTAGTCTTTCATGAGGCCTTCAGATTATGATATTATCTGGATCAGTCAACTGTTGTTAAGAGTTTTAGCCAGAGGATAACCTATCTCTTACTTCAAAATACTTCGGGTCAAAATAAAGACCAGGTCAAGTATAATGATAGCCAGTCCGGTGGCAAGTGGCATTTCTACATTACACCTGTGTGACTTGAAGCAAGTTATTAAACCTCACTGTGCCTGAGTGGTCTGATATGAAAAATGAAAAAGATAGTAACAGGTTGATAAGAGGCTTAAATGAGATCATCCACATAAAATGCTGAGCCCAACATGTGGCACAGAGGAAAACCCCTCAAAAACTATAAATTTCTATCATCACTTATTTTTTTTAAGTCTGGGGAGGAGTTTCTAAGATGTCTGCAGATCTAGAAATAGTAAAACAATAACAGAACATGATAGGTAATGAAGCAGCAGCTCCTAATTCACAGTAAACAATCTTAGCAAAGAATATGCTTTCTCTCAACTTTTTATTGTGAAAAATATTAAATCTACAGAAAATGTGAAAGAATAGTACAATGAATATCCTCAATTATTCACCTTCACCTATAGTAACCAATTATTAAATTTACTAACTCCCTCTCATACACAAACACACACAATTGGCGTTAGAGAATCCAAGACTCCAACTGGTTGGCTCACTGTGTAGAAGAACATACTTCATCTATTTGCCACATGTACCAAAAGTCAGCTTTTTTCAGAGAACATGATGTATTACATAAGAACTAATGACTTATGTACTTAAGGCTGCAATAGGGCTTCCCTGGTGGCGCAGTGGTTGAGAGTCTGCCTGCCGATGCAGGGGGCACGGGTTTGTGCCCCGGTCCGGGAAGATCCCACATGCCGCGGAGCGGCTGGGCCCGTGAGCCATGGCCGCTGAGCCTGCGCGTCCGGAGCCTGTGCTCCGCAACGGGAGAGGCCACAACAGTTAGAGGCTTGCGTACTGCAAAAAAAAAAAAGCAGGAAGGCTGCAATAACTGTGAAGACCAATGGAGGCTAACACTGAAAGCAGATGAAAACATATTTCTTTCAAAACCACCTTGGGAAATATAAATGGTCTCAGAAATCCATTCTTAGGCCTGTTAATAAGGAGAGAGCAAAGATTTAGAGGCAAGAAAGCCTGACAGAGCTGGATCAGGGTTAGACTTAGACATGTTACTTAATGAAGTTACTGTGAAGGACTTTGAGAAATTCTGCCCTTAGCTATATTGAACAACATTTAAATGAAGGTTCTCCACTCCTTTTTTTTTTTTTTTTTTTTGCATTACGCGGGCCTCTCACTTTGTGTCCTCTCCTGTGGTGGAGCACAGGCTCTGGACACGCAGGCTCAGCGGTCATGGCTCACGGGCTCAGTCACTCCGCGGCATGTGGGATCTTCCTGGACCAGGGCACGAACCCGTGTCCCCTGCATCGGCAGGCAGACTCTCAACCACTTCACCACTAGGGGAGCCCCTCCACTCCTTTTTTTAAGCAACCAAATAATCATGTTCTCTGGTAGTGGATTAGAAAATCAAAGAGACACTAAACACTTGGTCTCAAATAATTAACCATCTCAAAATGCATTATACAGATTATAGGTTGAACCACACAAAATTTTTTCTTGATTAAGAAATAAATAGTGGCAATTTCATATATTCACATGTATTGTTCAAGAGGGAAATGACACATGTTTAATGATATTAACTGTAGTACTATTTACGAAAGTAGAAGCCTGGAAATAATCTAAATGTCAACAGGTAGGGGACCAGGACATAAAGTACAGCATGGCCATATAATAGAATATAGTAAAACTGTCAAAAGAAAAATAATTAAGAAGCTATGAACCAACTGGAAACTTTCCTAAAACACGTGGTTAAGCAAAAAATGTATGGTGTGGGGGGAGTTTCAATATGGCGGAACAGTAAGATGCGGAGATCACCTTCCTCCCCACAAATACATCAGAAATACATCTACATGTGGAACAACGGCTACATAACACCTACTGAATGCTGGCAGAAGACTTCAGACCTCCCAAAAGGCAAGAAACTCCCCAGGTACCTGGGTAGGGCAAAAGAAAAAAGGAACAACAGAGACAGAAGAATAGGGATGGGACCTGCACCTCTGGGAGGGAGCTGTGAAGGAGGAAAGGTTTCCACACACTAGGAAGCCCCTTCACTGGTGGAGACGGGGGGAGGGTGTGGTGGAAGCTTCGGAGCCATGGAGGAGAGCTCAGCCACAGGGGTGCAGAGGGCAAAGTGGAGAGATTCCCACACGGAGGATCAGTGCTGAACAGCACTCACCAGCCCGAGAGGATTGTCTGCTCACCCACCGGGGCGGGTGGGGGCTGGGAGCTAAGGCTCAGACTTCAGAGGTCAGACCCCAAGGAGAGGACTGGGGTTGGCTGCGTGAACATAGCCTGAAGGGGGCTAGTGTGCCACAGCTAGCCAGGAGGGAGTCCGGAAAAATGTCCGTAACTGCCTAACAGGCAACAGACCATTGTTTCGGGGTGCGCGAGGAGAGGGGATCCAGAGCACCACCTAAACGAGCTCCAGAGACGAGCGCGAGCCGCGGCTATCAGCATGGACACCAAAGATGGGCATGAATGCTAAGGCTCCTGCTGCAGCCACCAAGAAGCCTGTGTGCAAGGACAGGTCACTCTCCACACCTCCACTCCTGGGAGCCTGTGCAGCTCACCACTGCCAGTGTCCCATGATCCAGGGACAACACACGGTGGGCCTCAGGCTGTTGCAATCTCACGCTGGCCTCTGACCCCGCAGGCTCGCCCCACGTTCCATACCCACACCTCCCCCCAGCCTGAGTGAGCCAGAGCCCCCTAATCAGCTGCTACTTCAACCCCATCCTGTCTGGGCAGGGAACAGACAGCCCCAGGTGACCTACACGCAGAGGCGGGTCCAAATACAAAGCTGAACCCCAGAAACAGTGCGAACAAAGAAGAGAAAGGGAAATTTCTCCCAGCAGCTTCAGGAGCAGTGGATTAAAACCCCACAATCAACTTGATGTACCCTGCATTTGTGGAATACCTGAATAGACAATGAATCATCCCAAAATTGAGGCAGTAGACTTTTGGAGCAACTGTAGACTTGGGGTTTGCCTTCTGCATCTAATTTGTTTCTGGTTTTATGTTTATCTTTGTTTAAGATTTAGAGCTTATTATCATTGGTAGATTTGTTTATTGATTTGGTTGCTCTCTTCCTTTTTTTAAATATCTATTTTTTCCTTTCTCTCTTTTTGTGAGTGTGAATGCGTATGCTTCTTTGTGTGATTTTGTCTGTATAGCTTTGTTTTTACCATTTGTCCTAGGGTTCTGTCTGTCCATTTTTTTTGTTTTGTTTTTGTTTTTAGTATAGCTTTTAAGCTTATTATCATTGGTGGATTTGTTTTTTGCTTTGGTTGCTCTCTTCTCTCTTTCTTTCCTTTTTATTATTACCTTACTTATTTACTTTTAATATTTTTTAATTTTTATTTTAATAACTTTATTTATTTTACTTTATTTTATTTCCTTCCTTCGTTCCTTCCTGGGTGTCAGACCTGAGCCTTGGAGGTGGGACAGCCAATATCAGGACACTGGTCCACCAAAGACCTGCTGACCCCACGTAATATCACATGGTGAAAGCTCTCCCAGAGATCTCCATCTCAACACTAAGACCCAGCTCCACTCAACGACCAGCAAGCTACAGTGCTGGACACCCTATGAAAAACAACTACCAAGACAGGAACACAACCCCACCCATTAGCAGAGAGACTTCCTAAAATCATAATAATTAAACAGACACCCCAAAACACACCACCGGACGTGGTCCTGCCCACCAGAAAGACAAGATCCAGCCTCATCCACCAGAACACAGGCACCAGTCCCCTCCACCAGGAAGCCTACACAACCCACAGAACCAACCTTAGTCACTGGGGACAGACACCAAAAACAACAGGAACTACGAACCTGCAGTGTGTGAAAAGGACACCCCAAACACAGTAAGTTAAGCAAAATGAGACAGAGAAGACATAGAAATACACAGCAGATGAAGGAGCAAGGTAAAAACCCACCAGACCAAACAAATGAAGAGGAAATAGGCAGTCTACCTGAAAAAGAATTCAGAGTAATGATAGTAAAGATGATCGAAAATCTTGGAAATAGAATGGAGAAAATACAAGAAACGATTAACAAGGACCTAGAAGAGCTAAAGAGCAAACAGACAATGATGAACAACACAATAAATGATATTAAACATTCTCTAGAAGGAATCAATAGCAGAATAACTGAGGCAGAAGAACAGATAAGTCCCCTGGAAGAAAAAATAGTGGAAATAACTACCACAGAGAATAAAGAAAAAAGAATGAAAAGAATTGAGGACAGTTGCAGGGACATATGGGACAACATTAAAGGCACCAACATTGGAATTACAGGAGTCCCAGAAGAAGAGAAAAAGAAAGGGACTGAGAAAATATTTGAAGAGATTACAGTTGAAAACTTCCCTAATATGGGAAAGGAAATAGTGAATCAAGTTCAGGAAGCACAGAGAGTTCCATACAGGATAAATCCAAGGAGAAGCATGACAAGACACATATTAATCAAACTATCAAAAATAAAATACAAAGAAAAAATATTAAAAGCAGCAAGGGAAAAAGTAACAAACATACAAGGGAATCCCCATAAGGTTAACAGCTGATCTTTCAGCAGAATCTCTGCAAGCCAGAAGGAAGTGGCAGTACATATTTAAAGGGATGAAGGGGAAAAATCTACACCCAAGATTACTCTACCCAGCAAGGATCTCATTCAGATTCGATGGAGAAATTAAAACCTTTACAGACAAGCAAAAGCTAAGAGAATTCAGCACCACAAAACCAGATTTACAACAAATGTGAAAGGAACTTCTCCAGGCAGGAAACAGAAGAGAAGGAAAGACCTATAATAATAAACCCAAAACAATTAAGAAAATGGTAATAGGAACATACATATCAATAACAACCTTAAATGTAAATGGATTAAATGCTCCAACCAAAAGACACAGACTGGCTGAATGGATACAAAAGCAAGACCCATATATATGCTGTCTATAAGACAAACACTTCAGACCTAGGGACACATACAGACTGAAAGTGAGGGGATGGAAAAAGATAGTCCATGCAAATGGAAATGAAAAAGAAAGCTGGAGTAGCAATTCTCATATCAGACAAAATAGACTTTAAAATAAAGACTACTACAAGAGAAAAAGAAGGACACTACATAATGATCAAGGGATCAATCCAAGAAGAAGATATAACAATTGTAAATACTTGTGCACCCAACATAGGAGCACCTCAATATATAAGGCAAATGCTAACAGCCATAAAAGGGGAAATCGACAGTAACACAATCACAGTAGGGGACTTTAACAGCCCACTTTCACCAATGGACAGATCATCCAAAATGAAAATTAAGGAAACAGAAGCTTTAAAGACACATTAAACAAGATGGACTTAATTGATTTTTATAGGACATTCCGTCCAAAAAGAACAGAATACACTTTCTTCTCAAGCGCTCATGGAACATTATCCAGGACAGATCATATCTTGGGTCACAATCCTTGGTAAATTTAAGAAAATGGAAATCATATCAAGTATCTTTTCTGACCACAATGCTATGAGACTAGATATCAATTACAGGAAAAAAATCTGTAAAAAATACAAACACATGGAGGCTAAACAATACACTAGTAGATAACCAAGAGATCACTGAGGAAATCAAAAGTCAATCACAAAATACTTAGAAACAAATGACAGTGAAAACATGACGACCCAAAACCTATGGGATGCAGCAAAAGCATCTAAGAGGGAAGTTTATAGCAATACAATCCTACCTCAAGAAACAAGAAACATCTCAAATAAACAACCTAACCTTATACCTAAAGCAATTAGAGAAAGAAGAACAAAAATCCCCCAAAGTTAGCAGAAGGAAAGAAATCATAATGATCAGATCAGAAGTATATGAAAAAGAAATGAAGGAAATGATACCAAAGATCAATAAAACTAAAAGCTGGTTCTTTGAGAAGATAAACAAAATTGATAAACCATTAGCCAGACTCATCAAGAAAAAAAGGGAGAAGACTCAAGTCAATAGAATTAGAAATGAAAATGAAGAAGGAACAACTGACCCTGTAGAAATACAAACGATCACGAGAGATTACTAAAAGCAACTCTATGCCAATAACATGGACAACCTGGAAGAAATGGACAAATGCTTAGAAAAGTACAACCTTCTGAGACTGAACCAGGAAGAAACAGAAAATATAAACAGACCAATCACAAGCACTGAAATTGAGACTGTGATTAAAAATCTTCCAACAAGCAAAAGCCCAGGACCAGACGGCTTCACAGGTGGATTCTATCAAACATTTAGAGAAGAGCTAACACCCAACCTTCCCAAACTCTTCCAAAATATAGCAGAGGGAGGAACACTCCCAAACTCATTCTACAAGGCCACCATCACCCTGACACCAAAACCAGACAAAGATATCACAAAAAAAGAAAACTGCAGGCCAATATCATTGATGAACATAGGTGCAAAAATTCTCAACAAAGCACTAGCAAACAGAATCCAACAGCACATGAAAAGGATCATACACCATGATCTAGTGGGGTTTACCTCAGGAACGCAAGGATTCTTCAGTATATGCAAATCAATCAATGTGATACACCATATTAACAAACTGAAGGACAAAAACCATATGATCATCTCAATAGATGCAGAGAAAGCTTTGGACAAAATTCAACACCAGTTTATGATAAAAACCCTCCAGAAAGTAGGCATAGAGGGAACTTTCCTCAACATAATAAAGGCCATATACGACAAACCCACAGCAAACATCATTCTCAATGTTGAAAAACTGAAACATTTCCACTAAGATCAGGAACAAGACAAGGCTGCGCACTCTCACCACAATTATTCAACATAGTTTTGGAAGTTTTAGCCACAGCAATCACAGAAGAAAAAGAAAAAAAAGCAATCCAAATCGGAAAAGAAGTAAAACTGTCACTGTTTGCAGATGACATGATACTATGTGTAGACAATCCTAAAGATGCTACAGAAAACTACTAGAGTTTATCAATGAATTTGGTAAAGTAGCAGGATACAAAATTAATGTACAGAAATCACTTGCATTCCTGTACACTAATGATGAAAAATCTGAAAGAGAATTTAAGGAAACACTCCCATTTACCATTGCAACAAACAGAAGAAAACACCTAGGAATAAACCTACCTATGAAGACAAAAGACCTGTATGTAGAAAACTATAAGACACTGAGGAAAGAAATTAAAGATGATACAAACAGATGAAGAGATATACCACATTCTTGGATTGGAAGAATCAACATTGTGAAAATGACTATACTACCCAAAGCAATCTACAGATTCAATGCAATCCTTATCAAACTACCAATAGCATTTTTCACAGAACTAGAATAAAAAATTTCACAATTTGTATGGAAACACAAAAGACCTCAAATAGCCAAAGCAATCTTAAGAAAGAGAAATGGAGCTGGAGGAATCAGGCTCCCTGACTTCAGGCTATATTACAAACCTACGGTAGTCAAGACAGTATGGTATTTGCACTAAAACAGAAATATAGATCAATGGAACAGGACAGAAAGCCCAGAGATAAATCCACGCACTTATGATCTTCTTATCTTTGATAAAGGAGGCAGGAATGTACAGTGGAGAAAGTACAGCCTCTTCAATAAGTGGTGCTGGGAAAACTGGACAGCTATATGTAAAAGAATGAAATTAGAACACTCCCTAACACCATACACAAAAATAAACTCAAAATGGATTAAAGACCTAAATGTAAGGCCAGACACTGTAAAACTCTTAGAGGAAAACATAGGCAGAACACTCTATGACATAAATCACAGCAAGATCCTTTTTGACACGTTTCCTAGAGAAATTGAAATAAAAACAAAAATAAACAAATGGGACCTAATGAAACTTAAAAGCTTTTGCACAGCAAAGGAAACCATAAAGAAGAGGAAAAGACAGCCCTCAAAATGGGAGAAAATACTTGCAAACGAAGCAACTAACAAAGGATTAATCTCCAAAATTTACAAGTAGCTCATGTAGCTCAGTATCAAAAAAACAAACAACCTAATCCAAAAATGGGCAGAAGACCTAAATAGACATTTCTGCAAAGAAGATATACAGATTGCCAACAAACACATGAAAGAATGCTCAACATCATTAATCATTAGAGAAATGCAAATCAAAACTACAATGAGATATCATCTCACACCAGTCAGAATGGCCATGATCAAAAAATCTACAAACAGGGCTTCCCTGGTGGCGCAGTGCTTGAGAGTCCGCCTGCCGATGCAGGAGACGCGGGTTCGTGCCCCGTTTCGGGAAGATCCCACATGCCGCGGAGCGGCTGGGCCCGTGAGCCATGGCCACTGAGCCTGCGCGTCCGGAGCCTGTGCTCCGCAAATGGGAGAGGCCACGACAGTGAGAGGCCCGCATAACGCAAGAAAAAAAAAAAAAAAAAAAAATCTACAAACAATAAATTCTGGAGAGGGTGTGGAGAAAACGGAACTCTCTTTCACTGTTGGTGGTAAACTGATATAGCCATTATGGAGAACAGTATGGAGGTTCTTTAAAAAATAAAAATAGAATTACCATACGACCCAGCAATCCCACTCCTGGGCATATACTCTGATATAATTCAAAAAGAGTCATGTACCACAATGTTCATTACAGCTCTATTTACAATAGCCAGGACATGGAAGCAACCTAAGTGTCCATCAACAGATGAATGGATAAAGAAGATGTGGCACATATATACAAGGGAACATTACTCAGCCATAAAATGAAACGAAATTGAGTTATTTTTAGTGAGGTGGATGGACCCAGAGACTGTCATACAGAGTGAAATAAGTGAGAAAGAAAAACAAATGCCGTATGCTAACACATATATATGGAATCTAAAAAAAAAAAATTGGTTCTGAAGAACCTAGGGGCAGGACAGGAATAAAGATGCAGACGTAGAGAATGGACTTGAGGACACGGGGAGAGGGAAGGGTAAGCTGGGATGAAGTGAGAGAGTGGCATGGACATATATACACTACCAAATGTAAAATTGATAGCTAGTGGGAAGCAGACACATAGCACAGGGAGATCAGCTTGGTGCTTTGTGTCCACTTAAAGGGGTGGGATAGGGAGGGTTGGAGGGAGGTGCCAGAGGGAGGGGATATGGAGATGTATGTATATGTATAGCTGATTCACTCTGTTACACAGCAGAAACTAACACACCACTGTAAAGCAATTATACTCCAATAAAGACGTTTAAAAAAATGTAATGTGCAAAATATTCAGTAAACTTCCTTTTGTGTAAAAGCAGAAAGAAAGATTAAAAAAACATTTATTTACATTTGCTTATATAGACATAAAGAAACTCTGGAAGAATATGCAAGAAATTAATGGTAGTTGTTTAATTTGCGGGGAGCATGAAGTATGTGGATGGAGGACAGATGTTGGAGGAAGACTTTTCAATGTATCCCTTTTTATGTATGTTTGAACCATCTGTATCTATTATCTACTCAGAGAAATATAAGAATGTCTGAGAAAAAAATTAAGGTATTGATTATTTAGATGGAGATCCAGAAATTGCAAAACGATTCTTGCTATGGCTTCTATCTGCAACAATGCAATGTTAGGTTGTCATCATTTCCATAAAAGCATAGTTTCTAGTGTTTACACAGTAATGTTATTACTGATTTAAGATCTAAAAAACTGATGATTGTTTGGCATGCTATTTTTGTTTCACATTAGAGAACACAATAATATCCAAAAGGTTGTTTTAATAAAGACACTATTAATTTTCAGATAATTATAGATTCATTAGTTACATATTATATAGTTGCAAAAACAGTACTGAAAATTCCTGTGTGTCCTTCCTCTAGCTTTCCCCATGGTTTCCAATCCTAACCCCTGGCAACCATTAATCTATTTTCCATCTCTGTAAGTCTGTCATTTGAGAATATTATATATATGGAATCATAAAATATGTAACTTTTTGAGATTTGCTTTTAATAGTATTTTGCAACTTTAATCCCCATATTTTATTTTCCCATATGCTTTTTTGTTAAAGTCCGGGATATTGGGGGATAATTTACATGCTGTAATATTCATACTTTTTAGTATGTGGTTCTATTAAATTTTTCATAGTTTTATTGTGGTATAATTAATGTATTACAAACACATTTTCAAGTGTCAGATTTCATCTTTTCTGACATACGTATACATTTGTGAAAGCACCATCACAATCAACATAATAGACATATCCATCACCACAAAAAGTTTCCTCGTGCTCCTTTGTAATCCATTCCTCCTACACCACACTCCCATTCCCAGACAACTACTTTGCTTTCCATCACCATAGGTTTGTAGTTTCTAGATTTTTTTTATATAAACAGAAACATACAGCGTGTTCTTTCATTTCTCTTGGGCAAATACCTAGGAGTCGAATGACTGGGTCATATAGTCGGATACATGTTTAACTTTTTAAAAAACTGCCAAAATGGCTGCATCATTTCACATTCTCACCAGCAATATATGCAAGTTCCAATTCTTCCACATCCTTGCCAGCTTTGGTGTTAAAATTTTAGGCATTCTAATGAATATAGTAGTGGCTCCTTGTGATTTTATTCTCCATTTCCCTAATAACTAACGATGTTGAGCATCTTTTCATGTGCTTATTTTTCATCCATATATCATCTTTGATGAAGTGTCTATTCAAATCTTTTGCCCATTGTTTAAAATGAGGCTGTTTCTTAAATATTATTAAACTTTGAGAGTTCTTTATATTTTAGATACAAGTTCTTTGTCAGATAAGTTTTGTAAATATCTTCTCCTAATCTGAGGCTTTCCTAATCTTAACAATACCTTTCTAAAAGCAGAACGTATAATTTTGATGAATTATAATTTTTCATTTTTTTCTTTTATGGAGCATGCTTTTTATATCTAAGAATCATCATCCAAGGTCACAAAGATTTTTCCCCTATATTTTCATTTATCAGGTTTATAGATTTGGATCTTATATTTAGGTCTATTACTCAATTTGAATTAATTTTTGTATATTGTGAGGCTTGTACAGAATCCTAGGGAATATCTACTCTTAGTGGCTGAAGCGAAAAGAAAAGCAGTCAGTGACAGAGTTGGAAGAGAATAAGCAAGGTACTGATATACAGGACCAAAGAGGAAAGAGGGTTGCAATTAAAGGAAAGTTAAGGCTGTCAAAATCTGCATGGAACTTGGCACAGAGACCGATAAAAACAAACAGAGTAATGGTCACTGGATTTGACAATGAGATCAGTGGTGGCCTTCGAGACAGGAGTTTCAATACAATGAAACAGACAGAAGCCAGGATGAAACGGATCAAAAGGAAGCATGGATGGTGAAGAAGGAAAGGGCTCGAATCACTCTTGAATATTTCAGCAATAAAAATGAAAAACAAAAACAAAAAAAACACACACACAGACGACACTGAGCTCAAAGAGTTTCCTGACTATGGAGAAAGACCAGGTAGAGAGAGATGAAAAGAACAAAGAAAGATATGAAATAACTGATGAAGCAAGGTTTGAATTGAAGGAGGATGAGAATGTCAAGAACACAGTTTACCTGTTGCAAGGAGGAGCTAGAAAGTGAGACGGAAATGGATAAAGACAGAGACATTTTGAGATGGTGGCCAAGGAAGCTCAAGGGCCTTGCTCAACCTTTCTGACAAAGTAGCAAAGGAGTTTCTCTACTGAGACTGAGAAAGGAGGGGCTGGGGCTTGAGAAGGTGAAAGGGTTTGAAACTGGTTCTGTGGGGGGACTGGTAGGTTGGGAATCAAAAAGAGAAATAATGGGATTATCAAGGAGCTCTGAGAGCACTCATAGAGAAAGAACCAATGTTTGTAAGATTTAATATTTGCTGCATTCCCTTTCCTTGGCTGCCAAGAGTTCCAAAATAAAAAAGACACAAATGGGTTGGGTGGTTCCACAGCTACACATAGGATTCACAACTCTCACATTCTCTCTCTTTTTTCTAAGACTCACACCCTGTTTGGTACGTAGAACAGGTGTCCCAGTTCCACTTTATACATGAAGAAACAGAAGGTGGGAGAACGACTTTCTCAAAATGTTTGGCTAGCCGGAACTTTAATTCAGATCTTTTTATCTAATTCCAGTAATTAGAATTTCCAGTAATTTCCTCGCTGCGTCAGGCTGCTCTCTTTCTCCAGTGCTCTTCATCAACATTCTTACCTTAAAACCTGGCCTCAGTCAGTCCCTTAAGTGCTATTCTACCTTTCCACCGCACCCCAGCCCTCCTCCATTCACCTTCCTGAACTCAGCTGTGCTCACAGTCTATAGAGGCAGGAGTCTGGAGAGGAGTTTGGTGCACACGAGGAGTCAGCTTGCAAACAGAAGAACCAACTCACCAGCTGCAGCCATGCTTTGCCAATATTTAGAAAGAGCTCAGATGTGGTTCTCAGTGCTTTCTTAGGGCCTCTGGTGAGGAAAGACACAAAGAATCAGGAGAGAGCAGCCACCAGAGAGTGGGGGAAATGACAGTTGGTTTTCCTCTTGAAAAAACCCAGTGTAGAGTCCTCCCCCCAAATTAACTCCCAAGGTGAGGGCTGCAAAAATGGAAACAGCGAGAGCTTTAGGGCTGTAACTCCCTGCTAGCCTTCTCCCTTCACCCACCTTTCAAAAATTCCTCTAAAGGAAATAAAGCCCAAGAGTCTCCACTAGAAAATCATCAATATAGGATAAACACTTAGAGCAAACCTGAACCTGGCACCTTTGTTTGACCTACGGTGCAAATTTTGTTTTAGTGTGTTGGGCAATCAGTATGAAAACTTACAATGGATGAGTGTCTAGTACAAATCTTGGTTATTTGTGAACACAATCGTTTTTTAAAATATTCAGCTCCCTCTGACCTTCTAACAGTTATTTTGCTACTGTAGACTGTGATGCAAATTAAGGCATTTCTATTCTTATTTCAAAGTCTGCTGCATAAAATAAGTATATGCTTTTCAAAGCCAAATGACAGCCTAATGTTCCACATTTAACTACAAGTCAACATGTCGTCAGATTATTTCATTATTATAATGACTAAAAAATTTATCAAGAAAAATGTGATTTTCACCTCTCGTAGTTTCTGGTCTTAAAAAACAGATAATTCTCCTAACGTTGCAACTTGTATACAAAATGAGTCTAAAAAGCAGCCTCAAATTTTTTTTTCTACAAAAGTAGGTCACCAGCTTTTTAATGCATTAAAGTTAATATAAATACAACTGTGCAATCCCTTATTAAACATTATTTTGAAAGCAGGTCTCTCATAAGCTAAATCATCTTAAAACCCATACTTTTTAGTTTGCATTTGTTACAAAAACAAACAATTATGCAGAAGTAGAGCATCTTATATTTCCTAGAGCTACATGATATTGTGAAATAGCAAAATCTTCTAGAGCAGTATAGGGACATTTCTGCTTTTAAGCATTGAAGAAAAAATGAATAAATTTAAGGCGAAAACCCCCCCTTTTTTAAAAAAAGGCTTCTTCTGTTATATTTAATCCACTTTCACACAATTTTTCTTAATTACACTACAGCTGTCTGGTAAGGCACAACTGACCACTTGCATCATGAAAACAAACTGTACCCCACCATCCAAAGTTCTCGATTAAAAAGCAAATGTTTTTGTGAGCCCAGAGAAAACGGGTGCAGCTGCTCCATTTCACGAGGCAGGCACCTCTACTCCATTCAGCTGTGAAGAATGGCAATGACTGTAAATTGTTCTTCCTGATCGGTTCCACAATAAAAACAAACCACACTACTTTCAATTTTTCAAAGCCAATTTTTTTAAGCCTCCACTACACTGGAAACAAGAGTTGTGTTTTTCTGATTCATGGCCTTTGATTTCTACATAAACGTCCCTGTATGCATGTAAAAACAGGTCCCTGCAGGATACTTATGGAGACTGTATAGATTAACTTACCAGATGTACCAGAAGATAGACACACCATCAGGCTACCTTTTAAAGCAAGATACTATTTAAAAGCTTAAACTGCCTGTGACTAAAGGATCACTGTAAAGAACATATCGTATGTGGAGGGGCATCAGGCAACTCCTGAGAAAACGGCAGTGTGTTCACAAAACGAGCAACAAATGTTTTTGAACTTGCGTTTTAATGTGTTCACTTAAAATCCATACTGTGGAAGGACGGTCCGGTCACACATCTGCATATGCAGCTCAAAAAATGGGAATCTGATAACAGCTAAAATCCTTGACAGAGTTTTATTAAGAAACCTCTAAATGTTCTCAGTTTACTCACAACGCCCAAACAGTATTTATGATTTAAGCTTGAGGTCTCCAAAGAGTATTCACAAGCACTTAATCAATTAAAAAATGTTTGTGCATGCCTCTCTGCATTTATATACAAATATAATTTACTTATTTACAAACACAGAGCACTGTACTGATATCTAATGCACATTCAAAACATAGACAGTTGTTTAAGGCTGGGAAAAACACAATTCATAAACAGAAATTTTAAAACTGTCTTTGCACACCTCCAACGGGCCGTCTCGCACAACTCCTGGGGACTGTCCACCTCCTCCCCACCCCCATGGAGACCCTAAGGGGGCCATGGCTAATGTGAGGCCAAGCTAAGTCATTAGTGGCTTTGGACAAATTCTTTGATTGCTGTAAATTTCTACCCCTGCTCCCAACAAGATTTCCCGTGGAAACCTAAGTGTATAATCTAGTTTGGACAGCTTTTAATTCTGACTCATGACTAGTGTGTTGCAATGGAACTTAAACACGATCAAACATTATACAGATAAAACAAGAAAGTGTTCAGATTTTTTATCCTCTACTTTGGTGGCAAAACTGTTTGCATGAAGTTATCAATGATTCCTCTCTAACACAAGACAGCAATCAATACCACCTACACTGACAAATGGCTTCTATTGAAAGTAACACCCTGTGCTGCTGCAATGATTGCGTCCCCTAAAACACCAGTCACCCAAACTTTCCACATGTCTCCTATAGACACTTTGTCTTTCCAAACTATCTGCTTTACAAGTCCATTCCTTCCAAATCCCTAGCAATATGTGATGTCTGGCAAATGAAGTTGCCACCAAGTGATGCCTCTGTTTTCAATGAGCCGTGTCAATAATGGCATGTACTATATGAGACTCAGTAGTCTACACAATTTTGCCAGGTTTTGCTAGAAGCTAGGAATACAATTATCCTTGTCCTCTTGGAGTTTTCAAAACAAAAACAAAACTAACAAGAATTACACACACACATACACACACACAAGGAAACACACCACTTACTTGCTTGCTTGCTTTCTGGCCATTTGTTCTCAGTTTCCTTCACAGGTTCCTCTTATTCTACCTCCTCTGTTATTGGATATTATTCCCAAGGTCCATGTTTCCATAACTCATTGAATTTAAACCTTAAAACACAATACTTAAAGTTCTCTAGGTCTTAAAAATATAGACAATGGAGGGCACTTGTTTTTTGAGATTTTTGTGGAAGTTAATGTTACTTAAGTCTCCCTCATTTTCAGAAGCAACTTTATATAGTTTTCACTGAGGTTCCTATATCTAGGACTATTTTCTTTACCATTTTACCCTGAAAGACAAATGAGTATCTGGGACTCATTTTGACTGGTATGCCCAAATGTGCAAATTACAGACACGAAAACCTAAACTTCTGGACAGATGAATGAAAGGGGACATCTGTTCTTGGTGTTTCTGCTCCTCCTTTCCTGATTCAGAGTTCAAAAATTCAAATTACACTGGTCCTTTCAGTCAGTACCCATTCTTGCCCCCTCCTTTTAATCATCTCCATCCAGTACCACAGAGATGTAAAGGTATTAATTAGTCACTCATTCGTTAATTCGATGAACATTTACTGACTACCTAACAGATTATAAACATGGGGGAAAAGACAAATAAAATGTGAAGCTTACAGTCTGGGGAAGGAGAAAAATGTATAAAACTATTAAATACAAATCAGTGAGTGCTATAATAGAGGTATGCATTCATTCAACGACTATCAAATACCAAATATACACCGGGCACAATGGTGCTGAGGAGTTAGCAGTGAAAGAAACAAGAAAAAACAAACAAAACCCCGTTGTTCTATTTAATAAACAATAAGCAAATGAGCTAAGAAAATGAAGGCAACACTGAAGAAGACAGCTCCTGCAGACCGGGAGGTGAGCACAGCCTTGTCAGAGAAGCTGCCATCAGCGGACCTAAGAGGATGAGAAGCAGGAGAGGGTAGTCCAGGAAGCAAGCAGCACAGATGTGGGAGGGAACAGGGTGTGGAGTTAGAATGGCAGAAATACCTGCTCCAGCCAAAACCCAAAGCGGGAGAAGCAACTCGAAATACTGCAGTGAGAAAAGAGGAAATCCCTCTCCAAACTTGGGCTCTTTCTCTTTATGGGAAAATGAAGCCTGCTTTTCTGTTTCCATTGTTTTCCAGAGGTACAGAAAAATATAATTTTGTACACAATGAATTTGACTAAATTTTCATTTTAAATTTGATAAATCTTTCAGGGTACTAGGTATAAGGAAAACAAATATATAAATTAATAAACAAATAAACAAGCAAACATAATTAAGAACAAAAACAAATGAACTTCCAGGTCACATTGTAAGTAATGCTGGACTTACAACTAAAAAGAAAGCTTTTAAATATAGGATAGTTATGAATCAGGGGAAAAAAATATAATTAAAAATGTTCACTTTCATATTCAGCATACAATGTATGTACTATCCAAACTAATACTCACATATCTGAGAGAAAGCAAATCACTAGAACACAAAAAAAGCAAGAAGGGGGCTTCCCTGGTGGCGCAGTGGTTGAGAGTCCGCCTGCCGATGCAGGTGACACGGGGTCGGTGCCCCAATCCGGGAAGATCCCACGTGCCGCCGAGCGGCTGGGCCCGGGAGCCATGGCCGCTGAGCCTGCGCGTCCGGAGCCTGTGCTCTGCAACGGGAGAGGCCACAACAGTGAGAGGCGCGCGTA
>NW_006777108.1:147761-170685 GCF_000442215.2 Lipotes vexillifer
ACCCAAAAAAAAAAAAAAAAAAAGCAGGAAAGGTCATACAAAAGCATATCTTAAGTACGAGAAGCAGCAGAACATAAGAGTCTGAGAGCCAGACAGCCTGGGATCTCATCTTGGCCTTGCCTCTAGCTAGCTTTGTAACCTTGGGCAAGTTACTTCAGTCTGAGCTTCTGCATCTGTCATACAGAGGTATAATAATAGTATACTGTAGAACTCATATTAGCCTAACACTGATGATCTCCTAGAAAACTGTTTATCCTTACTAAACTGTGTGAAAACGCTGCTTTATTAATGAAATAATTCCAGCCACTAATACTCCAGAGTTGAAACCTAAAATAAACGTGCTTAGCAATGCAAACTGTTTAATCTTACTATTGATTGAAAGTTTAACTTCTTGGAATGTTCACTATGCACAATTAATAGCAGCAGCCATTTCTGAAGCAACACATTGATGCCAACTTTTTAAGACGGAAGGATTTTAAAAGACAGAACTTGAAACAGCTGCCTAGATTCCATCACACCAGAGGTTCTGTGAAAGCAGAATAGACAAGAATCCTTACAGAATCCACCAGAAAATAAATTTCACACTAGACTCTAAGTTTCCATGAGGCTAGGAATTTTTGTTGTATCAATATTCACCAATATATCACCTGCATCTAGACCTATGTTGGAACATGACAGGATCATAACATGTTTGAAAAAATGAACAATATGGTTAAAAATGAACTATCCAAAAATAGCCATTATTAAAAACTCTACAAATAACAACTGCTGCAGAGAATGTGGAGAAAAGGAACCCTCCTACACTGTTGGTGAGAATGTATATAAGTTGTACAGCCACTATGGAAAACTGTATGGAGGTTCCTGAGAAAACTAAAAATAGAATTGCCATATGGTCCAGCAATACCACTCCTGAGCATATATGCAGACAAAACTCTAATTCAAAAAGATACATGCACCCCTATGTTCATAGCAGCACTATTCACAATGGCCAAGACATGGAAACAACCTAAATGTGCACTGACAGATGAATGGATAAAGAAGATGTGGTACAGATATGCAATGTAATACTACTCAGCCATAAAAAAGAATGAAATAATGCCATTTGCAGTAACATGGATGCAACTAGAGATTATCACAATAAGTGAAGTAAGCCAGAAAGAGAAAGACAAATACCATACGATATCACTTATATATGGAATCTAAAATATGACACAAAAGAACCCATCTACGAAACAGAAACACACTCACAGACATAGAGAACAGACTTGTGGTTGCCAAGGGGGAGTGAGCTGAGGAGGAATGGAGTGGGAAGTTGGGGTTAGCAGATGTAAGCTTTCATATACAGAATGGATAAGCAACAAGGTCCTACTGTATAGCATAGGGAACTATATTCAACATCCTATGATGAACCATAATAGAAAAGAATATAAAAAAAGAATGTATATGTACATATATATATGTATGTATATATATATATACTACTGAATCACTTTGCTATGCAGCAGAAATTAACACAACATTGTAAATCAACTATACTTCAATAAAAAATAAAAATGAACTGTCCAAATATTAAATGATCAATTACACATTTGTAGGAAATTACATCTATATTTAAATGATTAAAAAAAAGGAATATTAGGTAAGTTTTAAAACAATCACACCTTTGAGCTTTAAATGAAGTGCTGAGTTCAACCAGCTCACAATATAAGAAGGGAAGAAATTAAGCACCTTGGAGTACTTGCAGATTGCCTAAAGAGGGTTGTATGTTTTAAACCAAAGCAGCACCTGCACCATTTAGAGGAATAAATTCAACAAGAAGTGGTTATGAATCTATAAATTATAAGGCTTAGGGGGTTCTTTTATTATGTGAACAACAGCAAGTGTTTTCTGGACTTGCAGCTGGTGCACTGTTTTTAAACAGCATGAGAAACTATTTTATTCACGACAAAGTTTGAGACCTGAGGCAATATCAGTTTATTAATCAGATGAACTCTAATGTTAAGTAGTAAAAGTTTTACTTCCTAATATAAATTGTTGTCCTGCAGATATAAGTATGTCATTGGGTTTGCCTGTGATAAGCAATAACTTGTAGTAAAAAAAATATTTTTAAAAATTGATTGAATTTAACTACATAGGTACCCTGGAAGAAGAAACAGACAAGTAAATTTTGCTGCTTACTGGCAAGGTTGCACTATTATAATCTGACGAGCTGTAATCTGTAACCACAATTTTATTAAAATGAGGAAACTGCTACATTTGGGTTCTGGCATACTTGGATTCTTTTTTTTAAAATAAATTTATTTATTTATTACTCATTTTTGGCTGCATTGGGTCTTTGTTGCTGCGCGCAGGCCCCCTCTAGTTGCAGTGAGCGGGGGCTACTCTTTGTTGCAGTGCGCGGGCTTCTCTTATTGTGGAGCAGGGGCTCTAGGCAAGCAGGCTTCAGTAGTTGCGGCACTCAGGCTCAGTAGTTGTGGCTTGAGGGCTCTAGAGCACAGGCTCAGAGTTGTGGTGCACAGGCTTAGTTGCTCTGCAGCATGTGGGGTCTTCCCAGACCAGGGCTCAAACCTGTGTCCCCTGCATTGGCAGGCGGATTCTTGACCACTGCGCCACCAGGGAAGTCCCCCACATGTGGATTCTAACATAAGATTCTATCCCAAATGATCAGAAGGTTAATTCTTATGAAAATTATTATTCCATTATTAAAATCACTTGTAACTAAGAAGAACCATTCTACCACTTACACACACACACACACACACACACACACACACATGCAACACATACTACTTTCTTAGCTAAGAATTTATTTTTTTTTTAATTTTTATTTTTGTGTGTCTGTGTTTTTTTGCGGTATGCGGGCCTCTCACTGTTGTGGCCTCTCCCGTTGCGGAGCACAGGCTCTGGACGTGCAGGCTCAGCGGCCATGGCTCACAGGCCCAGCTGCTCCGCGGCATGTGGGATCTTCCTGGACCGGGGCACGAACCCGTGTCCCCTGCATCGGCAGGTGGACTCTCAACCACTGCGCCACCAGGGAAGCCCTTAGCTAAGAATTTAATAAGTATTCAGAAAAATATCCCAAAGATACTAAATAGGGGGAAGATAATTATTTCTAAAATTTTGGATAGGCCATTTTATTTCTAAAGCTACAGCTTGTGCTTATTGGGTAAGCCTGTAAGAATCTCAGGTGTTCCTCTAGCTACCAGCCCTCTTCTCTTCTCTCTTTAACAGTCAAACTCACCAGTCCCCAACTGAATCTACAGTAAATTCACATCAACCCTCTTTCAGTTCTGTAAGCCCCCTCTGCTCTGCAGTACTCTTCCCCATTGTCACCCCTGACTTCTATCCTTCTATAGTTCCTCCACACTCACCTATTAGGTTAAGTGCCCCTGCCCAATGAAACCCACATGGGCAGGGATCTTATGTGTCCTGCTTCCCATACTGTATCCTCAGACCCTAGCATAGTGCCTTGCAGAGGGCCAGAGTTCCATAAATATTTATTAAACATATGAATGGTTTCTCAGTCAACCAACCAAAATTACTGCCCATAACAAGAATGTGAGCCTTTCAAGGCCAAAGACCACATGTCACTTATAATCCTCAGTGCAGGCCTAGCTCAATCCCTGACACAGAGATGGAACTCAAGACATGACTGACAGTTTGATGAAAGTTAACAAATTCAATGACCTAACAATTTTCCATTTTGAAAGGCAACTTTTAGAGCTTTAACATTAAGCTACAGAATTTTAAAAATTTGCTTAATATGATTAATTTCCTTTTCCTATGATTTTACATAAGTAGCAAAATATAGAAATTTAATTTAAATTAGAAATTTTTTATAAGTCACCAACAGTTTTGGAGACAATGGTATAATTTTATTAAATACCATTATTATTAAACACTGGAATATTATGCTACAAAGAAAAGGAATCTTTTGAGAGAAAGATCTGAAAACCAGAGTAAGAATTTGGTTATTGAAGGAAAAGGAACAGATACATAAAGAGTAAAGTGGTGAGAAGATAGGATATGAGCGAGGGTTAGAAAGAGTTCAGGCTTTTTGATCAGTGAGATGCTGTGCTTACCAGCCTATGTGGAAAGCTGTATATTTGCTGGATTTGGGAAGAGATGGCTAGGAGCAGGGCTTCAATAATTTTGAGTATGAGAAGCCAAGATAACATCTGATTTGATGTGTCCTTATTAATGATAGAGTCAGAGCAAAGAGGTGCCATCAGTAGTAGATAGTGGCAGCTGAAATACAAATATGATCAGCGCTAAAACAGGATAGCAGTTATACATAGGGAAGGAAGTGCTTTCAAAAGAAACAGAAGGCCAGTGGCAGACATAAAAGGTACCCAGTCAAAGAAATTCTAAAAGCCAAGATCAAAAAAGGTGCTAAGAGAAAGGAGACTACCAGTACCCTGACAAAGACATATGAATGGTCCTCGAGTATAAACACTGAACCACAAACAATGAGGCAGAATAATCTGACCAGTCGAGACAACAGTAGAAATATGACCTCACTGTTAAAACACACTGTTTCCAATCAATTCTGGCACTGTTACTTAGTGGAGTCCTTCATGAACTCCAAACTCACCTCGAGTGATCCAGCTCCCAACATTGTCTTAAGATGCTCTTTTGCAATCTGCACAATTGGCCTAGATGTTGAGAATTGCCTATAAAAGTGTTCACATTATTCCCAGAAACCATGGTCTCAGTCTAATCTGAACAAATCTGTCTTCCAGTAAGCTGCTTATATCCATCATATAACTTCATACTGTTTTATTACTTAACCACAGAGAAGGAATTTTATTTTTAAAAATCTTATTTATTAAGCCAATTCTTCCCTATTCTAAGCACTATAATTTCTATTTTCCAAATTATTCAAAATATTGGCAGCTACTTGTTTGGATGCTCTTGGGTTGGTATAAGACAAGTATGTTTTTTTGTTTTTTGTTTTTTTTTGCCATGCCACATGGCATGTGGGATCTTTGCTCCCCGACCAGGGATTGAACCTGCACCTACTGCAATGGAAGTGAGGAGTCTTAACCACTGGACCGCCAGGGAAGTCTGACAAATATGTTCTTAATACTGTCGTTTGTAGGAGCTTTCTGCTTCCTTTCTTCAATGTAATGAGTTTGCAAGATGACTCCAAATGGCAATAGCTCTTTGTACCTGCCACATCCCATTGCAATCTCATAGCTACTTTGCTGTCTGATACCACCTCGGCTGCCTTTCAGCATTACTAAGCATTTTCTCCCATTGAATATCTATTTCAGATTATTTGCTCTTACATGCATTAGCTTGCATTTTCTTAGGCTGAATCTCACTATTTCCTGTGATAGTTCTAAACCTTTTTAGGTATCTTTGTGATACTTCTCTTACTTTACTATTTGAGACGCTTCCCAATTTACTATCATCTGTAAAATTGGTTGACATGCTATTCATTTCTGATTTTATATTTTTAATGAAAATGCAAAGGAAAACTAGGTAATATGCCTCTATGAAGAAGCTGCATTTCATCTTAGTAAGAAGAATGAATTTAAGTAAAAGTTGCAAATCATCATGTTATTAAATCAGTAAACCTGAATTGTTTACTTACTATACAAATCATATCATTTAATTTTACAACTAGCTTAAAACAAAAGTTAAAATGATTTTTAGTATCATTTATTTTTGTGCATTATGTATATGTGGTTTAATTTCACCCATCCATTTTTTTGAGATTGAGTTAATAGAGAGGCAATGATTATTTAAAAAGAAACATTTTTTGTTTAAATTTTAAATCTTAAATGCATTTAAATTTTAAAAATTCAAAAAAAATTCAAATGTCTTTGGTTCTCCAATAACTATAAAAATGTCATTGGTTTTAATTAAATAAAAGGCACCTTAATTAAATAGCAATGATCCATTCAATATTTTAAATACTACCTCATTATATTTTTGAGAGTTCTATTTATTCTCTCCTACTATGCTGTTTATAACTTTTTTCTTGTGCTCAAAACACATTTTAAAATATAACTTGGCTAGGGAATTTCAGGATATTTATTTCCTAAATACTGGACTTAAGTAAACATAAAACTCCTGTTTTATATCCTTGTTTACTTAGTATCACTCTAGTTTTCTCTAGTTTCTTTTGACAGTGCCGACTTAAACACATTTAAAAAGTCTGGCAAAATTAATGTTACTCTATGCATTTTTAGTTAAATTCTGTTAAATCTTAATTATCATAGTGCATTTTTGACTTAAGAATCTTTGAAGAAAACACTTTCTAATCCAACCCAGGAAGGTTAAGAGTCAAACGTGCAATTTAGAAAAGAAATATGGCAAGTCCATGTATGTGGCTCAGTCTTAGAGTGATGTTTACACAGGGAATCCTGGCTCTGTCTGCACTATATTATGACCCTTGTCATCACCTGCCCTGGAGCAGTTGCATATGTGTCTACTTCTCCCATTAAGCCAGGCTCTCCTGCAGGGCAGAAGCAATCTGAAACCTCTGTATCTTTCATGAGGTCTCCCATAGCACTTTGCACAAAGCAGCCACACAATAAATGTTTGTGAAGTTGTATCAGAAGAGCAGAGTTCTTGGGTTTGCCTTGATACACAAGCCCCATGAAAAATGAAAGCAAAAGAAACCTAGGTGAATGGGTGGTGGGAGGGGATGGCAGTGGTGGTAAGAATGTTAGCAAGTAATCACAAATGAAAATATCTAAGTGTCATCTTATTTAACTCTTATGTATTTGAATATGAGTTAAGTTTTTTTTTTTTTTAAGTAACTTTTCATTCTTCCCAAGCTAAAAGCTGGGGAAGCTTCATTATTTTATTTGAAAGTATTTTCTGAATTAGACACACCCTTATTGACACAGCCAGTGTAAATAATTTGTTCTCCTCGTATGCCACTGCTAAACAATGATGAACAGATCAACAGTACAGGAATTCCCCAATAAAGAGTGACCCATTGTGTGGAAAACAGATCCTAAAACAAGGAACTGTATTTAGGATAGGTTTCTACTTTCTGAATTCCGGCACACCCTTAGTCCCTGGCGCCTATGAGTCAGTCCCCTGGTCAACCCGAACCTGATCTTTCAAAGGCAATGTGATTCAATTCAACAAATACTTATTGTGCACCTGCTGTATGCAAAGGCACAAGAATGAAAACCTGAGAAAAGGGGGCCTGCAAAGGAGATTGAGAAAAAGCAATGCTCAGGGAAGAAGGAAAAGATATAGGAGAGAAGGGCTTATGGAACCCAAAAGGGAAGAGGGATTGGTCAACATTCTCAGATGTCACAAAGGGTTGGAAAGCTGAAACACTAGAAGATAACAAAATTCTTATTGAGTAAATGCAAACTACTGGGATCAATGAACAAAACTGTTAATGTCTTAAATTATTCATGTTTAGAATAATTTTGTTGTGTGGACATACTTGCTAAGAATAGGTTCCAGTTCTATTAATGTTATTACCAACTTCCCTGCCAGCCAGACTTGAAGTTTCTTCCTTTTCCCTCTGAGAAATAATACAATCAGTTACCAAGTCCTATCACTCATACTCACATGATTATGGCCACAGGCATAGTTGTACAAGTTGTGTACTGCACAAAAGTGTCACATCTGGGGGGAGGAGCATTCACATCGTGGATGTGTAGACTTAAAACAAATTCCCAGTAGACGTCAGTCAAGTGTCTTATTCTAACTAAATAAATATATTACAACAATTTTCTAACAGTTGGAAGTAAAAGGTCTTGAAGACGGGCCACTCTTTTAATTCCCAGAATGCACTGAGTGGGTTAATGGTGGCCCAGCCCAAAATGTTTTCCATCTATTTTCCAGTCTTCACAAATCAAACTCACATAACATCTTGCAATAGCTTCCAAATGGATCCCTTAATTTCTCCACATTTGAGTCCATTACAGAAATAATGGAAAGGATTTCCTAAAGAGTCCCACTAGTACTTCTCTTTCCAAAATGTCTTCAGGGGCTCTATGTCATACAGTCTCTTCAACCTCACATTCAAGGCCCTTGGTAACCATGTCCTAAGCTTCCTTTCTAGTCTAGTCTTACCCTACTCCCCAAGAGGTACCCTACTCCCAGTCACATCTAATTACTGTCTGCTTTACATATACCCTGTCCTTCCTTGCCTTGCTATCTTTGTTCAGGTCATTTCCTCTGCCTGGAATTCTCTCCAAACTCAGTCTTCCTGCTAGAAGTTCTAAATTACACTAAGTATTGTATTTTGGGGAGAGAAGTTTTACATGATTAAGTATTGTCTTTAGCAAGCATCAAAAAAAAAAAAAAAATCATTCCCCTCCTTGGCTTTGTTTGCATTTCTGTTATCTCTTGGTGCATAACAAATTACTCCAAACTTACGACTTGAAACAATGACTATTTTTTTTTACACCTCACATATTTGTAGGCCAGAAATTTGGGCAGAGCTAAGTGCTTCTTCTGTTCTGTGTGGTGATATTAGAGGCTGCTCTGGTGTTGGTAATCGGCAAAGAGGCGGCCGAGTTCAGAGGCTCCCCATTCCTCCTCCTTGTCACAGACCTTTAAGGTCTTCACCCTTTGAGGCCCAGATTGAATTCCCCTTCATCTAAGAATCCTTTCCAGGTCTTTCAGTCAGGTTTAATCTCTCACTGCTTCAGATTCTCTACTACGTTCTTCTTCATTACAGTACTTTTCCTATTCATTCTTACATTAGGTTTTCATTTAATATGTAAGAAGCAAAAGAGAAAGGCAAAGGCAGCAACAGAATGCTATGACCCTATAAATTTCCATCAAATTTAAAGAGAACAGACACAAAATGGTCAATGTGACTGGAACTCTTGTAGAATAAAGTAGAGGGACAGAGTTTTGTGTCCAGACTGATGCCAGACGAAGCTGATCCAGCATAAGTAGACGGCCTACTTCACATATGTATCAATATATAATTGTGTTTATTCTAATTAGTAGCACTTGTAGTTACTATAAATTCCAGGAAAGAGAAACAAAATCAAGGGGAAACACATTTAGTGTCTTGTGACGTTATAGTTAATGAACATTTCTAATATTGCATATATATTTTAAAATTTAATTTAATTTTTTTTTATACAGCAGGTCCTTATTAGTCATCCATTTTATACACATCAGTGCATACATGTCAATCCCAATCTCCCAATTCATCACATACCCCCCACTCCACGCCCCCGCTTTCCCCCCTTGGTGTCCATATGTCTGTTCTCTACACCTGTGTCTCTATTTCTGCCTTGCAAACCGGTTCATCTGTACCATTTTTCTAGATTCCTCATATATGTGTTAATATACGATATTTGTTTTTCTCTTTCTGACTTACTTCACTCTGTATGACAGTCTCGAGGTCCATCCACGTCTCTAAAATGACCCAATTTCATTCCTTTTTATGACTAATATTCCATTGTATATATGTACCACATCTTTACACATTCGTCTGTCGATGGGCATTTAGGTTGCATCCCTGACCTGGCTATTGTAAATAGTGCTGCAATGAACACTGGGGTGCATGTGTCTTTTTGAATTATGGTTTCCCCTGGGTATATGCCCAGTAGCGGGATTGCTGGGTCATATGGTTAGTGTAAATATTTTTGTCCTCAAAAATGTTCAAAATGGAAACTTCCCTTGCAAAAGTAAAATCCACATCCTACAGAATGACTTGAAGAGATACACTAATGGGACTGTGAAATTATACTAATAACAAAATCCAGTAATTCATACTACCTAGTTAAATAACCTATATAAAAATGCAATTTTGAACTAGAAAAGATATAAAAGAGAGATAGATCTTCCTCGACTTACAACGAGGTTTAGTAGAAACTATCATAAGTCATAAATGCATTTAATACACCTAACCTACCAAACATCATAGTTTAGCCCAGCCTACCTTAAATGTGCTCAGAACACTTATATTAGCCTACAGTTGGGTAAAATTATTTAACACAAATCCTATTTGAAAATAAACTGTGGAATATCTTATGTAATTTATTGAAGACTATACTGAAAGTGAAAAACAGAATGGTTATAGGGGTACAGAATGGTTGTCAGTGTATCAGTTGTTTACCCTCATGATTGTGTGATCATACTGCATATTGCTAGACCAGAAAAAGATCAAAATCCAATATTCAAAGTACAGTTTCTACGGAATACATATTACGCCACTGTAAAGTTGGAATATCGTTAAGTTGAACCATCGTAAGTCAGGGACTGTCTGTAGTTCAATCTTACTACCACTATAATGAAAAAACTAAGGCCCACAAAATGTGACTAGACTAAAAAAACAAATTCCTCTCATGTATAAAAACAAACAAAACTAAACTAAAGGTACAAAGTTCTGTGAAGCAAAACATGTACAGAACTGTTGATGGCAGCATTGTCTATGAGACAGGGTATAAATGCCTGCTACCAGGAGAAGGCGTAAATAAATTATGGTATCTTCATGCAAAGAAATACTATACAGTAGTTAAAATGAATGGACCAGATAAATATCAACTACAAATATCAACACAGATGAACCTGACAAATGCAGCAATGACTAGAAAAAGCAAATTGCAGCAGAAGACAAAGAAAATAACAGTACTTATATAAACTTTTAAAACAAGCAAAACAATTCTATATATAGTTTGGAATTATATACCATATGTAGTAAAAGTATAAGAAAATGACTTGGGAATGAGTGGCTACTTCTATGGGGGCTGAAGGGGCTACACAGGCAGCTTCTGTGGTACCCATCTGTAGTGTTTCATTTCTAAAGCTAGTGTTAGACACATGGATGATTATATTATACTTCATAACTTTCGTGAAACTTAATTATTATATAATAAAATTTCAAGATAAGAAAAGATGCATTAAAAACATCTCTTACACTTTGTCTTTTGAGATATGCACTATCAAAATTCAGCATAAACGCAGATACATAAAGACTAGGCAGATGTTGAGGGGTTCAAGACCATTGGCATAGGCTATGTGAGAACAAGGAAGCAAAGAAGTCTCTGGTTCTCAAAATAACATAACAAAAACAAACAAAAAAATCCAACTAAGTAAACACATTTTTAGAAAATTTTAAATAAATCACACTCCAGATCTTTCCCTCAACTTTTGCATGTTGACTTTAGAGTGTGCCTCCCCAATTCCCCCCACTGTGAGGGACCATGAGGAGATACGATCAAACACAACACAGATCCTGCTGCAGCCTCTGGAATGGTGATGGAGGCAGAACCAAGGGAATAACCACGATTTAGTGAGCACATACTATGTACCAGGCATTGATAGCTTTGAGCCTTATCTGCATTCTCTGCATTTTCTATTTAATCCATACAATGCCCCTATGAGGTAGGAATGACTATCATGTTCATTTCAGAAAGCTTAAAGGACTTGCAAGGCCACACAGCTAGCAAGTGGTGGAGGGAGGATTCTAGCCAGAGTCTGACATGTAATCCGTATATTGCTGCCTTTCTGTCTATCCAAAATTATAATTACCAAATATCTGTTAACTCATCTTCAAAAAGAAAGTTACCTAACTTACATCTGGCTCCAAAACATGTTCAATTACTATTAAAGCAGCTTTGCTTTGGTAATTTTTAAGTATTTCCTCTTCTACAGCACGGCACAAAGAACTTTATAGCTCACTCTCTTACAAAACCACCTGTACTATATCCACATGGTTGTCAACGTTTAAAAACGAATACAAATAATAACAGAAGCAATTCCAAGGGGAATTTTTCTTTGGGGGAGAGGATTGGATGAAAACATTCTAAAAAATGAAAAAGGTGCAACATCTGGAATAATTTTATTTTCTCACATCTTGGATACCTTATATGTGCAATTATGTCAAAAATAAAGGCTCAAGGAGTCCTGAAGTTGAAGTGTCTCAAGATTTCAGAATCCAAGACGACACCCTGAACATGTAATTGATTTTTCTCTATTTACTAACCACTAATACATTCACATCACTCACCTCTTAATAAAAGTAGTAACTCAACTCTCAAAAAAAGGCAAAATCCTATTCATTTAAAATGAAAAGCTTTTATGCATATCAGTTTGCCACAAAACAGATCAACACAGGTGTTCTACCAAACTGCTCATCTCTTCTGGGGTGAGCAGGTGCCCCACGCTGTGGCAACATCCAGGAATCTCGGTCAGACTCTCAGCACCATCTAGGCCAGCGATCCTCAACACTGGTCACAGAGTAGAATCATTCAGAAACTTTAAAGAAATTCTGAGCACACTATCACTCTATATATGATTGGTAAAACAGTACTGACTAAAAGATAACATAAGGGAATATTGTCTTGAACTTGAGGTAGGCAAAGATTACCTGCACAGACCCATAAAGTACTAACCGAAAGGGGAAAAGATTGATTAATTCAACATTAAAATTAAAAACTTGCTTATTAAAGACACCCTGAAAAGTGGGAAAGGCAACCCCCAGTGTGGAGACAATGGTGACCAACACATACATCAAAGAACAGGCTTGGGGCTGCTGTGGCCATCCTGCCACCAGAGGCGGGCAGCTAGTCTGAAGACCAGGCCTACACACAGGGGGTAAATGTAAAGCCAAAGATTCTGGGCCTTCTTTAGAACCTGAATCAGGGCATGCCTAAAGTCAGCCTGACTCATGCACTGTCTGCGTAGAAGAGCCAATTAATGCCCATTTTATTTATAAGCCAGGAATAGTCCGATTTTCTGTCACTTTCTTTCATAAACAGTCTCAAGTGACACTCAATTCAGATACACTTCCACTTCAATTTTCAACTTCTCTGAGAAAGCAATCCACCACCTGTCCTCATTCCTGATTTCATTCAAGCCTTACTCTAAAAGGTTTTGACAATGCCAAACTGGGGTCATCATTTGCCTACTCTCAGGCACAAAAGGCTATCTTTTCGTTTCTCAATAATCGTCTTTGCCCTTTAGGGTCCTACTTCAGGGTATCCTCAGTTTTAGAGTTTACTGCTTCTCTGCCATCACTTCATATGCCTTTCTTTTTGTTTAATTCACCCCTGATTTCTCTAGCCCCGTGCTCCCAGGGCACAATGCCCTAACAAATACTACTTACTGAAAGCAACATGGTAACCTTGTTTATTCATTTTGTCCACAAAACACATTTATCAGTGATAAATGTGTGCCAGTCCATGTGTTTACAACTATCACCATACCATGCATTATAATCCCTTTAGCTGTCAATAATCATAAATCCTCCAAAAATTTACATGCTTAAATGTAAAGCTTTAAATAGATCACAGGAGTCTGCCTTACACTAGCAGCACTGGAACACTAACATTATGTACACACTGGGCCAGCAAGTTTTCACATTTCATTGTTTAATTAAATTGGTTTTTTACTTTGTACCATTCCAGTTTAAAACAATTCTTATATTTTCCTGCAAAACTCTTCCTTTACTTTTCATATGCTTGGAAACCATTTTGGAGTCTCCTTGCCAATGCAAAAGGCTTTTCCTTAAGGCTGGCATAGGCTGGACTGTAGTGACAGGCATGAGACGAGGCAGACAGATTTTTCTCCTTTTTGCACACTGATTAAAAAAAAGTGCCACCAGATGTGAAAGGGAAAATTTAGACTCCAAATTCTGAAATTTAATCTAGCAATAAAGAAGCACCAAATTCTTAAGACACAGTGTACGTCAGTTATCTGCCATCCCACCATTTCCTCCTTTAAATGTGCTCTTGATTAGACGGAGCCTACAACATTTTTTTACTTTGGTTAACAAGGTTTCTTTTACTTTAGTAAGCACTACTGGTGAAGGAAAACAGGACTTCTTTGCTTTAAAAGGAGCTGGTGGTGGTCAGATAAGTGAGAAACTCAATTTTGTAAGTGGAGAGATTTCACTTTACTAGTGATATTTCTGACAGAGGTTTTTAAAAGAAACAAGTACCTGTGTTTAATCCCCACTTTACCGATGCATAGATGCTTATCCTACCCGGAAGTGGAAGTGAGCAGAAAAGCAGTGAGGGAACAGGTCAAATTAGGCCTTAGGCACAGACTAAAGATAAGCGATTTTATTTTGAGATAGACTTAAAGCCAGTGGGGGGTTTTGAACACAGGAATGACCCAATCTCACTTATACAAAAAAATAAAAATAAAAAATCACTCCAGCAACTGTGTGAAAAAAGGTTGTACAAATAGAATAGAATATTATGCTGCTAATGAATGAATGAGATAAATTTGTAAGTTGCTAAGGAAAGATGTGCAAAACATATAGTTAAGTTAAAAGCTAAGATGCAGAACAGTATACGCAGAGTATGATCCTCTTTGTGGAAACAAGCATACACATGCACCAGATTTCTCAAAATTTAAAGCCAAAGTATTTTCATACCCAAATTGTTCTAAACATACTTAAAACTTTTCTAATAAATATTTTGGGTATTCATTTCAAACTTAAGTTCACTGAAATTAAATTTTAATGGAATTAAACAAAATTTAAATGAAGTTAAAAATTCAGTACCTTGGCCACATTTCAAGGGCTCCATAGCCACATGTGGCTAGAGTCTACGTTATTGGACAAAGCAGATCTAACAACTGTAGAAAACATATAGGAAAGGTTAAACCTGTTTCTGGGGTTTAGAACTGAGGGCAAGGGATGGGTCTTTTACTTCTCAACTTTATGCCTTCTGCCACAAAATAAACATTTTTTTTTTTTCAAATTAAAAAGGCAGGGGCAGATGCAAGTTGTAAGGGATCTGAAGCTTATACAATTTTTAAAGCCCTTTTGAAGAATACAAGATTATATAAGAAAGTGAAAATGCATTTAGAAGTGATAAAAAATTTACAAATTTTAAACATCTGAAAATACCACAAACCCAGAAAATTATCATCCTATTTTTATTAATTAGTCATCTGGCAAACCTCTATAATACCTTTTTTTCCCTAAAATTTTTGGCTATCTACATTTTGACAAATGACAATTTTATAATTTTCCACATATAAAATTAAAGAATAATTTAATGTTTCTTCTAATTGTGGTATAGGAACATAGTTGTTTAGAAATATATGTCTAGGAAAGGTTCCTTTAACTTCACAGCTCAAGTCAATTTTTAGGATCACTGTCAAATTTGGGGAAACTTCTATAAAGTTATTTTCATATGTGAGCTGCAAAACATCAATTAGGGTGTTTCAGTTTCTTACCTGGCAACTAATCCCAAATATTCTTCAAATTGCAGGCACTCATTAACTATAAAGCTGATTGCAGACACATATTATGAAGTTTTTTGTTAACTTTCTCCATATTGTGGACAAATCAGCAAGAAACATAACTCTTTTCCCGATGTATTCATATCATTCATCCCTCTTTGTTAACCAAATCTTCAATCATCAAGCCTATTTATTCTATTTGGAATTTCTTCTTCTCAAATGAATTACTGCTTTGGGGATAATCTGAATTGTTTTTTACAATACACTTTTGGTCATCAGAATAGTTTCTATTTATTTCACCATTTTTATTGCTTTAGTTTTATGTCCCATTAACTGAATTTTCTCAGTTCTTTAATAAATAAAGGTAGTGGTAAAAAAAAAGAAGTAACCCTTCATATATGTTTAAATTGGGAATCTGTAATTTCTCAGTTGTCTTACTGAAACACTCCTGAAACATCTTTTAAACTGCAGTTAAAGTCGTATATTCCCAGCTCAACTTCCCTTTAAGCCAGATCCAAAAAAAATGCCCATGATCACTCCAGAGCAATCTAAGATGTGAAGAAATGTGATGGAAGGAGGGTCAGGGCAGAAAAGGGACAGCAGTCTTAACTAATTGTGTTTTAAATGTCTTAAAATTCTTCAAATTTTGCAAGACCATATGGCCCTGTGAATACACAGCTAGAGATCTTCCCAGGGCCTTGGAGGGGGGCCTGTGCAAGGAAGGGGCCCTGAAACCTAAATCCCAGTCAATCAGCTTCTGGTAAACTTGCCTCTGATTACAGGTAAACAGAGGAGTCAGAAGACCCAGTTTAAGCCAAAGGTCCTTCCTTAGCTTAAGCAGTTCGGCGTTTCTCCCCACCTGTCCCTCCACCTCCACAGTGAATATTCAATTTCAGGCTGAAGTACACTTCCAGGAGGTCTTAGAGCAGCAAACTCTAACCTTCCTTCCTACTTGGCACAGCTAAAATTGCTTCATCTCAGTTTTTGCTGATGTTGAGGCTCATACAAGTTGAAATCTTAACCAAAAATTTGTTTTTCAGAAACTTCTTCAGTTTCAGCAATCCATTGTTTTGACTGACGCATCCAGCCTCTCTCTCTCCAAAGCTCGGGAAACGTTAGCCCTATCTTAATGTAACAACTCTGAAAGTCTCATTTGCCCCATAGATCCATTTTTTAAAAACTCATTTATATGGGCTAAAGCCACGACACATATGGTTGGGGCGGGCAATAGTCATCACAGAGCTCCATACTTCATTAGTGGAAGTAATGTAACTAGCGGTACAACATAGGAAACAGTAATGAGGACATTATAGTCACACTGCTCAGCTATGTACACAAAAGGAAGCCTGCACAACATTGAACAATCTATAAAGTAGCAGTCAAAACTGGCTTCTTCCACAATTAAAGCTGTTTTCAGTTTCTCTTTACAATTCATCTTTTATTTTTAACATAGAGAATCCCAAGCTCTTATTGGGAGTCATTACTTCTTAAAACATTTTATTGACACTATTTATTATCTCCATTTACCCTCTAACTCTTGGAAGTCCAGCAATAGGTTTTAGTTATGGCTTTCACCAAATTCTGTCAAATGTGAAAAATACACATAGTTAAGAACAGGAACTCTTAAGAGCCAAACTGACTGGGTTCAAATCCCAGCTCAGCCACTTTCTACCCGTGGTTTTGAGCAAGTCACTTAACTTCTCTGTGCCTCAGTTATCTCATCTGTAAAACAGGGATAAAATAATACCCCATAGAGATGCTGTGAGCATTAAATGAATTCGTTTTCATAAATACTGAGAGCAGCGCCTGATACACACTCGGGCTGCATACGTGTTTGTTAAACATAAGAAAAATATGAATCACATGTAATATGAAATGAGAGTGATCAGAGAAGCTAAAATCAAGATATTCACACTAATTTGAGTGTTTTACTATCTCCCATCATGCTGTGAATTCCAAACTGCCAAAGACAGTTAATTCAAATTTAAAAGCACAAACACAATTCTGAGCCAAATAAACAATTTGTACATTATCAACCCTTTATCTATCTCTGATCACAGGTAATCAAACATTGACAAGCAGTTTGGGCTAGTAGAGTCTGATGTATGTGAAATGGACTCTAGCTGGGAAGCTTTAGGCACATCATTTAATTTCTTGGAACTTCATTTTCCGTATTTGGGCAAATGGGTATAACGCTGTCTGAACTTCTTAAGATATTTGCTAAAATCCCATTATATAAAACACACATAAAGAGCTATTATGTGGCCCAGCATCTAGCAGATGCTCATTAAATAGTAGTTATTATTATTGTTGTAATTGACCATTATTCTACTCCGTTAACATTCCTCTTTCTATATTATACTACATATTAAAGATCGTTGCCCCTCACCATTCTAGCAATATAATTAAGAAAATCTATCTTCCCTATTCACTTTTGTTAAAACTGTCAAACATAATCAATGTCTGACCTTGTCCTGGACTAAGATTGAATAACACTGGTGAAAGAGATCCTTCATGGATATTTATGAATGCAAATGTGACACACAAGGTCCTTTCATTAGTACTTAACGTTATTAAAGTTTTTACAGAACTTAGATAAACTATCACAGAAAAGAATAATTACAGCTTAGATTTCTGCATAATAAGTTTCAGTTTATGCCACCTTTTGTGAGAACTTTCAAAATCTTAACTTATACTACTCTGTGAATATTTTCATTACATCTGCATATTAGATCAGAGCAGATAGATGCCTGGTTTTATTTTAGAAAAATATGAGGCTAAAGATTTATGACTTGCCCTCCTAAACATACCAAGAAGGGAATTCACATAATTTCTCACTATTTCTGGAGGAAGCCTTTGCTGTCAGTACTGAGAATGTTATAAAATTAAATATTAAAGGCTCGAATTGCTAAATATTCTATAAGCTATGAAAAAAATACTTACTGACTTCCATTTCTGGAAAATGCATCAACTTATGTCCCTCAAATATTTTCCCTTGGATTAAATGGAAACAGTTCAAACCCAAAGAAGACACATAGCTTTAACCTGGAATGTTGGCTGTTAGAGTGTGTGCTGCTAGAAAGTAATTAAACCACCTTATATTCTTACTTAAGTGAGATTATAAAAACTCAGAAAAGAGTCCTTCAAGAAAAAAAATTTTCAAAACAATTTAAATTCGTTTAACACATTAAATCTCACTGTATTTATTGTGGAATTGTTACAGCATTCATTTTAACTTCAAAAAAAAGTAACTGATAGATATTTTCCTTGGAATCCCACACAATTTTTCTTCAAATCTATTATAAAATACCAACACCAAGAATGGAAAGGCTATAGGCTAGAACTTTCAGAAGCGCTAGCAAGGGAAATTTTTGAAAAACAAAACAAAAAAAAGCAAATATAGAAATTAATGTAATCACACTGACTTAAGAGGAGCCAAGGATGGAGGAAAATCTCGTATGATGGGACATCTCTAGCACAGCGATAAAATGGGATGCAAAGGGGTATCTGGAGTGTACGAAGTAGGATGTTAGATTCATTGATGGCCATGCCTAGTTCTAGGCTGACAGAGCTAAATCCCAAAGTATTATTGTACTAATAAATATTATAATTCTTCTCCCTAAATTTTTAATTTTAAAAATAATTGTAAAAACTTAAACATATATTAAAATGTACTACCATTTTCAGAAGAGCAACATGATATATACATATATATAGCATTTGAACAGCTATGAAAAGGTAAAATATACTTCACAAACTTTGGTAAATAGGTGCATCAGCATTATGATTGTATTATTAATATACTGCCACAGCACAATGCTGATTACTTTGCTATAAATATGAATCCAAGGCAAAGATAAGTCCTATCTCACCTGCTCCCTTTAAAAAAATCTATAGCAGCTCTAACGAGATTGAGTGATTAATTCATATTGCAATTCTGGGACTGGTCATCTAGTTCTGTAGCAGCAGCAATATCAAAATATCATCATTAGTTCTATAATATTTCTATAAATCTGTATTTTACAAATAGGTACTGAATTTATATTATGTTCTAATCCATGGAACAGAATTTGGTTTCACCTTATGACATAAACAAGTATATAATAAAACATAAATGAAATAAAATATCTAATTTTATATATAAAATAAAACATAATGCATACAATAAAACATATAATGACTTATTAGATGATTATACTTTGTTTTCCTATTTTTGGGCCCAGAAACAGCACATTCTCTAATAATTTAATGATTCAGATTTAATTTCTGTACTTTCTTCCAAGAACACAGCAAACTTTCCTTTTCCTTCAAGGAAAATTACCTGTTAAGCTGAAAATAATGACAGCCGAATTTTCAGTTACAGAGAGAAACAGTTTCAGAGAGAAACTCAGGAAGCAACAATGAAGATTTCCCATTTCTCAAAACCTTGACCTAGTGGGCTCAGCGCTTCACATGAAAGGACCAAAACCTTCGGTCTCCACTCTGTTTTGAGTTACTACCCTGGCAGCCTTTCTGGCAGTTTCAATTGGTTAAAAGAATTTTTTTATTTCTGAGCAAAAATATATTTCATAATTGCTAAGTATCACAATAACCCAAGATTTGAAGCTTTCTGAGTAACACTGTAGAGCCGTGGAAAAAACTCCATGATCTACTACTACCTGGTGTCCTTTCCAAGTCACTGGATATTTTTGAGCCTCAGTTTTCCTCATCCATAAACCAGGAAAAAGGCATTTGCTCTGCCTTGTTCTAGGGATTTCTGAAAGGATCAAATAAAGTAGCATGTATGAAATGCTCTATAAGACAAAGTATTCAAGAAATGGAACAGTATTAATAATTGTAGAAAAATTAGAGTGATTATTAATTAAATAAAATGTATTAAACAATAACTGGGCTTTCTAGGACTAGGACTTTTCTAAGAATTTTAAGAGTTATAAAGGAAAAAGGGTGAGTGACTTTTCTAAATGATAACTTCAAAACAAATATCAATACTTCTGAGCAAAGCAAGGCTAGAGTTGTCCTCTGCCCTAGGACAGACATCAAAACATCACTACATAATATCCTCCCAAGGCAACTCCAAAACAATAGTAGGATTTATCAACCCCTTGCATCTCTACTATTTAGGAAGAGTCCTCATGGCCTACAGGCTAGTGAAGGTATCTCATTACTATTTCTCACCATGCACTTGGAAGGCCACTTTGCCTACTGAACAATCAACACCATTTCTAATTAGATATATGAAGTATCAAAAACATGGCAATAACTTTCAGTAACAATTTACACACACAACACACATATACAAACACTCCATTTTTAAGAAGGGATATAAACATCTTAAAAAAATTCTTTTAAATCTACAGGACCTTAAACCCTGAAGATAGCAATAAAAAAAGGGGATTGTTTGTGTAAATTGTACCAAAATAATGAGAGATTTCCAAGTTTGTGTTTGAAGTTCTTTAAACAAGGTGGTCTTTTTAGTGAGCTGAGATAAAAATTTAAAACATTTTAGGGACAGAGCATTTGGTTGGCATTCTGCCACCTTCTACACCAGATAATTTCAGTTGCTGCTATTTGTCTCATATGTTTTTTATTCTCCCTCTAGGGAAGTCAAAGCCTTTTCACTTGCAGGCAAATTTTACTGTAGCTTTGGTAACTACTTTACAAGGTGATAAGCATTCACAAGAGGCTTTTATTAGGCTGGTAGCAAAAGCAAAAACTATGTGCACATATTTAGACAACATGTGTGAAATGGAAAACTTTAAACATATGAGAGCTCCAAGTTAACCTACTAAAACTGCATATCCCATGAAAAATCTGGGGGTAGAAAAAAGAAACATGCTAAATAGCCTCAAATATAACTGTATATTTTCTTTGCCTTCCACTCAACATAACAGCTTGTTTAATTAACTATGTCAACTAATGCATATGCTAACTCACTGCTATCTGATTTTGCCCAGAGAATGTTTCCCTCCATCACTTTTCCAAATGATTTTACCAAGTTAGAACAGAAACTCTTGCTTTTATCATGTTTCTTCCATCCGGTTCCATGAGTAGTGTCCCAAAGAAATAAATGGTCTGAACTCTATGGTACAATTAAGCTATGAGGGCAACTAAGCATTCAAACATGAGACTATTAGTTAAGACACAAAGTTCGAAAGTACTATACTAATCAGAGAAAGAAATGATCATCAGTTATCATAAACATACCAGTCATGAGGGGCCTTAAGGTAGGCCTTGGATTCTAGATAAGACTTGAGTAAGAGGAGAGAATAACAGCCTGGGAAATGACAAAAATAATGTGCCCGCACGATCAGCTTCCAGGGCTCAGAGAGACTGAGCAGGAGCTCTGATGAGGGGCAGTGGAAAATGTGGGGAAACAGACCGTTTGTTGGAAATCACTGCACTAGACTAGTTTTACACATCATTAAGTAAAATAGACTCAGTGATTTTCAAGTCTCCTTCCACTACTTGTAAGTTTACATCATAAATCTAATAAAATAAACTCTCCTTGCTTTGTAAAGATACAGTGCTTTTCCTGACAACGTAACTTTTTCTGACCTGTCCACTAGACTGTAGGCTTACCAAGAATGAGTTCCACCTTATACCCCCAGAGGTTGGTTCCAGTGTACAGCACATAAGCAGGGACCAAAATAAATGCTTCCTGAATGCTACAGCACAGAGTGCAGGATTAGAAAATGAACTTTCTTGGCACAGAGTAATAAAAGTATAACCTTTCTCAGTTTGTCACTGTACATCCCATAAGGAGAACAGAATTTCTCAAAATAACATCACAATGTAATTAGAAATCAGAAAGAAGAAGCAGTAGAATCTCCAAAAGAAAGATTTATGAGACAACCTACAGAATGGGAAAAAATAATTGCAAATCATATATCTGACAGACTTTTATCTAAAATATATAAAGAACTCTTATAACTCAATAATAAAAACATAAATACCCAAGTTAAAAATAAGTAAAAAATCTGAATAATAATTGGTTCAATGAAAATAGACAAATGGCCAAAAAGCACATGAAAAAATGCTCAACATCATTAGCCATCAGGTAAATGCAAATCAAAGCCATAATACTACATCATATCCACTAGGATGATTACAATCAAAAAGACAGACAGGCAAGATCTTTTTTGACCCACCTCCTAGAGTAATGAAAATAAAAACAAAAATAAACAAATAGGACCTAATTAAACTTAAAAGCTTTTGCACAGCAAAGGAAACAATAAACAAGATGAAAAGACAACCCTCAGAATGGGAGAAAATATTTGCAAATGAAGCAACTGACAAGGGATTAATCTCCAAAATATACAAGCAGCTCATGCAGCTCAATATCAAAAAACAAACAACCCAATCAAAAATGAGCAGAAGACCTAAATAAACATTTCTCCAAAGAAGACATACAGATGGCCAACAAACACATGAAAAGATACTCAACATCACTAATTATTAGAGAAATGCAAAACAAAACTACAGTGAGGTATCACCTCACACCAGTCAGAATGGTCACCATCAAAAAATCTATGAACAATAAATGCTGGAGAGGATGTGGAAACTCCTACAACTGTTGGTGGGAATGTAAATTGATACAGCCACTATGGAGAACAGTATGGAGGCTCCTTAAAAAACTAAAAACGGGCTTCCCTGGTGGTGCAGTGGTTGAGAGTCCGCCTGCCGGTGCAGGGGACACGGGTTCGTGCCCTGGTCCAGGAAGATCCCACATGCCGCAGAGCGGCTGGGCCCGTGAGCCATGGCCGCTGAGCCTGCGCATCCG
>NW_006777108.1:170728-196911 GCF_000442215.2 Lipotes vexillifer
AAAAAAAAAAAAAAAAAAAAAACTAAACTAAAAACAAAACTACCATATGATCCAGCAATTCCACTCCTGGGCATATACCCAGAGAAAACCATAATTCAAAAAGATACATGCACCCCAATGTTCACTGCGGCACTATTTACAATCGCCAGGGCATGGAAGCAACCCAAATGTCCATCAACAGAAGAATGCATAAAGAAGATGTGGTACATATATACAATAGAATATTACTCAGCCATATAAAGGAACAAAATTGGGTCATTTGTAGAGATGCGGATGGACCTAGAGGCTGTCATACAGAGTGAAGTAAGTCAGAAAGAGGAAAACAAATATCGTATACATTGCTTATATGTGGAATCTAGAAAAATGATACAGATGAACTTATTTGCAAAGCAGAAATAGAGACACAGACATAGAGAACGTACGTATGGATAACAGGGGGAGAAGGGGGGACAGGATGAATTGGGAGATTGGGATTGACATATATACACTATTATATATAAAATAGATAACTATTGAGAACCTACTGTATAGTACAGGGAACTCTACTTGATGCTCTTTGGTGACCTAAACGGGAAGGAAATCCAAAAAAGAGGGGATATATGCATATGTATAGCTGATTCACTTTGCTGTACAGCAGAAACTAACACAACACTGTAAAGCAAGTATACTCCAATAAAAATTAATTAAACAAGAAAAAACAGAGAGATAGACAGAAACAATTAGTATTGGCCAGGATACTGAGAAATTGGAACTTGCACACACTGCACTTAGGACTGTAAAATGGGCCAGTTCCTTTGCAAAACAGTCTGGAGTTTTTCAAATGATTAAACATAAAGTTACCATATGACTCAGCAATTCCACTCCTTGGTATATACCCAAGAGAAATGAAAACATATATATTCAAAAACCTGTACACAAATATTCACAGCAGCATTATTAGTATTAGCCAAAAAGTAAATATAATCTGAATGTCTATTAACTGATGAATGAATAAACAAAATATGGTAGAGCCATACAATGGAATATTATTCGGCAATAAAAAAGAATGGAATAATAATACATGTTCCAATGTGGATGAACCTTGAAAAGTAAAAGAAGTAAAGGACCCAGCCACAAAAGATGTAAAATAAGCCAGTCAGAAAAGATCAAATATATTGTATGATTTCACTATGTGAAATGTCCAGAAAATGGAAATCTATAGAGGCAGAAAGTTTGGGGAAAATGAAAAGTAACTGCTACTGGGTACAGAGTTTCTTTCTGAAGTGATGAAAAGGTTCTAGAGTTGCCTGTAAAACTACACAACGAGTGCTCAACTCTGTGAATATGTTAAAAGCCATTGAATTGTACACTTTAAGTAAGTTAATGTTATAGTATATGAATTATATCTCAATAAAGACTTTATTAAAAAATATAGCTTCTGTTTAGGGTGATGAAAGAGTTTTGGAAATAGACAGTGGTGATGGTTTCACAACATTGTAAATGTAATTAATACCACTAAATTGTACATTTAAAATGGTTAAAATGGAAAATTTTATATTATATATATTTTACAATAATTTTAAGAAAGTGCAGAATGGAAAAAAATAACTTACTTTCCCCCATTTTAATTATGAGTAGATTCTTCCTTCAGTAGAATCACTTTGTCCAAAGTAGGAAAATCCCACATCTAAAATATTTTATCAGCCCATAGATAAAGGAAGTATTAACATGATTTTGGAAATTTTATTGAAATAAATCAATCAGTATAACATTTAAAAAATTTGTAAAAGATATTAAAATCAAATGCATTCCCTTTTCAGTTTTACAACTTATAAACTTCGTATATTTGTGGTTCTTAACCTGCCTTAACACTGTTTTTGACAGATGATGTTTGTTAACTGCTTTGCTATTTCCTGTAGTGAGGAAATTGACTGTTACACTTCAGGTTTTAACAAATAGCATTTCTACTAACCTTTGTTAATTATGCTGTGCCTGTATTTTGGGTAACATTTCACGCTATATTTATTCTCCTACTTTGATTTTAGAGCAACTTATTTGTAAGAAAGTGAATTTATATACATTTCATTTTGACTCACCAGCCAAATCTGATTGTGTTGCTTCTAATCCAATTCTACACAGATACTTAAACAGAAATGCACATTGATGTGACTAAACTGAATACTTAAATATACAGCACCTCTTTCAGATTTCAACAGGAATGTAGATAAACAGACATAAATACAGACCAAGCAAAAACAGCCTAGTGCACGCACTGTAAAAGCCATGTGCTTTACAATAAATATTTCTGTGCAAGTCTTTTCAAATACACTGAGAATTATTACTTTAACATGATTGCATTTGAATGTATAGCACTTTGATGGGTTTAGTTTAAAGCAAGTCTATTACGACAGAAAGAAGAGCAAATGTTCTACCATAGTGCCGTTTTATATGAAATAAAACATCAATATCGGAGATGAAAAAAATTAAAGCATCAAACAATAGTAACTCTGTCGTCAATCAAGCTTATTTCAGATAAATGAATACAGAATTTCAAATCTGTGATTACTCATACTTACATTCTTTTCACTTGACAATCCTGAAAATCACTTTACCTAAAAATTTTGGTTCTAAATGTTAGGCTCATTAATTAAAAGAATTAATCCTCTAAGAAGTTGTCACTTAGAAAAGGCGTCTTGAGAAACAGAGTAACAAATACTGATATGAATTATGCCTTGATTTTTAAATTTTTTAATATTTATAAATGTTAATAATATTATATATGGTGAAAATCTCATTTTCTGTGATGAAAAATAAACGTTAATGTTTTTAGATGAGAAAAATAATGACTGATGCACATTGGATGCAAGGGCCAGGAGACTCCAGAAACCATATTTTTTATAAACTTAACAAAAAAACCCCAATACATTTATTAAGTGCACACTTTGTGAAAGACATTTTCTTCTGCATTTTACATACTTGATTTCATTTAGTCCTCACAAAAATTTTGTGCAGTAGGTATTCATTATGTATAGCCACTTCATACATAAGAAAACTAAGGATGAAGAGATTAAGTAGGCTGTGCAAATGTGCAGGAGTAAGAATTTGAACTAGAATTGAATCCAAGTCCATGCTCTTTCCATTACACCATTCTTTCTTCTACAAGTAAACATTCTATCATTTGCTAAAATAATTCAGTAGCATCAGCTGTTGCAACTGTAAAAAGGCTCGGGGAATACCAGACATATTCCTGAAGTCTGACGGGTTAAGCTATATTACCCAGCTACGAAGGGGAAACCATACTTAGGCAGAGCGATCCCTACTTTTCCAAGTTTGACACATCAGAACAAACAAGAAATCAAAACTAAATTAAACTCAACCTTAACATTTATATTTCTTAAAGTCCTATTAATCCAACCAGCAGAGGCATGTAATAATACACGGAAAACAGGATGCTAATTTTATAAAAACAATTTCTACTTGGATTCTGCATGTTGTATATTTCCCACTCTGTATGTATCTTGTACATGTATTTGAACATGTCTTTTATAGGTGTACATTTAGAAAAATTACTCCAAAAGAGAGCTCATCCAAGGTCATCTCACTGGTTAATTTCATTTATAAGTTATAGTGAGGTTTGTTTTTTGGATACCAATACTTTTCTCTTTTTTTTGGCAATCTGAATTACATTTATTTTTAAACAAGTGGGAGGAATATTGAGTGTCTTGAATTTTGTGTGCAAAACTGATCCACGTCACCATCTCACCGTCACAACTGAACATGGCAAGGCAGGTATTGGTTTCCAGCATCACAGGCAACACTGCATGTAGGTTTTTTAATGAATAATGTAAACTTCAGTGTTAAAGCAGCTGGTAGTAATGCTGAACACAGGCTTAGCTCCGTGCCCATTTCAGGAATGAGACGGTCAGCGCTTGAAAACAAACTGTAAGAGAAGAAAAGGGGAGCTAGCATTATCTGACAAAAACAGTGTGTCAAAATATTTTCCCTTTCACACACACAAAAAGAAATACTGGAACATTTAGAAAAACAAAGCACCCATCCCGCCAACTTCAGCCTGTTCTTTAACAAATACTTCAAAATACTGATAAATAATAGTGACTGCAAGCAGAATTCCAGTGCCTGAGCCGATGGCCCCGAGGAAGTCAGCCAACACAGACAGGGTGCCGATGCACAAGTTGCCGAACACAGCTGCTATGGGGATGCACCTATTAAGCTCATGAACCATAGAGGTATCCCTGTGGCCTCTCATTACGATTTGCTGTTCTTTAAGCTGTTCAGCTACATCTTTGGCTGAGGAAACAGACACCACTATCCGCATCTTAGAAAAGAATGCAAATGATCCCAACATGAAGATCCTATAAACAACCACATGGACAGGATCCTCAAATATGGTGCCCATGGACTCAGGAGGAGAAAGGTAGTAACAAAGGCCCACCACTGGGTAACAACAAGCAGGTCCTCCCCAACTGACATCAGTCCACGGTCCTGGTAAATTTACTAAAAATCGAAATGACAGCATCTGGAAAATAACATACAGGTTGGATGATGGGGATGTTGGAGGTGTAAAAGAGCTTGGGGTAGCTGCTGTACCGCCCTCGGTACTGGGCCGACTTAATGGGCAGATCCACACGAAATCCCTGAAAATATATAACAGGAAACACAAAAACTGTAGCAATGAGGTTCATGAGATTGGGTAAATTATGATGATTGAAAGCCTCCCTTAGAGCTTGACCTTTGTCTGTCCTGGTGGCCAGTAAATGGAAGACAGCTATGACTGCACCCTCAAACTCAGTACATCTGCCACTGTTAATGGTAGTGGGACTAAAGGCCTTCCAGACAATGGTTTCACAGATGTTGGTGGCAATAAAGAGGGAAATCCCAGACCCCAAGTTGTAACCCTTCTGTAGCAGCTCATCTAACAGCAGCACAATCAAACCAGCAACAAACAACTGAATGATGATAAGGAGACAGATTCCAGCACCCATTTCAGCGGGATCCCCATACAGGTCCGTCATGACATATACAATGGCTTGCCCAATAGTAATGATCATACCAGATAGTTTGGGGGCTCCACTGAATAGGGCTCTGTCTTTGGGTATATCTCCAACTTCAATGATTTTGGCTTCAGCTAACAACTGCATAATCAAACCAGATGTTACAACTGGGGAGATACCCAATTCCATTAAAGTTTCTCTGTTGAATGCAAAAATAACTCTCATCCAGTAGAAAGGATCTGCAGAATCTGATGACATGATTCCAAATAGTGGTATCTGACAACATACTAAGAAGATGAAAAGAGTTAAGCAGTCCATAGTACCTTCTCTCTCTAAACTGGATTTTCCTTTCAGGTTTCTGAATTTCTGTTAGAACTGCACAGAAAGGTTTGATAACTTCTAAAAATGTGATGCCCATGGCGGCAGCTAGGGCCACCCAGTGGGGCCCAGCGACCTCGGCACGTCCTTTGCTAGGGTCCCGCAGCTCGGGCCTCGGTGCCCGCTCCTGACACGCTCCGGCCAGCCCCACCAATACATTAAAAAGGCATTTTTTAGGGAAAAAAATATAGATGTACATACATATATAATTATAAAGGTAATATAAGCTTACTCCAACTACACAAGAATGGGTCTAATTCTTACTGAAACACTTTTTCTTAGCTTTCCCAACATCCTTTCTCCTCAGTATTTTCCTCTTGTCTCTCTGGCTGTTCTTTCTCAGTCCGTCTGTGAACGTCTCCTATTCTACTCAAGGTCTAGGTTTTAGAACTCCCTAGGGCCAGGTCCTGGGCTCTCTTTCTCAACATTCCCTCCCTAGGTGATCACATTCATTCACAAAGATGTAAATACCATCTGCACCCTGATAATCCCCAGATTTATACTGTAAGCCCAAACCTCTACTAAAAACCTCCATTACTACATAAAAGTTACTTTGTCTAAAAACTGAACTCTTGATGTTCCCCCAAAACCTGTTCCTTCTCTAGACTTCTATATCCTCCACCCTATGGCTCATGCCATCGGACACTTATTTAATTCTAGGGAACCTCCTTGCCCCCATATATAATCCACCACCATATCCCCAAATACATTCTAAATGTGCCAACTTCTCTCCATTTCTACTGTCACTACTCTAGTCCAAGTGACCACTACCTCTCGCATGGACTATTTATTATTGCTCTATGCCATATCCTACAGATTCTCCTCTTTAATTTAAAGACAGTGAGGTCTTTAAATTAAAACAAACAAACAAAAAATAGATACTATCATTCCTCTGATTAAAACTCCTTCAATAATTTCCCCTTGCACTTCAGGTCAAAATTCAAACTGCCAAACCTTGTATATTCTGACCTGCCTGTTCCTATCCAATTTCATCCCAGGTTTTTGCTCCCCTCTGTACTTCAGTGATACTGGTCTTCTTTCAGTTCTTCCAGTAAGCCAAAATCCCTACTGCCTCAGGGCTTTTGCACATGCTGGTTCCTCTACCTGGAACGCTTTCCTCCACTTCTTGCCCAGCTAACTCTGATTCATCGTTCAAGTTACAGCACAAATATCACTTCCTGAGCCACCTCCTACCCTAAATTAGTTCCCCCTTGTGAATTCTCTCTCATAGCATCCTTTTCTTTCATATCACTCATTACAATTTGTAAGTAAATACATATGTGTGTGTATGCATATGTGCATATTAAATGCCTGGCTCTTCCACTACGTTGTAAAATTCATGAAGACAGGGACCATGTCCATCTTGGTCACCTCTGTATAGCCAACATTTTACATAGTGTCTGGCACATAATGGGTGCTTTATAAATATTTGCTGAATTAATCAATTAGTAAAAAGTCTCCTTCTCCACCAACACGCTGTTCCTGAAAGCAACCATTGTAAGTTGCTTTGCAGACAAGAAAACATATGATTAAAGGGTAAAGAGTTCAGGAGATTGGCTCAAGATGGCAGAGTAGAAGGACGTGCTCTCACCCCCCCCTTGTGAGAGCACTGGAATCACAACTAACTGCTGAACAATCATCGACAGGAAGCTACTGGAATTCACCAAAAAAGATACCCCACATCCAAATACAAAGGAAAAGCCACAATGAGACGGTAGGAGGGGTGCAATCAAAATAAAATCAAATCCCATAACTGCTGGATGGGTGACTCACAAACTGGAGAACACTTATACCACAGAAGTCCACCCACTGCAGTGAAGGTTCTGGGCACCAGGCTTCCCAATCTGGGGGCCCGGCAATGGTAGGAGGAATTCCTAGAGAATCAGACTTTGAAGGTTAGCGGGATTTGATTGCAGGACTTTGACAGGACTGCAGGAATCAGAGACTCCACTCTCGGAGGGCACACACAAAGTAGTGTGCGAATCAGGACCCAGGGGAAGGAGCACTGACCTCATAGGAGACTGAACTAGACCTACCTGCTAGTGTTGGAGAGTCTCCTATAGAGGTTGGGGTGGCTGTGGCTCACCGTGGGGACAAGGACACTGGCAGCAGAAGTTCTGGGAAGTAGTGCTTGGCGTGGGCCCTCCCAGAGTCAGCCATTAGCCCCACCAAGGAGCCTGGATAGGCTCCAGTGTTGGGTCATCTCAGGCCAAACCACCATCAGGGAGGGAACTCAGCCCCACCAATCACCAGACAAGTGGATTAAAGTTTTGCTGAGCTCTGCCCAGCAGAGCAACAGCCAACTCTACCCACCACCAGTCCCTCCCATCAGGAAACTTGCACAAGCCTCGTAAATAGCCTCATCAACCAGAGGGCAGACAGCAGAAGCAAGAAGAACTACAATCTTGCAGCCTGTGGAACAAAAACCTCATTCACAGAAAGACAGACAAGATGAAAAGGCAGAGGGCTATGTACCAGATGAAGAAACAAGATAAATCCCCAGAAGAACAACTAAATGAAGTGGAGATAGGCAACCTTCCAGAAAAACAATTCAGAATAATGTTAGGGAAGATGATCCAGGACCTCGGAAAAAGAATGGAGGCAAAGAAAATAATGAAGGAAATGATAGCAACGATCAATAAAATTAAAAGCTGGTTCTTTGAGAAGATAAACAAAATTGATAAACCGTTAGCCAGACTCATCAAGAAAAAAAGGGAGAAGACTCAAATCAATAGAATTAGAAATGAAAAAGGAAAAGTAACAACTGACACTGCAGAAATACAAAGGATCATGAGAGATTACTACAAGCAACTATATGCCAATAAAATGGACAACCTGGAAGAAATGGGCCAATTCTTAGAAAGGCACAACCTTCAGAGACTGAACCAGGAAGAAAATGTGAAATATGAACAGACCAATCACAAGCACTGAAATTGAAACTGTGATTAAAAATCTTCCAACAAACAAAGGCCCAGGACCAGATGGCTTCACAGGCGAATTCTATCAACCACTGAGAGAAAAGTTATCACTTATCCTTCTCAAACTCCCCCAAAATAGACATTTCTGCAAAGAAGATATACAGATTGCCAACAAACACATGAAAGGATACTCAACATCACTAATCATTAGAGAAATGTAAATCAAAACTACAATGAGGTATCACCTAACAACAATCAAAATGGCCATCATCAAAAAATCTACAAAAAATAAATGCTGGAGAGGGTGTGGAGAAAAGGGAACCCTCTTGCACTGTTGGTGGGAATGTAAATTGATACAGCCACTATGGAGAATGGTATGGAGGTTCCTTAAAAAACTAAAAATAGAATTACCATAAGATCCAGCAATCCCACTACTGGGCATATACCCTGAAAAAACAATAATTCAAAAGAGTCATGTACCAAAATGTTCACTGCATCTCTATTTACAATAGCCAGGACATGGAAGCAACCTAAGCGTCCATCAACAGATGAATGGATAAAGAAGATGTGGCACATATATACAATGGAGTATTACTCAGCAATAAAAAGGAACGAAACTGAGTTATTTGTAGTGACGTGGATGGACCTAGAGACTGTCATACAGAGTGAAATAAGTCAGAAAGAGAAAAACAAATACCGTATGCTAGCACATATATATGGAATCTAAAAAAACCAAAAAACAGGGTCATGAAGAACCTAGGGGCCAGATGGGAATAAATACGCAGACCTACTAGAGGATGGACTTGAGGATACAGGGAGGGGGAAGGGTAAGCTGGGACAAAGTGAGAGAGTGGCATGGACATATATACACTACCAAGCGTAAAACAGACACCTAGTGGGAAGCAGCCGCATAGCACAGGGAGATCAGCTCAGTGCTTTGTGACCACCTAGAGGGACGGGTTAGGGAGGGTGGGAGGGAGGGAGATGCAAGATGTAAGAGATATGGGGACATATGCATATGTATAACTGATTCACTTTGTTATAAAGCAGAAACTAACACACCATTGTAAAGCAATTATACTCCAATAAAGATGTTAAAATAAAAGAATGGAGGCAAAGAATGAGAAGATGCCAGAAATGTTTAATAAAGACCTAGAAGAATTAAAGAACAAACAAACACAGATGAACAATACAATAACTGAAATGAAAAATACACCAGAAGGAATCAAAAGCAGAATACCTGAGGCAGAAGAACGGATAAGTGACCTGGAAGACAGAATGGTGGAATTCACTGCTGTGGAACAAACTAAAGAAAAAATAATGAAAAGAAATGAAGACAGCCTAAGAGAATTCTGGGACAACATTAAACACAGCAACAATCGCATTATAGGGGTCCCAGAAGGAGAAGAGAGAGAGAAGGACCCAAGAAAATATCTAAAGAGATTATACTTGAAAACTTCCCTAACATGGGAAAGGAAATAGCAACCCAAGTCCAGGAAGCGCAGAGAGTCCCATACAGGATTAAACCCAAGGAGAAACACACCGAGACACAAAGTAATCAAATTGGCAAAAATTGAAGACAAAAATTATTGAAAGCAGCAAGGGAAAAATGACAAATAACATACAAGGGAACCCCATAAGGGTAACAGTTGATTTCTCAGCAGAAACTCCACAAGCCAGAAGGGAGTGGCAGGACATATTTAAACTGATGAAAGGGAAGAACCTACAACCAAGGTTATCTACCCAGCAAGGATCACATTCAGATTCGCTGGAGAAATCAAAAGCTGTACAGAAAAGCAAAAGCTAAGAGAATTCAGCACCACCAAACCAGCTCTACAGCAAAGGCTAAAGGAACTTCTCTAAGTGGGAAACACAAGAGAAGAAAAGGACCTATAAAAACAAACCCAAACCAATTATGAAAATGGTAATAGGAACATACATATCGATAAGTACCTTAAATGTCAATGGATTAAATGCTCCAACCAAAAGATACAGGTTTGCTGAACAGATACAAAAACAAGACCCATATATATGCTGCCTACAAGAGACCCACTTCAGACCTAGGGACACATACAGACTGAAAGTGAGGGGATGGAAAAAGATATTCCATGCAATTGGAAATCAAAAGAAAGATGGAGTAGCAATACTAATGTCAGATAAAATAGACGTTAAAATAAAGACTGTTACAAGAGACAAGGAAGGACACTACACAGTGATCAAGGGATCAATCCAAGAAGAAGATATAACAATTATAAATATATACGCACCCAACATAGGAGCACCTCAATACAAAACACAACTACTAACAGCTATAAAAGAGGAAATCAACAGTAACACAATAATAGTGGGAGACTTTAACACCTCACCTACACCAATGGACAGATCATCTGAACAGAAAATGAATAAGGAAACACAAGCTTTAAATGACACAATACACCAGATAGATTTAATTGATACTTATAGGACCTTCCATCCAAAAACAGCAGATTACACTTTCTTCTCAAGTGCACATGGAATATTCTCCAGGATAGGTCACATACTGGGTCACAAACCAAGGCTCAGTAAATTTAAGGAGATTGACATCATATCAAGCATCTTTTCTGACCACAACGCTATGAGATTAGAAATCAATTACAGGGAAAAAAAAAGTAAAAAACACAAACACATGGAGGCTAAACAATATGTTATTAAATAACCAAGAGATCACTGAAGAAATCAAAGAGGAAATCAAAAAATACCTAGCGACAAATGACAATGAAAACACGACGATCCAAAACCTATGGGATGCAGCAAAAGCAGATCTAAGAAGGAAGTTTATAGTAATACAATCCTACCTCAAGAAACAAAAAACATCTCAAATTAACAATCTAAACTTACACCTAAAGGAAGTAGAGAAAGAAGAATAAACAAAACCCAAAGTTAGTAGAAAGAAAGAAATCATAATGATCAGAGCAGAAATAAATGAAATAGAAACAAACAAAACAATAGCAAAGATCAATAAAACTAAAAGCCAGTTCTTTGAGAAGATAAACAAAATTGATAAACCATTAGCCAGACTCATCAAGAGGGAGAGGACTCAAATCAATAAAAGTAGAAATGAAAAAGGAGTAGTTACAACAGACACCACAGAAATACAAAGCATCCTAAGAGACTACTACAAGCAACGCTATGCCAATAAAATGGACAACCTGGAAGAAATGGACAAATTCCGAGAAAGGTATAACCTTCCAAGACTGATCCAGCAAGAAACAGAAAATATGAACAGACCAATCACAAGTAATGAAATTGAAACTGTGATTAAAAATCTTCCAACAAACAAAAGTCCAGGGTCAGATGCCTTCACAGGTGACTTCTATCAAACATACAGAGAAGAGCTAACACCCATCCTTCTCAAAGTCTTCCAAAAAACTGCAGAGGAAGGAACACTCCCAAACTCATTTTATGAGGCCACCATCACCCTGACACCAAAACCAGACAAAGATACTCCAAAGAAGAAAATCACAGAAAAATATCACTTATGAATAGAGATGCAAAAATCCTCAGCAAAATACTAGCAAACAGAATCCAACAACAGACTAAAAGGATCATACACCATGATCAACTGGGATTTAGTCCAAGGATGCAAGGATTCTTCAATATATGCCCATCAAAGAATGTGATACACCGTATTAACAACTTGAAGATTAAAAACCATATGATCATCTCAATAGATGCAGAAAAAGCTTTTGACAAAAGTCAACATCCATTTATGATAAAAACTCTCCAGTAAATGGGCATAGAGGGAACCTACCTCAACATAATAAAGGCTATATACGACAAACCCACAGCAAACATCATTCTCAATGGTGAAAAACTGAAAGTATTTCCTCTAACATCAGGAACAAGACAAGAATGTCCACTCTCACCAGTATTATTCAACATAGTGTTGGAAGTCCTAGCCACAGCAATCAGAGAAGAAAAAGAAATAAAAGGAATACAAATTGGAAAAAAAGAAGTAAAACTGTCAGTGTTTGCAGATGTCATGACACTATACATAGAGAATCCTAAAGAAGCCACCAGAAAACTACTAGAGCTAATCAATCAATCTGGTAAAGTTGCAGGATACAAAATTAATGCACAGAAATCTCTTGCACTCCTATACACTAATGATGAAAAATCTGAAAGAGAAATTAAGGAAACACTCTCATTTACCACTGCAACAAAAAGAATAAAATATCAAGGAACAAACCTACCTGGGAGACAAAAGACCTGTATGCAGAAAACTATGACACTGATGAAAGAAATTAAAGATGATACAAACAGATGGAGAGATATATACCATGTTCTCGGATTGGAAGAATCAATATTGTGAAAGTGACTATACTACCCAAAGCAATCTACAGATTCAATGCAATCCCTATCAAACTACCAATGGCATTTTTTACAGAACTAAAACAAAAAATCTTAAAATTTGTATGGACACACAAAAGACCCTGATTAGTCAGAGTGGTCTTGAGGGAAGAAAACGGAGCTGGAGGAATCAGACTCCCAGACTTCAGACTATGCTACAAAACCTACAGTAATCAAGACAATATGGTACTGGCACAAAAACAGAAATATAGATCAATGGAACAGGATAGAAAGCCCAGAGATAAACCCACACACTTATGGTCAACTAATCTATGACAAAGGAGGCAAGGATATACAATGGAGAAAAGACAGTCTCTTCAATAAGTGGTGTTGGGAAAACTGGACAGCTACATGTAAAATAATGAAATTAGAACACTCCCTAACACCGTACACAAAGATAAACTCAAAATGGATTAGAGACCTAAATGTAAGACTGGACACTATAAAACTCTTAGAGGAAAACATAGGAAGAACATTCTTGGACATAAATCACAGCAAGATCTTTTTTGATCCACCTCCTAAAGTAATGGAAATAAAAACAAAAATAAACAAATGGGACCTAGTGAAACTTAAAAGTTTTTGCATGGCAAAGGAAACTACAAACAAGACCAAAAGACAGCCCTCCGAATGGGAGAAAATATTCGCAAACGAATCAACGGACAAAGGATTAATCTCCAAAATATATAAACAGCTCATGCAGCTCAATGTTAAAAAAACAAACAACCCAATCCAAAAATGGGCAGAAGATCTAAATAGACATTTCTCCAAAGAAGACATATAGATGGCCAAGAGGCACATGAAAAGCTGCTCAACATCACTAATCATTAGAGAAATGCAAATCAAAACTACAAAGAGGTATCACCTCACATCAGTTAGAATGGGCATCATCAGAAAATCTACAAACAACAAATGCTGGAGAGGGTATGGAGAAAAGGGAACCATCTTGCACTGTTGGTGGAAATGTAAATTGATACAGGCACTATGGAGAACAGTAACGTTCCTTAGAAAACTAAAAATAGAACTACCATATGACCCAGCAATCCTACTACTGGGCATATGCCCAGAGAAAACTATAATTGAAAAAGCACACGCACCCCAATGTTCATTGCAGCACTATTTACGATAGTCAGGTTATGGAAGCAACCTAAATGCTCATTGACAGACGAATGGAAGATGTGCTACATATATACAATGGAATATTACTCAGCCAGAAAAAGGAACGAAATTGGGTCATTTGTAGAGAAGTGGATGGATCTAGCGACTGTCATACAGAGTGAAGTAAGTCATAAAGAGAAAAACAAAATATCGTAAATTAACGCATATATGTGGAACCTAGAAAAATGGTACAGATGAACCAGTCTGCAGAGCAGAAATTGAGACACAGATATAGAGAACAAACGTATGGACATGTGAGCAGGCACCATGTCATGTGGAGCACGTCCATAATGGTTTAACAGCAGCATTTTATCACTATAGTAAGTTTTAAGAGGAAGGTGGTAAGAAGGATTTCTTCAATAAAACTGTAATTATAAAGTGGCTAATTGTATTGCAATAAAAAAGAAAGTATTTTGGAGTAAAAAATAATTTTGTCACTTTAGAAAGGTGTTAAATTTTTAGTAAGTTGATTTAATGTCTTATACTTAATAGTCCCACTTTCAGAAGAGATATGCATGTTTTGCTCAGTCCTTATCACATTAATGGCAGTTAACTGAAAAATCCAAAATTACTTTTTAGCAAGCCAATGGTTTCATGTTTATTCAAGTTAACGTTGGCTCAATAGGCAGAGAGGACCAGAACTGTCATTCTAATGTGTTTTTTATTTATTTTTAAATTGAAGTATAGTTCTAATTGTTTTAATTCGTTGCACTAAAAATCTGTTAAAAACAAAAACAAACCAAACCTCCTACTTTATTTTTTCTTGCACTTAAAAGAGGAATTCAAAGTTCCTCTAGTAAGTTCAACACCTGGGGGAACTTCATTAAGCACTATTCCTTGAAATTACCACTTCACGGTGCAAAATAGGGGCTTTATAATCTGAAAAAGTTAATGTAACGTGCACCGCTACTCAGGGACTCACAGTGGCACTGGGAAATGCTGCCATGCTATTACCTTAATTAATTTTTCCATCAAATGAGTGGAGTGCAAAAAAAAAAAAAATCATGCCTGAAAGTCAGGGTTTAAAGGATTTGGAGAAACAATGAATTCCTGATTTCAACATTAGCTGAGGAAGACTTTAATTTCTGCTCTCATACAGTCTTTAATTCTGGTAGCTACGTGTCAAGACATAAATGGATGCTAGATAAAGTTCAGAGATACTAAAATGATTAAGGAATCTGTTGACTGCTACAGGTAGTAAACTGTAAAAAGTGTTATGACACTTCAGGATGGAAAAGGCAATGTAAAAGGCATATTATAAGACTGCATAATGTTATGAACTGTTATGAAAGGTATATCCTACTCGAACTTGTTTGCCAAATTTCAAAATTCGAGAATTTAAGATTTCTACAACAAAGGCGATACCAACTTAAATTTTGAAATAATTTAAGACAAATAAAATATTATTCTAAGCTGTGGAGAGAAAACATCAATCTTGTAAGAATCAGTGTAAAACTAAATTTTAATAGTTTGAAGGAGAATTTGGGTGATTTTTATAGATTTTATGGACTTAAAAGTAATCTTGCAAATACATTTGGGTGGGGATAGAGAATAGCTGACTTTTAAAGGTTGTTATTACAAACAATAGTCATAAATTCTCACAAACCTTCCTTTGAGGTGAATGCAAAAAATACAGGTCTGGACCAAACACCAGAATTCTTTGCTTCCTATTAAAAAGTTGCTACTGGCCAATTCTCGAATGAAAGTGTTAGCAGAATTTCAAATCTGCCTCATGCCTTGAACGTAGGAGCAATTCCAGGGTTTCAAGAATTTTTAGCAATCAAGGGAAAGAAGGGGGTTCACTGCATAATAATTAGATGCTAAACAGTCTTTTGACTTATTTAAGCTGCCTTTCTATTTTCCTCATTGACACAGGAACTATCAAGTTTACTCAGATTTCTCTTTGGGCAAGTCCTGGCTAACCTTCTGTGCTCCCCTGTGTATAGACATATATGTAGAATCTGAACATCTTTATAAGTTTCTCCAACCAACCACTGGCAAGCTGGGTCATTTCTTCTACTCTTCATGAATTCATCATCAATCCAAAGTGGCAATTTTAAAATCCTACAGTTTCTCTGAAGATCATGAAATACCTTGATTAGTATAGCCTCACAGTTTTTCTTTTTTACATATAAATTTTAAGAAAAACTAGCTTTTGATCCTAATGTAAATATTCCGATTTTCTAAAGGTACTGCTTGACTTGCTATGTTATTAGGAATACCAGTCAGCTTCCTTGACAAAACTGATCTTGAGGAATCTAAGTTTTGAAAATACTTCTGTTTTTAGACAGCAAAGGTGCCGAGGTCAAACCATATGGCACAAGAGTAAATAATCAGTTGCTTCAAAGAAACACTTGTTGAGCTACTGATGTGTGCTACAAAGAACTATCTCATTTTTTGGAGCACTACATGAAAGGGCAGGTGTTAGGAATGGGGAAAAATGCCAAATCTCACTTGAGGTTACAGCAGCTTACTGACAATATGGTGACTGTCACAGGGACCAGGCAAGGTTATGACGGTGAGATATAAATTGACTATGTGATTAAACCTTAAATGCCTGATGCGACAGCGGTTCATTACTAAGTATTTATAGGGTCTCATCTGTGGTGTGTCAAATTAAAAATCTGATATTTTAACAAACTATGCTAACTTTCTACTTTAAAAATGCATTAATCCAAGCTACTTAAGGAATACTTATGTAACAGTTAAGCAATATTTTATTTATTTTAAAAGTTTATAATTTGTTCAGATATTGTGCCTGAACACTGGTGCTAAGAAGTAAAAATAATTTCTTACCCTTTTCCCTAAAATTTCTGCCAGTTCTTTCAGGAATTCAAACAACAAGATTTCATTCCCTATACCCTGTCTCCTACTTTTTATTTCCTTTCCCTGTTCTCTATCGCACCTGGGAATGTTGACCTTGAAGCCAATGGCTTGACCTTTGGCAGCCACCACCTAATTCCAAATGGAGTCATGTCAAGGCAACTGCACGCAGCAGGTGTACAAGAAATGCTGGCACTTTACCATCAAGTGCAAAGACAGTGCCATTTTTGAGCATTAGCACCACCCCAGAGTGGATAAGAGCCAGGGGTTCTGGCCTGCAGAAAATAGGAAAGCAGGAAAAACACATAAAGAAATGCCTGTGTGTTTTGTGACTAAGGAGCCACAGCCCTAAGAGTAGCTTAGAAAAAGGGCAAATTATTGGTGAAGCTAAAGCAAGGAAATTTTCTTGATGCAGAGCATGTGGTTACATAACCGTAACCCACAGCATATTTGGTTACAAGGACAAATAAAGTTCATTTGTATTCATTGCTTAATGGAAGTTTTTATACATCCATATTGTTGTGCAATACTTTAATATTGATGCAGCACCTAGTGTCAATTGACCTTGAACAACAGTCCATTAAATATCACCAGGCCCTGGTTGAATCAGTAGTTAGCATCAAATACTACCCTGAGGTGTCCAACTCAGAGATGATTTAAGCTTTATGACTTGATGAATATAGCAATGATTTACTTCTTGGCAATAAGGGCACAGGGAGAACAAGCTTCTGTTTTGTTTGTTTCAAGTCAGTGGGTCAGATCCAATATTGGAAAAATTTCAAAAAGTATACTAAATTCTTCCAATGCCTATACTAGGCTTTGGTCCTATGTTAAACATCTTTAAGAAACTGGATTAATTATTTCAACAGCTAACTACTATTTAACATTCTATAGACCCTTTTATCAATTCAAATAACTATAAACCTATATGTATCAAAAAGACATTTTTGTATTAGTCTGGCTTTAGAATCTATTATCTCAATTGAAAACATGAAAAACTGGGTTATGTTGTTGCTTTGTTTTAAGGTGACCAATAAGATAAAGTTTTATTAACACTGGATTTTCCATCACATAATAATGGCTATGGTTTCTTAAAGACTCAGTATATGTAAGTGTTGGGCTAAGTTTTTGACATATACTGTCTCATTTAATCTTTACAACAATCTGATAAATTAGGCATTATTATTCCACTTTACAGATAGGAAAACTGAGGCACAAAGATAGTAATTGACTTGCCTAGACCAACAACTAATTAATGTCATGTGAACCAGAGCTGGATTCAGGTCTAATAAGCTCTGAGGTCTAGCTCCTGGTCACTAGAGTGGACAGTTTTCACTGGGCTCTCCTACTGTAATTCACCACAGATAACTTGCAGGAAATTATTTGGTCCAATTAGCCAAAAGGATTACTCAGACTAGGCCCCTACCAAGCACGAAACACCATTCAGTAAGGAAAGCCTCGATTAAACCCCAAGATGAGTTCTGTAAGTTAAACCTACAGACGTTTATTGAGCGCACGCAAAAGAGATTAGAGGCAAAGCCAAAAACACAGACCTCATTTCAAGAAAAAGAAAATATTCAGGATTAGTTAAAAAGAAGCAAATGTACCAACCTTATTATTAGGGTGTTTCTACATTTTATCTTAAAATGTGGCTACTGTAAAATTATGCTACCTGCCCACATTCTGTACTCTTTCTTAAGTTACTATATACAAACAGACAATATGACAAGCTTTAAAGAGACCAATTCAGCAAAAACTTATAAGTCAACAAAGCAAAAATACTTTCTGATAGATGAAAATATAAGGGTAATTAAAACTTTACATATCTGAATGTATACATTAAAATAATAGGATGACCATTGGTGTGTCATCAAAAATAAATAAATAGGGCTTCCCTGGTGGCGCAGTCATTGAGAGTCCGCCTGCCGATGCAGGGGACACGGGTTCGTGCCCCGGTCCGGGAAGATCCCACATGCCGTGGAGCAGCTGGGCCCTGTGAGCCATGGCCGCTGAGCCTGCGCGTCCGGAGCCTGTGCTCCGCAATGGGAGAGGCCACAACGGTGAGAGGTCCGAGTACCGCAAAAAAAAAATAAAAAATAAATAAATAAATAAATAAATAAATAAAACTGTCATAGGTGAAATGAATCAAATAACACTGAGTATTTCTTACTGATTTATCTATAAATCTATACTGTGGTAGAAGTTTGTTTGCTCCAGGCTTCTGATCCTACAACATGACTAAACGTTATTTGCTCTGGAGATTAAATCACGGACAAAACAAAACAAAGCCCAGATTTAAGAACTCAGTGGTGGGCTTGGGCAGAAACCTTGGCATTCTGCTGGAGAGAAGGAGAAACTGCTACTGAGTGAGCACCCATTCTGTGCCCAGCGCTGGGCTGAGTAGTTTACATAAGTTATTGGATCTAAACATTTCAACAGCCCTACTGAGACCACATCATCATCATCCTTTCACAGCTGAGGTAACTGAAGCCCAGAGAGGTTAATTAACTCACCACAGTCCCAGTGGGCAAGTAGCAGAGCTGAGATTCAACTCCGGATGTCTGACTCATAGACAATGGGGTTCCCCCAAAATTAACATATAAAAATTATATATACATATAGTAATCTTAACTCCTTTTCCTCCAAAAATGACAGGATTCTCAAAATGTAGCTTTAGAAAAGCTGGGGGGCAGGGGTGTGACCCAATCCAAGGAAAGGAACACCCTCATGGAGTGAGGCAGCTACCGTGGCTGGACAAGCAGTGGGGTCTGTGGGGAAACCAGAGTCCTGATGACCTCCAGCCACCCCAGTTGTTTTCAGCTTGTTTCCTACCACCAGGGAATGGAAAGTGACCGGCTCTGTGAGCGGCCATTGGAAGCCAGGCTCCAACAGTCCTGGACGTGTTGGCAGAGGATGGCATGTGTCTTCTGCATTGTGGAAAAGCTCAGAGACACAGTGGCTCCCCCCTTAACACACTGAGGAATGAGTCTGTTGCTTCCTATTTTGCCCTGTCACTCCATACGAAGACGTTAAGAAAAGAACTTTTGGATTCAAAGAGAGAACTTTAAAATAAAAAAGAATAATTTTTGGAAGAAACATTGATAGGAACCAGATGAGATGAAGAATAACATGTTCTGTGAAGTGAAAACAAGTAAACAAGAGCTATCATGCACATCAATAAGATAATTTGAAAAGCACATTGGAATAAAGTAAATAAAGACAACTAGATGTTTGAAAGTATTGAGTGAGCAGATGCCATCTAAATAAGCAGAACTCCTCCATCTAAGGACATCTAGAAACTCAGCAGGTGAAGAAACATTTAAATCCACCTTCATTAAACTGGCAGGTAGAAAAATGGAGCTATAATCTGAAGAAGCACAAGAGCTGGAACTTAGGAGGAAGAAATGTAGCAATCTTAAAACTGAGCTACAAACAATCCAAAGTGATCAGTCCCAAGAAGAGGATCTGACCAGCAGACATCTTCAAAGACCAAATATCTCAGGTCATAGTTAAGTAGCATTCATCTGGGAACTGAGGAGAGAGATGGCTAACTTATATCAGGACTTAAGTGCAGCCTGAACTACTAAGAACACTGAAAACTCCAAGTGCAATCGGGAAAGCCTTCATTCCAAGAGAAGGCATTGAAGTCACTGGGAAGGACAGCACAAAGTCCATTTGATGCAATGCTCAAAAGACAATCTTCTCTCACTAAATGCAAAGCACTTTGTTATAAGGATCATAGCTTCCCCTTTACCAGGAGATATAAAGATTTTATCAGACAAAGCAATTCTCCAACCACAGATAATGAGAGAACCATTCCTAATGACAGCACAAACTTTCAGGAACATGACTCCTATGGCAAAAAATCTATGGGAGCTAATTCATGGGTGTTCGCAAGAGCTCCTAAATTGAGTCAGGTAGTTTTTGGGGAGATTAGGAATAAGACTTTTGGGTCAACATAACCAAGGCTGCCTTTGTAAGAATTAATTCTGAAGAGATTCATATCTGGAGATGAGGATACGAGATTTTTCCCTACTTGTTCTCCAAGAAATGTGTATAACAAACTATAAAAGTGGACTTAGATTAAAAATTTGCTGAAATCTTTAGTCTTTAGTATAGAATATATATTTTTATTATATATATTAAGGTACAATATGTACCAATATATTGTCCCTTTAAAAATTACCTTTATATTATACTATCTTTCCTTCAAATTTGATGCCTTTACAGGATTTTTCCAGCTATAATATCTGTGCTTTCAAGAGTGGTATGCTATCAATCAACCAATATCAACTTTCCTCTTTGACTGACCTTGCAACAATATTCATTTAAGGTATCATCACTCTTCACGGACAAATCATTGTCTATTAAACAGTAATTTATTTGATGTGTTCCTGGAAATTTTTTTACATCACTGGTTTTATGAAACCCAAGTGTTCCATGAAAGAAACTACAAAAATAACACCACCCTATTCACAACATACTCATTAAGCATACTTTTATGAATATAAGTAAAACACTTCATAATCTTATATTTACTATATAATACAATTCAAACTGAATTAAAATGCTTTTTGATATCAGAGTCTTAGGTCTTAGCTATTCCCTGAACATTGTGGGAGACTGGAAAGCATTTTTAGTTAATGCATTTGGGATTAAAACCACTGCTTTTTGGATGAAAAAATAAAGTTAGTTGGCATATTTTGCTTCAATGACCAAAAGAAACATGAGGTAGCAGTGCAAATTAATGGAGATGATAGGTAACTCTTGCATTTTTAAGGGGGAGAATGGAAGAACAACGAAGATTATAAAAGCTTTTTAGGCTAGGCATTTGGTTTCAGCATGGTGTGGTAAAGGGCTTCATTCTAACCATATGCCTCATGCTCTTGAATATCTATGATGAAACTTCAAATGAACAGTAACATTTATATACTTTTCCATAGAATGAAGAATGACAAATCTTCTGAATTTACTTAGGTGAAAGCCAATTAGAAGAGAGATTTAACTCTGGAAAGTAAAAGCACCAAAATATAGCTTAATTAAATAGGGAAGATAATTTTAAAAGCATAATCTTCCTATATTCATGAACTTCTTAAGGGTTCAAATCTAAAGGCCTTAAGTTAAAATAAAAAATCTTAACAATAACAAAGGCTACAACCCCCCGAGATACAGGAACCAGAGAATTTCTGGGAATTGAGAGTCACGTCCACACTAGGGGAAATCTAATGGCTTACTTTGACACCGCATTCCCCAAATCCCACTACCTTCGGACTCAGCTCTGAGACTCGGTGAGCTAACGACGGTTTCCCGAGGATTACAGAACCAGGACAGTATCTCAAATAGAATACTCTAAGTTAAGCCTATAGTTCTACAGTAACATTATAATAACTTTGCTAATAATAACGTGGGTCAAAATTTTTTTAAAAGGTAGGGAAGAATAACCCTATACTTTGGAATTAAAGCATATACTGCTAATTCTTAACTATAACAAAAAAAAAAAGAAGAAAAGAAAAAGGCAATTACAATCCTTTGAAAATGCGAGGAAATTAAAAGTTCAGAATTATCTAAAAGAACCAGAAACTACACTCATATTTTCTTCTCTAAAGAGGGATATTCATATTATGTATGACAGAAATCTCTAATTTTATCAATAAGTGGGAAGTCTGTCTTGGTCTGCTGTATCTGGATTCAATGTAAAGCAATTATACTCCAATAAAGATGTAAAAAAAAAAAAAAGATAATATGGAATGGGGTGAAACAGGTGGGGGTATAGATAAAACATGACAGTCATCAGTTGGTAAATATTAAAGCTGGATGAGTTCATGGGTATACAAGGAACACTTACAGTATTTTGTATACTTTTGTATATGTTTAAAATTTGTGATAATTGTTTAAAAACAAGACGACACTGTAGAAAACAGTTTGGCAGTTTCTCAAAGGTTAAATGTAGAGCTACCATATGATCCAACAACTCTGCTACTACCTACACTGCACATCTAAAAGAACTGAAAGCAGGGATTTGAACAAATATTTGTACACCAATGATCATAGCAGCATGATTCACAATAGCTACAAGGTGGAAACAACCCAAGTGTCAATCAACCGATGAATAACAAAATATGGTATATACACACAGTGGGATTTATTAAGCCAAAAAAGGAATGGCATTTTGTTACATGCTATAACATGGATGAACCTTGAAAACACTAGGTTTAGTGAAATAAGCCAGACATAGAAGGATAAATATTGTAGATTCCACTTACACGAGGTACCTAGAATAGGCAAATTCATAGAGACACAAAACAGAATAGAGGTTACTAAGGGCTGGTGGGAGGGAAAATGGGGTTGTTACTGTTTGATGGTTACAGAGTTTTTGTTGAGGATGATGAAAAAGTTTTGGTTATAGACAGTGGTGATGGTTACACAACACTGTGACTGTATTTAATGCCACTGAACTGCATATTTATAAATGGTTAAAATAAATATGATTTATGTATATTTTACCACAATAAAAAAAGGAATAAAAAAAAGACATTTCCAAGCTACTAATACAAATGAAGTATATTAAGCATATAAAATACATAAGTATAAACAATTAACATGTTTTTATAAACATTTAAAGAAAGGTTCAGTGACAGAGCTGAAAATTATTAAGGTATTTTAGCAGAATACCTAACTTCAATTGACATGAATGGCTAGCAGTAAAAACTGCCCTGGGATTAATTCTACACAGTGGCTGGTGGCATACCAGCCTGTGTATGCATAATTACCACATATTGCTAAGTTTTCTGTGTAGCATCTATTTCATGTGGTCACATTAATTTCAAAACATGAGCAATGGCTATTACTAACAAGGGGACCACAAATCTAATTTAGGAATATGAAGTTTATATTGGTTTGCTTTGTTTTGCAGAATAACAATTGTCATGGCTGGGTGAAAGATACTCTCACTAAACCAATAAATAAAATCAACAAAGGAAATGCATCAGTGAAGCACTCAAAATGTCAGCCTTCAGTGCATACTTATAGCCTAGTAGTTTCTTCAGAACTATACACCAAGACCACTGATGTCCTTCCGAGGTTTAATTTGGCATTGAGCTGATTACCCGGAGACTCTGGAGTTTCCTGCCAGATAAGGGACAAACATACCAACTGGGTATGGTGTGCTACTTGCTGCTGTTTTAAAAAACAATGCCAGATTGCAACACTCTTTGTGCACAAAAATGCCTGACATTTCTGGCTTAAGACCTTTTGGGTCTAATAAATAACTCCATTTCTAATGACAGAGGTTTCTTTCATTGATGGATTTATTAAATAAATAAGTAGTTCATCAGTTTACAGAATGTGTTATTTCACACAATTTAATATGAAAGAACTAGCAGGTGGTACTATTAAGAAGCATCAGTAGTAGGAATTGTTTCATAGATGACCAACTTAATCTACATTTGGAACACTGCCATCCTTTATGAAGTTTTTCCACATAACACATTCAGAGTTTTAGTGCCCATCTACTCAGGGTGTTTATGAAATCCTTGTGCAGCTTTAAACTTGACCTATCCCACTGAATTATATTTTATGGGACTGTGTTAAAACTGCTGTGTATTCATCCAGACCACATTCTTTAAAGGAACTTCAAGCCAGCATCATGAATGCAATTTATGAAATCACTCAGCAGCAGCTGGAGAATGTTTTCAATGAGGTGGAAAATCAGACTGAATGTTGATCACCAAAAAAGGGTGGTTATGTTGAAGTCTATAAATTTAAACTGCAGTGTTAAAGTCTTATTCACACTGATTTAAGTCATTTTTATTTTTTTTCTGTCACAAATACAACAAAGATTAAGGTTTAATGTTAACATGGAATTTTAAAAACACCCAAAATGGCTATGATGTTATACATTTCTATTAGAAATTTTTATTATTTTTCCCATGTTAGAAGACTAATAGCAACTCATTAGAAAATGTTTTACAGCATCCTAAAAGGCTAAAATATATTTTAGAGATCACTGATTCTCCAATTGACTTAGGCCATGTTTGTAAAATTGTACTATTTATAAAAATATTTTTATAAGCAAACCATTTCCTAATGGGTTGTGAAAGGAGAAAAATCAGTGCAAGAGAGAAGTTGGTTAACATGTTAAAACAGAACATGACTAGATACAATGCAGTAACCTGGATTTGATCCTGGGACAAAATAAGGACATTAGTAGAAAAATTGGTAAAATCGACATGAAGTCTGTGGTTTAGTTAATAGTATTATACCAGTGTTAATTTCACAGTTCTGACAAATCTCCCACAGCTATGTTAGGTGCAGATGAAGGATATAAAGAAACACTCTGTAGCATTTCTGCAACTTCTCCGTAAGTCTAAAATTATTCCAAAATGAAAGTTTATTAATTTTTTAATGTTATGAGAATATTGGTAGCTTCTGCAATCCCCTTCTTCTCTACCTTTCCTGTACCTATTGCTTGTGACAAATTTTATTTTCCAAAGTTGGCCACCAAATCTCCTGTCACATGTTCTTTTTAGCCACATTTCCCCATTAAGAACTAGCATTTACTTAGCCATACTCTTGAATCTGAGATCACCCTGAGTCTACTTTAACCAATGAAACATGGTGAGAGTGATGCCATACCAGTTCTAAGTGTAGCTCTTAACTGGCTTGGTAGCTTCACCTCTTACCTCTCTGAATGCTCTTAGAATCCAGACACCATTTTATAAGAAACCCAAGCAATGCAGAGAGGCTACATACAGGTTCTCTTTTCCACAGCGTGAGCTTGAGCCAGAATCAACCAGCCCCCATGAGAGTAAGCCACTCTGGACATCAAGCCCAGTCGAGCTTTGTGATGACAGCAACCCCAGCCAACACCTGATTACAACCACATGAAAGAGCTCAACCAAGCACTGCCCAGCTAAGCCCAGACAACCCACAGAACTATGAGAGATAACAACTATGAGAGATAACAAATCACTGTTTTATGCCACTAAGTTTATGGTAGTTTGTTACACAGCAAAAGATAATTTGGACATGTAATCATCAAAAAGGAAACTGCCACCCAGATGAATTCATGGAAGGGTTGAAAATAGAAGGTCTGAAAAATAGAAGAACTGAAAAAATAATTATTGTTTCTATTTTCACTTTACTATTCTGCCTATTTCTTTCTTTACACAGGATTTATTGATTATAGCAGTTAAGGACAATAAGCGATTTTCAGGAAAAAATACTCAACTAGAACTTCATGGGAGAATCTACATTTTCACATTAACCAAGAGTCAAACATATCAGTTCACTAAATACTTTCTTAAAAGGGACATGAACTACTCATTGCATTTGCTTACTAAATGACAAGAATATTTTACTGACTTCCAACGGCTAGAGCAAGTAATCCAAGCAGAAGCTATAAAAATACTTATCCAAAATTGACTATATAATACAAAATAATAATAGCTGATATTTATCTCAGATATTCCTCACAGTCCTATCAGGTGGCTCTTTTTTCCCTATTTTTTTTTTTTTTTTTTTTTTCGTT
>NW_006777108.1:197102-198318 GCF_000442215.2 Lipotes vexillifer
CCCATTGGCGGAGCACAGGCTCCGGACGCGCAGGCTCAGCGGCCATGGCTCACGGGCCCAGCCGTTCCAAGGCATGTGGGATCTTCCCAGACCGGGGCACGAACTCGTGTCCCCTGCATCGGCAGGTGGACTCTCAACCACTGCGCCACCAGGGAAGCCCTAACTTTTTCTATTTTATCAATAAGGAAAATGAAGTTTAGCAATATTAAGCAACTTGCCTAAGGTCACCAGTTCAGTATGGGTAGGAGCTAAGCTTCAAATCCAGTTTGTATCCACAGTCCAAACCCTTCCACCACACCTCTCCTGATTATATTTTTCTACTTAAGGTTTCTTTCATACATTTTAATAGACTATTAAAAATATTCTGAATCACTAATCAAATAGTATATTTTAAACTTAGTCTAACATCCCATTCCATAGAAGAGATATATATTCTTTAAAAAAAACTTTGTTCTGTAAAGTCTTTTATTGGGCCAGTTGCTATAAGCCACTCAGGTTATAGTAATTTTGTTGTAGCACTTGAATGAACTAAGATAGGTAGCTATAAATAATAGGCAATTTAGCAGAATCTTTGGGGTTAATTACTAATAGCAAATTAAATACCTACGAGTCTTGACATAACACCCTAAAATGTAAAATGACACAACTGTCTTGATCCTACCCCTAAAAATATCTCTAGAAGCAGTTTTTTTCTCCTTTCATCTTCACCATACTTGTCCGGGACTTCACCACTTCTTGACTAGACCATTGCAAATGGCTCCCAAAGGTCCTCTGTGTCTCGAACATATTTCCTCTACAGACCATGTCCCATACTGTGACCATAATTCTGTCCTTAAAGCATATTTTTGATCCTTTTGTTCCTTGCACTCACACAGAAAATACTTTCAAAGTATTTGAAAATCGAAGTTCAACAATTTTAGTAAAATATGCAAAGCTCCACCTCCCACTCCAGCTGCTGCCCCTCTCTGGTCCCAACCATCTCTCAGGTATCACTTCTCACTATATTCCATCAAATATTATTTGCTCTGGGGCTTCCCTGGTGGCGCAGTGGTTGAGAGTCCGCCTGCCGATGCAGAGGACACGGGTTCGTGCCCCAGTCTGGGAAGATCCCACATGCCTTGGAGCGGCTGGGCCCGTAAGCCATGGCCGCTGAGCCTGCGCGTCCGGAGCCTGTGCTCCGCAACGGGAGAAGCCACAACAGTGAGAGGCCCGCGTA
>NW_006777108.1:198479-262282 GCF_000442215.2 Lipotes vexillifer
TCATCATCTTTTTTTCTGCTTAATATTGCTTAAACTCAGGTTTGATTGTTTTTTCCCCAAGTTCTTTTTTTTTTTTAACAGAAAATTCATGCTTCATAAGCTGATAGCACATGCTTACTTTTTAAGCTCAATCATTCATAACAGGTCACTTTGGCTCAGATCAGGAAGGGAGAAGGAGAGAGAGACTGACACCCAGTGCGCCTTTGAAGAGGTCAAATATGGGGATGTAGGCAATTTTTTTCTCTAAAATAGGAATAAACTAGGTAAGTATCGATGCCATTAAAAATAAGTAGGTCTAAAGGTAGAGAAAGGAAAAGGAGTTGGACGAGACAAGATCATCTGCTTAGCATGAGTACTAGAAGAAAGCCCAAGAAGATGTGAACAAGTCCGTGAGCCTCTGCGGGTCCAGTAGCACAGTGGTTCTCAACCTTGGCTGAACACTGGAATCACGTGGGGAGTGTCTCACCATGCAAAATGTACTCTAGAACAATTACATCAGAATATTTAGTGGTGGAACCAAGGCACTGGTATGCTTAAGAACACCTCCAGGTGATTCCAACGTGCAAAGTTGACATCCACTCTGTTAAGACAATGCTGATGAGAAAGGACCAGAAAAGAGAGTTGACAGCTCAGATAACTAGGAAGCAGCAATGCATTACAGTGCCTGTATGCACAGTGATGGTTTTCTTCAGGAATGCTTAGTAGCCTGGGGGCAGGAGCAGATAAAGGGAAGGGTTGGCTTTATCCAGAGTTGAAAACTGGCAGGGATCAGAATAATTGAGAGACCTGATCTTACAACACTGCAGTGAGAGACTGCAGACTTCAGGCTAGACAGGAAGTCACTGAAATAAAGCTTTCAATGAGTTAGATGAACAAGCAGGAATAGTGGCATGAAAGAGGGACATGACATCAGAGAATAGGATCCCTGGGTTTAAGATTTAAGACTTCAGAGGAGGCATCATTCTGAGTGAGCATATATTCAAGACCAAGGCCACACTGGAGAACTGCCGGAATAGAGAAAGAAAATGTCAGTGGCATAGAAAGTCTTTGGAGAACAAGGGATCGAGGCAAGGGTGTTAGCTGGGGCATTATCATGAATGTTAGAGATACCTAGGCTGACTATAGGAGCTGGGAAGGGGAAAAAGCCAAGTCCAAGGGCCCTTTAAATCTGGAGCAAGTAGAGGATGGCAGGTGGTATGGAGCTTAGAGGATGGCGTCCTTATTAATGCAGTAGAAGAAAAATGGACTGAAGTGGCAGCAGCAGAACAACCCTGATCACAGAAACCAAGTCCTAAACACACACACTTAGAATGAGCAGCATCCATCTGAGAGGGCTGAATCCTTTCAATTAATGGAAGAAAATAGAGGAGCATCTTTTCATACCTGTATTTGTTCACGTCACCCTCACCCACAGCTTAATTTTCATCAATGGCTTACACCGCTCTTAAGATAAAGATATTATCAGGGCCCACAAGGTCTAGCATGATCTGCGTCTGCCTAACTCTCCAGCCTCATCAAGTTCCACACCCACTCCTGGCTCTCTGCACATCAGCCTAAGGGCCTCCTTCCAATTCACCGAAAGTGCTCTATGTGCCCTCCCACCAAAGGGACATTTTGATTTCCTATTCCCTCTGTCTGGAACCCTCTCCTCTCCATTCCCTCTCTATTCAGTTAACTCTTACACATGTTTTCGCTCTCAAGTGTTACTTAGGGAAGACTTCCTCAAACTTCCTCACTTGGTCATCTGTTCTGATAGCACTTATCAACACTGTAGTTTTACACTTATTCAGGTGATCATATCTGTAATGTTTGTCTCTCCAACTGGACTCTCATTTCTGTGAGGGCACAGACTGTCATCTATCATAATCACCATTTATTCCCAATGCCTAGCAAAGTGACTTTCATATGGCAAGCCCACTATAAACGTTGTCAAATGAATAAATGAATAAGTGAATAAATACATGAATAGATATAAATGAACATAACGAAAAGGCTGATGTAATCTTGATACTATTCTTATAGCAGCCAGAGATACTATTTCTCAATGGCTTCATATATGCCAGATATGGCTACTCATTTAATCCATGCATCAACCTCAAATATAGGTTTTATCACCGCAATTTTATAAATGAGGAGACTGACACTCAAAGAGATTAAATGACTTCCCTACTGTCCCCCACCAGAGAAGTACCAGAGCCAAGATTTTCTTAGGTAGAGGTATTCTATCTCCAGGTAGAGCTGGCCTTAGGATACCTTCAGTTCAGGCCAAATTATTCCTCAAAAAAGCAACTTTAGATGTGCACACATATCTGAACATGCATCAGTTTGAGTAGCTTCAAGCTGGTACTCTTCACCTTGAATTTTACAATAGAATAAAAGGCACCAAGAGAGCTGGAAACTGGATCAACAGAAGAGAACAGAGTTGGATGGAAAGCTCCATAAAATCATGGGGAGGATAGTAGCCAAAATACTTGTAGGCAGTCACAGAGGATCAGAGAGAGGAGGAAGAAACAGCACGAAAGGTTGATTCACTGACTGTAGAGAGCTTCCCTGAGGTGAAGGGGAATTTTCATTCCAGGGAGACCAGATCCGGCTAAGAATAAGTCTCTTCCTTATCCGCTGGGATAAGACTCTGACATCACCATTTAGTACTTATATTCAAATACATGAGCATCTTTTTAAGAAAAACTGGGTTCTAATGGCAGGAACCCCTATGGCTCATAATCATGCAGAAGTAGAGTGGTTTTCATTTGGTAACAGTACTAGACCTGTCTCCTTGACATTGCAAACAGAATTCCAACTTGCCACAGTGGCAGGTCCAAAGCACATGAACACCTATATACACATAGAATATGTGAGAAAAGAAACTTTCACATTTTTCTTCTATCTAGTTTTGGTCAAAAATCCAAGTAAGAGAAGAGCCATTTCACATGCTATATTAGTTTCCTAGGGCTGCCATAAGAAAAAGTACCACAAACTTAGTGGATTAAAATAACAGAAATTTATTCTCTCACAATTCTGGAGGTTAAAAGCCTGAAATCTAGTGTCAGCAGGGCCGTGCTCTCTCTCAAGTCTCTAGGGAAGGACGCTTCCTCCTCTTCCCAGCTTCTGCTGGTTGCTGGCAATTCCTTAGGGTTCCTGCATCACTCCAATCTCCGCCTTCCTCATCACACGACCTTCACTTCTCTGTACGTGTCTCTGTGTCCAAATTTCTCTCTTTTTTTAAGGACACCAGTCATTGGAGGAAGGCTCACTATAATGAGTATGAGCTCATCTTAACTTCATTACATCTGCAAAGACTCTATTTCCATAAGGTTACATTCAGAGGTACTGGAGGTCAGGTCTTAAATGTATCTTTTGCAGGGACACAAGTCAACTCGTTCCTCCAGAGAGCTTAAATGCTACTTTTCTATAAATTGAAATTACTAGAAGGCAGCATACCTGCACCCAATCGACTCAATTCACTTCACTGAAGGCTTTTAGTCCTTCAATAAAATGCCCTTTATGTATATTAAAAGTTTAAATAAAAACATGAAAAATATTAGCTTCTTTTACAAAATCACCATTGAACACAATAATCATTATGTTTTTACAAAAAGCCTTTTTTAAATTACCATGAGAAAAACTTGTTTCTCCTGATGTCAGTGAAAAGTTTTCTTTTGTTTGCAAATTACTAAGCTTTAGTAGTCTACACTATAGTGGTCTACTTATACTTAGTGGTGTATACTATAACTACAGTAGTGTGGGGCAGTGTTTCTCAAATGTTAGTGTGTGTCAAAATCACTGGGTGGGAGTGACACACAAAACACACACACACACACACACACACACACACACAAATCACTGGGTGGGAGGGTTAGGGAGGGAGATGAATAAAATCCCAGGTGTCTAGGACCCACTCCAACAAAATCAGAATTGATGGGGATGAGGCCCAGACATATGCACTTGTGACAAGCATTCAAAGCGAATCTGATGAACACTAAGCTTCAGGACCACCAGGTAGGGTTTTTACACTCCCTTTCCCCCTTTATTCTTAGGGGTGTACAACTTGCAAGTTCTATTTTAATGGTCTTGTGGAGTTCATGTCCTTTATTGCAAACTATATCATATTTTTATATTTAAATGTAAGATTAACAAGCAATTTCTAACCATTCCACTTTTGAATTACTCGTTTGAAATAATACTTGTGACTATTTTTTAGATCCTGCAGCAATTTTTTCCAAAGATGACATACATTCTCGAACAGATGGCTCTCTATTCCTCCTCACCATGTCCCTCTGTGGCACACTGGAGGAAGAAACTACCATTCCCTTCAAAGATGAAAAAGAAAGGCTTGAGTCCAAGTCAAACTGTGTATTTATTAAATACCTTTAGTATGCAAGACACTATTAAAAATCACCTCATCGGGGCAGGCTATAAAGCTACGGAGGTGCATCTCTGAATATGGAAAGGTTAGTGCAGCACTGAAGCACTTCCTAGCTCACCGATTCACCATCTCCTTTTTGCACAGAATTAAGCAGTCTGGACAGCTTAATGATTTTAATTGATCAGTATAAGCCGTCATGAACAATTCTGAATAAGAGCTCCAAGTTCAAGTACCTTCTTCTTTCCACATTATTTTTCTCATCTTTATTTCACATGTAAAAATCAACTAAAACCTCTCAACTTTAAGATTATAAGGTACTATAATGTACTACAGTCACTAAAGTAAATGTATATATATATATATTAGTTCCTATGGCCTTGAAACTATCTGAAAAAAAATCTAGAGTTGGTTTGAAGTCTTTTGTGAAATCCCTTGTGAGACTCAACTGTTGACTGTGGTTAGAATACATTCAAAAGTATAATCAGATTGCATCATCACCATCACCTGCTCAGAGGCGCATTGAAGGCACATGTACTTGTGAGGCTGAAGCTGGCTTATTGTACTACACTCTCATGTGGGCTTGCCAGAGAGATTAGTCACCATTTTGCAGCTGGTTTCAAATTCAGTTGCTGCGATACAAGTGCAGATGCAATGGCTTACCCTAATTATATTGCTCCAGTTTAATCTTTCCATTTGTAGCATACATACTATCTACTGGATCGAGTTCAAGACTCTGAAATTGGTTTCAAACTGAAGAGACTTCAAAATCACACATTTGTGACCCTCCCCTATAGCTTGCTAATCACATTTCATCACCGTACCTTTTGGATCTTCTGAATCCATCCCAAAGGTGTTTTTAGCTCTCTAAGCCATCACTGAATCTTGTTAATAAAAAGGCAGGGGAAACTGTTCTTAAAAAACATTTGTTTTAGTAAAATAAAAGTTATGTCTTCTCCAAAGACACTTTTTGACCTTAATTTTTTTTTTCCCCCATTTTCTCTCTGCTTGGAATTAAACATACTAAAAAATCCTAAGGAAGTTATCGTAATCAGTGATTTGTAAACTTGACCGATAATCAAAAGCACCCTATAGGTTTCAGGAAGAACACAGACTTCCCAGCTTCATCAACCTATTGAGTCATAATTTAAAGAGGTTTCTTTTAAAATTAACCTACAAGCTAAATAAAGCTTATTCTGAGAGTTAGAATGAAAGAAAGAGAAGAACAGGTTTCTGCCCATTTCGGGCGGGTCTCTTTGCTGCCTGCTATTGTCCATATCTAATAAATGTCTTGTGTCAAGAATAATATCTGTACACACAACATAGATAAATTAGAAATTTGGGAGTAACATATACACACTACTATATATAAAATAGATAAACAACAAGGACCTACTCTATAGCACAAGGAACTATACTCAGTATTTTGTAATATCCTATGTGGGAAAAGAATCTGAAAAAGTATATATACACACACAAATACACACACACATATGTTTGTGTATATATATGTATATACATATATTAATAAATGTATGTATAACTGAATCACTTTGCTGTACACCTGAAACTAACACAACACTGTAAATCAACTATACTTCAATTTAAATTTTAAAAAATAAAGAATAATATCTATACAAAGAAATGAGGTAAATCGGAACTTTTAAAACAAAAGAAAATACTAGAATCATCAGATCCACAGAAGATAATCAGACAAGAGGCTCCAAGAGGATATTTTTGGATGTGAACAATAATGATGAGGAATAAAACACCTATTTCCAAATACTCTTAATTTCTTAGGCATATGTTTCTATTTGCTGGATGAAAATAGTTTTTTATCAAGATAACTTAAAAGTATGATTTTGAAGGCATACATTTTAAATTTTAGACTATACATTTCTACTCTCTTGTTTCTTAATCATTCATTCATTCATTCCACACTAGTGTTGTGAATAAAGTGGTAAACAAGAATAAACAAACCATGCACACACCATGTGTACCATACCACATATGACATTATAAAAAATTAAAATATTAAAACAGTTTTATGATTAAAATAAAGTGTACTAAAATAAAGTGTAAGAAATTCACATCAATGTATTTCAAAATACCATTAGGGATAAAGATAACACATTCAAGTTACAGGGGACACATTATTTGGAAAAATCACTCAAGTTCTGCAATGTTTCCTCTCCCCAAATGAATGATGCCAGTTTTACTTTATTATTTGATCTAAAATTTATAACTTATACAAAAATATGAAGTTATTAATAAATGTTTTGCTACAAAATGTTCATCAACACACTGTTGACATAATGAATCACTGTGTTAATTCTAAAAACTGGATTTCCCCAAAGTCTAAAAGCTACACAACCATGATAAATAGAATCTACAGTACTTTCAGTTACTCTGCTTAATATTCTAAAATTAAACCATTAAACAACAAGCTTAATTAATGCAACTTTCCTAAACAGACTTTCACATGAATGACAGAATGTTAATCTAACAATTATTTATGGCCAGTTATAAACTTAAGCATACACAGAAGTGGTGAAATTTAACCAAATCTTGAACTCAAAATTTTAAACTCACTCTCCCATCCAGACCACAGGTCCTGATCCATACAGTTTACAAATTAATTTACAAATATTATTTAACATTTATTTGTTCAAAATACAAGCTATTTTACAAACACATCACACTATGTATGGCCTAGAGTGGGAAAAAATAGATGAATTAAATACAGTAGAGGTTATCTTATCCAGTGTGATTGGAATCATTTCTTCATTTAATAAAAATCCAGATAAACAGGAAATCATTACAAAACACACACTTTAGACATTACATTTCAAAATAAATAATGTCCATTTATTGACAATAAAGTGAATAATTTGACATTACTTAGAAGAAATACAAATTTTCCTGGCACTGGTACTTCCCATGTTATTAGTATTTCTGAATGGTGATTCAGACTGTTATTCAATACAACATAGAACTATTTCTAGGGCATTTGTAACTGACATGAGTAATTTTTGGCTCTGGATTGCTCTTATCTCCTCCTCCTCCTCATGTTGAATCCATCCTTTTCTGTCACAACCTGTATGGTTTCTGCATCATCCACAGTTTTATCTAAAAAAAACCCTGTGACTATTGGTGTACCATACATTAGTGTCTCACCAACTGACAAAAGTCAATTTGAGATAATTAAAACATATACACAACAACAACAAACCATGTCCTTCAGAATCTCCTTGTAATTCAGGATATTATTAGATTACAGTTTTCACCAAGGTTCTGGAAACGCTTACGTGGAAATTTTGCTCTCTACCACTATACTATTTCTAAAATGTTTGATGTCATCTATTTTATATGACTACTAGTCCTGTCTTACACTGTTTTCCCCAAATCCAAACTTAAAACTCTTTTTCCATATCTACTCTTTAAACAATCCAAAATCTGATTCAAAGGTCGGAGCAAGGACATTACATTCCAGAGCAAAACTATGGCTTAGGTCACTTTCTCTAAGGTCCTCCTCAGGACAGGGATGGGAAGAAACAATGTACAGGGAGCACGTTGTTCATTTCAGTAAGTTTATTTACAAGTGTTTCTATGCTGAAGGTACATATTAATGGGGAAAATCCTATAAATAATTTAGAGTCCATCTGGCTGAAAAACTAAAAAAAATCGTATGATGTATATTTTTCTAAAGTTCTAGGATTTGTGAATTTGCCTATAAAAAAGCTTTAGTTTGTTATTTCTAGTTGTATTACTGCCTAAGGTAACTGTAATTCCCTCTTTGAATTTTTTTACTCTATTGCCACATGCTCTGCTTTTTTATGTCATCATTTTGAAGAACTGTTTCAACTACATGGTATGACAAACCTGCAATAAAATTGGCATTATCAATAAAAAGGGAAATCATTTGTAAATTTTTGAACAACAGGTTGATCAGAAGAAAATTTCTCCTTACAAGTGCCCAATACCCCAACATCTGACTTTTCCTCCACTTTCACCCATCTGTTACTTGATGTAACCTTCCCACATGGGGAAGATTTGGGGTCAAGGCCTTTATTTGCACTAGAGCCGCCAGATTAGAGTTCTGAGCTTTCCTTAGAAAGCCCAACATACAATTCATTATACACAATATCCAATTATTTTTAAGCAGATGAGAACTTAGAGACATTTGCATATCAGTCTGATGTAGATTCCTAGATTCTTTAAATTATCTCAGCCACACCTAAGTTGACAGCTCCATTTTTCTATTTTAGCAATTAAACTATATGGACTATTTTCAAAACATTTAACTATGTTTTTGTAGAAATACTCCTTTTTTATACTCATATATTTTTAAATTAAATTGTGCAATTACAATAACAAGCACACATGTTGAGGAGCACAGAGGGTGACAATTGGACAGGACACCACTCTGCTGGAGAAGGAGAAGCATATCGGCTCACCAGAGAATAGCCTATCAGCTGCCAATATTCAAAGCTTTAGAGAAAAGTTGGAGAATATTGGTCAATCTGCCAACTCATTTAAGTGAAGTTCCGTTAAGACTTTTGCTATATACTTTTCTTTGAGAAAAAATGGGACCCTTCTTTTCCATAGGAATGGATAAAAGAGGCACTGAAAAGGAAGTAAAGGTATTTGGAGGAAATTAAAGAAAAATAAATTTTGAATTTACAAATCTTTGTCAAAGACTAATCCTATATTTCCAATTCTTATTTCAAAGATATACTTGTATCATTATATTTTTAAATAAAGGTTTCCAAAGAAATTTGGTGAATACAGATCTTCTTTGACTTATGACAGGGTTATAGCCCAACAAACCAATGGTAAATTAAGAATATCTTTAAGTCAAAAATGCATTTAATACATCTAACCTACTGAACATCATAGCTTAGCCTGGCCTACCTTAAACATGCTCAGAATAGTTACATTAGCCCACAGTTGGGCAAAATCATCTAACAAAGCCTATTTTATAATAAAGTATTGAATTTCTCATATAATTTATTAAATACTGTACTGAAAGTAGAAAACAGACAGGTTGCATGAGCGCAGGATGGTTGTAAGTGGTTGTTTACCCTCATGATCACGTGGCTGACTGGGAGCTGCAGCTCACTGCTGCTACTGCTGCCCAGTACCATGAGAGAGTATCATGCTGCAATTCTTAGCCCAGGAAAAGATCAAAATTCAAAATTCGAAGTACAGTTTCTACTGAATGCCTATCACTTTCATACCACCGTAAAGTGGAAAATCCTAAGTCGGGGACTGTCTGTGTATAATTAAATAATAAAAGTCAATAACAGAATTTTTAAGTGTAACTTGTACATAGTGAAACATAGCTCATTTTTCAAATAAGATATGAATGCAATTTCTTCCATGTGGATACAGATACTATTGTATTTTCATTAATAATTAAATCTGACAATCTGAATTCTATCAGTTAAACTAAAATAGCTAATTTTGACCACCCACAAAGCTGTAAGTAGCATAGGAGAACCTGGAAATGCTAACATGAACTGGTAAAAAAAAAAATCTCCATTTTAATTGGATTACTATTTTTTCTTTAACAACAACAACAAAAGGTATTATCTAATTTATTACTTCAATTAATCAACAATGAAGATGGAACGAATTTAAGCAACAAAGTTAAGAATCGCTGAATGGAATATCTAGCAGCATTTACTGAACAGACACGCTTAACTTGAGGCTTTAATAATTCCAGAATGACTCAAGTAGCCAGCCCACAAGAGTACAGGGCTGTTTCAAAGACAGAATGATACCAAATATGTCATTGTGCTCTGAAATCTTTAAAGCACTAGAAAATAATAGACATTCTTACTAACACATATTAATTCTAATGATGTAAAACTTTTTCATTAAAGATCGTATAATTTGTATTTCCAGGATTTTCCAAAATTTTAAGTGATTACTGACAACTTTCCAAAAGTTATTCTAAGTAGTATTTTAATAAATGTTAAGTTCAGTAAAATACTCAGTTTTGTAAGATCCTCCATGAAAAAAGCAGTTTTAAGCCAGTCTGGAAAATGCTGAATGAACCGAAGTTAGATATTTTCTAGACACAGTAATATATTAAAGACTAAAAGTTTCTTATGAAATGTTTTCAACCATTTTAAGCCAAGCATTTCCCATACTTAATTTAAACATGATTCTCCTTTATCACCAACTATTAACATCTAAGAAAACTAGTAAATGTTTCCAATTTAACTCAAATATTACTAAGTCATCTCTTATTCTGTCCTAATAGGAAAAATTTTACATCAATTTTACATTTTTTTGACCTACCACCTTTTGTCATATATGTTATATGCAACATGTGTTCACCGCTAATTCTGGGTAAACCTGTTATTTAGCTACATGGTGAACAACCTGCAATGGTGTCACCAAGAAACCAATTAAATAAATACAAGAAGGTAATGATCAAGTGCACAAAAGAAATAACAATCAAAACACCAAAATTAATAGAATTCATAACAATAAAATAGTTTTTCATACAAAAACAAATATTTGAGATCCGTCATATATATATCAACAGAAGACAACAAAAATTGAAACAACAATACAGAATTACTGTCCTTGCTTTAAAAAATAATAATACTGATCTTGAGATGGAAGTATATAAGACAACAAACATGGCCAGAGTTTACAAAGTTTGAGATGTTGAAAACATAGCTTTTGTAATAGCAGATTTTCCTACCAAGCCGTCCATCCTCTAAAGTACTATGAAGGTAAGTGGAATACAGAAATCTACCAAAAGAATTTATCTTCAAAAAACTTAAAAATTATCCCTCAGCCCCAAACATTCTATAAACATATGTACTAGGCTGTGAATCACATCTCAGCATACATAAAGATTATCATTTGGGCCATATTCTCTGACCACAGTGCATTAAATTAAAAATCTCTACCAAAAAGATAACCAAAACAAAACATCTCGTATACTTGGAAATCTTAAAATATTTTAAATCACTCAGCAAAGAAGGATTAAAAATTGAAAACTGTAACACCACAAACTAATGGAAGTAATGCAAACTAAAAATTGGAAGCTGCTAATTAGCAATTAACGGGAAATACAGAGATTTTAATAAGTATATTAGAATATTAAGAAGTTTAAAAATTGATGAGCCAAAAGTAAGCAACCAACCTAAGAACCTAAAGGTGAATTATTAGAAATAAAAACCTATAAAGATGGTTGCTACAAAAATCAACTACATGTTTTTATACTAGCAACAATATAGAAAATGCAATCTTTGAAAAGAAAACATTTTCAGGAGGACAAAGTAGTGAACACGCATGTACCCACCACTCAATCTAAGAAATAGAATTTATGTTAACCTTGAAGTCCCCCGATCTCACACTTCCTTACTCCCACCTCAAAGGTATATTCCTCTCTCTAAATTCCATGTTACCCATTCTCTTTTTAAAGTGTTATCATATTCATTTTAGTTTTACATGTTTTAGAACCATATATATATGGAATGACAATCACAATGTTTAGACAATATTCTTCAATGATTTGCCTTTCTCATTCAACATATCAATATCTGGGATATTGCTACTTGTACTTTTTAGTTCTTCATTTTTACTTGGCATTCCATTTTATAAATATACCACGGTTTATATATCTGTTCTAATGATGAACATTTGGGGGTGTTTCTTATGTTTTATCAGTAAAAGCAATATTGTTATTGGAAACTTACAGGCAGAAAAAAGAAAAAAAATAACCTTGACCTAAGTCTAACACTTTGTACAAAAATTACTCAAAAGAGACCACCTAGTTTATGGTATTTTTGTTACAGCAGCCCAAAGGGACTTAGACAGCAGCATAAGCAAGGGCTAAAAACAACATCGGGTAAGACAGGTCATTTTAATGACCTTATCCCCAGCTGGTCACAAAACAACACTACAAAATGTAATAGAAGGACACATCAAACAGACCCTTGTTTGGAACAGATGACTTCTGAGCAAACCCTACTCATCCCACAAACCTTGCTTGCCCTTGTAGGCTAAGTGCCTGACTTTCAACGCCAAGTCTCCCAGTGAGTGGTTCACCTTCTCTCCAGTTTCTTCTGCTTTGTTTCACAGTATTCTGCCCTCCTGGGCTGCCGCTCCTCAAAAGGAACACCAACATCTGACCTGTCCAGCTTAGCCTCAGGACTCATCTTCACAAAAGATGGTAAGCTAACAAAGGCTGAGTCTTCCTGACGCTCACTGGTGAGGACCCACAATTGAACAACTTTCTAATGTTCACCCCTACAAAAATTGATCTAGAATCTCACTTACATCTACATTGGATGTGCATTATATAACTATTCACATGTATATAATTCTGATAAGTTTGAGAATACGGATAGAAAAACAAGGAGATGGAAGTTCATTTTAGACAAAGAGGAAATAAAATTCCTTAAGGGTGACAAAAAATTTGAAAATATGTAAGAAATTATTATGCAAGGCACCAAAAGACTGGGTATTAAATAGCTAATTAGCATTTTTGATGGTTAGGACTCCCTTTACCCTCCTCTCTCTACCCCCTCCTTTCCCCTCTCACTCTTTCCTTCCTACACACACACACACACACACACACACACACACACACACACACACACACACACACACGGACACTCTTTGTTGGTTAAGAAATTCTTAAAAGAGATCCATACAATATAACTGCCTATATCTATATATACACAATATACACATGTATATTTGATACTTTGTACTATCTTTCCCTTAAACCACATATTATTGGCAAAAAAAAAGTCCTAATATTTATGCCCACTGTATCTGTTGAAACACTTGTCTCTAGTTACTACAGTTGCTCATTTCAGTCAAATCAGCTTAGTATGTACTGATTATAAAATATAATTTTAAGATGGCAAAAAGAGTAGTTAGAAAAGTACATTATTATTTTATTAGCAAAATTTCCTTCTATTTTTGAATTCTATCCTAACAAAGGACAAATATATTGACTCATTTTAAAAGGTTCCCTTTAAATGTTTCAAGTTATAAAGCACTGCTGCTTTTGTAAAAGATACTATTAATTTCTTAATAAAGTGTTAAACCTGGTCCCATTATATCCAAAATGGTAAATGCTAACAAATATATGGGTGATTAAATCACGGTCGCTGTCACTTGGGTAACTGTTTAATACAGAAACAACTCATAATATATATACCTCTACAAAACTAAAGCTGAACAATCAATAATTTTGTCTTCCTTCGTTTACAGGTAGCTTATTCGACATTAACTAGTAAATCAAGAATGAAAGGGAGGGTTGTAAATCACAAAGAAAAGATTCATTTTATTCTTAATTCCCACTTGAATGTATGTAAAATGTTAAGTTACAGACAGTTAAGGAGAAGCTGTTGTTTTGGAATATGTAATTGCTATTTAGATGATAATGGCATGGATGTCTCAGTAGAACCATGATCCAAATTTGAATAAGGTCTTAATGAAGGAGGCTAAGAGAAGAATGACGAATGAAATACAACAGTGTCAGCAACAGACCTTAATGAAGCAAATTACTTTCAGCACCTTTGTAATTCAGGAGGAGCTGCATAAGAAAAGTGACAACTAAAGGATCAAAAGCAGGACCTTTGCAAACTAAACATGCTTACAACATGACATCACTGTCTGGGCAACAAGGCATTGTGGAAGGCAGCCTCAATGTTTGGGTTTTACAGTTCACATCACAAAATAACTACATTAAAAGATCTGGCTGGGCAAACCAGTTTCCTTAGAAAGCATCTTTACATGTCAGGTTAATGACATTTCTGAACAGAAAAAGAATTTAAATGTCCAAAGATATCTTGGCTGATTTTTAAAAAGCACTAGATATTAACACTAAGAATAGTTAGAAGGCAAAATTAAGCTGGATTCTGGATCATACAAAATTAAAGAGGTCTTTTTTTAAGTTCTAAAATATCTACTTTTAAATTAGTTGTTAGATTTATGAAGCATACAATGCACACTACTTAATAAGTAATGGAATCACTTTACATATTCGTATTTTAAAATCAATTTCGCTTTTGCAAAATTGCACTGAGGCAACATGAGAGCATATGGCATTCTCACTGCCAAATGGAACATACGTTTAAACATGTTTAAATGATTTACTGAAGGTAACATTGATGATGGTGCTAGAAATGAAACACAAGGCTTCTAGCTTCCAAGGAAGCCATTCAAGGCAAGTAAGAGTGCCATAGCTACAAATTTAATTTGATACCCATAAGAATATTTTCTTAAGACTTCTAAGTTACAATAAAGTGATGATAAAATTCATTCCATATTAATATTGTAGGCAGGTCAACAAGCTTACTACCATAACAGATACAGTTTTTGCTGCAGATACCAGTATTCACAACCACAGAAACTGATTCTTGCCTATTTATCCTAACTCCTCAAACATGTACACAAATAGTAATTCTATTATCCAAATAATGTTAGCACAATTATCTGTGTTTATAATGAGAAAACAACTCCTCAACATTAATTAATGAGGGCCCTGCCAGTCACGTTGCTGCTTCTAGGGACTGATTGAAGATGTTTTAACTTCAGAAATAAGAAGGGGGGACTTCCTGGCGGTCCAGTGGTAAAGAATCCGCCTTACAATACAGGGGACGCTGGTTCAATTCCTGGTCGGGGAATGAAGATCCCACATGCCACGGGGCAAGTAAGCTCACGTGCCACAACTACTGAGCTCGCACACTGCAATGAGAGAGCCTGCGTGCTGCAAACTACAAGAGCCCATGCGCCCTGGAGCCCGCCCGCCACAACTACAGAGCCCATGCGCCCTGGAGCCTGTGCACCACAACTAGAGAAGAGAAAACCTCCACGCCACAACTAGAGAGAAGCCCGCGCACCACAACGAAAGATCCTGTGTGGCACAACTAAGACCTGATACAGCCAAAAATAAATTAAATAAATAAATAAACAATAAATAAATAAATCTTTAAAAAAAGAAAGAAAGAAATAAGAAGGGGACAAAACATAAACCTGGTGTTAAGAAAGATTCTCCATCATCTCCCTGGGCCACTGTGAGGATCTTAGGCACCACTGCAAATGTCTGTACTATACTGGATTATTTTTAAAATCTAAGTTAAGTCAAGATAGACTATCCAAAAATAACAGAAACAACAGACAGAATGTAGAACATACTGGTTAAAAGCACAGACTCGATCTAGTTTAAAATCCCAGCTCTGGCACTTACTAACTGTGCAATCTTGGACAAGTTATTCAGCTTCTCTCACAATTAAGTTTCCCCATCTGTGAGTTGGGGATAACAGTGCTAAATTCTTGGAGCTGCTATGAGGATTAAATAAGTTAATCTTAGCTATCAACATTGATATTTGGGCTTCCCCGGTGGCGCAGTGGTTAAGAATCCATCTGCCAATGCAGAGGACATGGGTTCAAGCCCTGGTCCGGGAAGATCCCACGTGCCGCGGAGCAGCTAAGCCCGTGCACCACAACCACTGAGCCTGCGCTCTAGAGCCGGTGAGCCACAGCTACTGAGCCTGTGTGCCACAACTACTGAAGCCCATGTGCATAGAGGCCCGTGCTCCACAACAAGAGAAGCCACGACAATGAGAAGCCCACACACCGCAACGAAGAGCAGCCCCCACTCACCACAACTAAAGAAAGCCCGCAGGCAGCAACGAAGACCCAACACAGCCAAAAATAAATAAGTAAATTTATTTTTTTTAATTGATGTTTTTATTACTTACCGGTGTGTTTCCTTGAATGGATTACCTAAATAATAGTGTACCTAATTTTCCCCAGTTCTCAAAATTAACAGTACGTAATGTTTTTAGGCATAATTTGAATGAAGTTTTGGAAAGAGCTTAAAAAGACCAAAAATACTGCATATGTTGTTAACATCATTATATGTTTCAAGTTTTCTTATTAGAATCACTGCTGCTATTTCCTGAACTTGTCCCTCCCTCCTCCAATCATACAGCCTCAGACCAGCAAACCCAGACTCGTGTGGTAACACTCACTGTCTCCACCTCTTCTAGACTTTCCTCAACCCTACACCAAGAATTAACTTTCTAGACGTTTTTGATTTTTTTCTTCTCAAAAGATGATTACCCATTTTGTTCTGATTCAACATGGATTTCACGTATTTTCACTAACCTCTACTCTCTCTTCCCCAAATCACCCAACATACACAAATACTACTGAGCATTATCTCATTTCTTTTCAACAACCAGACTGCATGATAACTTTGAATGGTGACTTTCATAGCTTATTCTAGGGAACAGTGATTTCATCCACATTTTTCTCCATGCAAAAATAGCAACAAAGATTTCTAATAAAGATTTCTAATAAGAGGTTACAGATCACATACACTTTTCTGTTTTTAAATAAGTTGAACAATTTCAGCCTGAATTATAATTCTTTGCCTTATAATAGAAATATTCAATTATCAAAATAATGGATTAGATAAGTATAGTACTTAGAGCCAGATGATTATATAAAATACATATTAAGCATTTTCTGATAACACTGAATAGGAACACTGGGTTTAGGTTGCACAGTGCATGTGACCCAATTCAATTATATTTACTTAATCCTACCTAGTTATTTTATTATGCTTACACCAAGACTTGAGTGAGCACCTTCTTAGACCATTCAAAATGACTTTTCATTCATTTCATTCATTGGAGTACATGCTTCAAAACACTCTGATAATTTAAGTGTTTATTATGATTAAAAACTGAAGATTCTACTTTTTATAAGCCAGTTATTTTTCCAAAACACTATCTTAATAATGATAAAAACTAGACTGTAATGCATCAGTTATGCAAACTTCATTACAATCATCTTAGAAGTTCATATGCTCATTTCCTATTCTATGAAGTTCGGTAAGAGCTGATCTAAGTTCAGATCTCTTCTCACTGTTGCATAAAAAGTTTTAAAAAACAAAAACTGGTTTACAACATGTGAGAGAAGGAGCTCCCTTCAATTTAGAACAACAAACATGTAAGAAAGAATGTCAGCAGTCTTGTGTTATGGATGTCAAGTAGTATCCTGGTTCCTGGGGTGTCACATTCCTCTCCTGCACATGTACCTACATGCTGAGTTAATCCAGAATCTCTTTCCATTCATAAAACAGTACTGTTTAGGATCTGTCCCATCTTCCCTGCCTTTTTCATGTGTATCCAAATAAAATAAATCATCATTTTCTTTTCAATTCATGACTCTTTTGTGATTAAAAACTGTAAGTTAAAAATATTTTGGTACAGCAGCAATTCTCTAAGGCAGCAATTCTTAATCTCTGTGACCCCAAGACCTCTTTATACTCTTAACAATTGAGGACCTCAAAGAGCGTTTATTTATGTCACTTCCATCTCTTGAGATTTTATCATATTAGAAATCAAAACTGAGACATTTTAAATTTATTAATTCACTGAAAATTATGTTTTACGTGTTAACATAAATAGCATGCTTTAATGAAAAACAGCTATATTAAAAACAAAAATGTAGTGAAAAGAGAGGCATTATCTCTTATTTTTGCACATATCCTTTAATTTTTGGCTTAAAAGTGGGCAGCTGGGTTCTCCTATCTGCTTCTGCATTCAGGCTGTTATGACATGTTGTTTCAATGAAGTATATTAAAGAAAATGCAAGGCCACACATAGTTGGAAAAGGGAACACTTCATGGATCCCATGAAAGTATCTCTTTGAGAACTGCCGCTCTAAGGTATGTCTGTTTCATAATTAAAACACCTTACTGGCCAAAGAAACAACTAGAAGTGAAAAAACTTTTTAGGGCCTCAATCTCAGCCTCTGAACTAATGGACAAATTGTTGGCATCCCTTGGGTTGTAGGTACCTATATCTTGAGGTGGGTTATACCGGAATCAAGGACCTCTAGAATTCAATACAGGTAGGAAAAGATGTTTTTCAAATTAATGGGATCTTTCTTGCCATGTGTGTTGTTACATGCATACAATGGACAAAGGTTATTTTTCTTTTTATTTATTAAATGAAAAATTAGAGTACTAATGGTGCTTCACATTAAAAAGTTAAAAATTCTAAAGGTAAAATAAATTGGAGTGATAACTTGTTAGTCTAAATTTTGATAAAGGACCACTCTAAGCAACCTTAAGCAAGAACATACAAGTTCAGCTAATTTGAGGAACTGACATGATTCTTATTGCAGAAGCCTCATTTTAAGCACATTTTCAAAATTTCAGCAAAAAGGGTTACAAACATGGAGTGGATTTTCATCACCATTTTAGTGGGCAACAGTAATTATTTTTGGCAAATACACTACAGCTGTACTCAATTATATGAAGAGTCATTCAGTGAAAGTTTGGCAAGCAAGAATTTTAAAAGCAGGCAGTAAATTCAGTATAGTGCTACTAGAAGAATGGCCGATGGCATTCTCCTGAAATTCTGCTGTGGCTGGTCTTATGGCTTCAAAGAACACATAATAAATATATATTGCAACAGGACTGAAGAATGATGTAAGTAAAAATCAAGTGTTTTTCCCCTGCAGCTAGGACAGTGAAGTTGTACAGGTGGGCATAGCAACTCTTCATCAACACACAAACTAGTTGGCTGTATCTCAGCGTTTTTTACAAGAAAGAAAAAAAGGTACTCATAGTCAGATAAGGTGGATAGTCTAGTAGCTTCACTATGAATCAAATTTTACTCACGGGAACGCATTTCAGAGATTACAATAGAAATCGGTGGAAAAATAAGATTCAATTTTTAAAAAATCACTTAAAATTATTTAAAAGTTATTTGTTTTTAATACATTAAGAAACATTTGCCTTTTATTTTCATCCTTGAGGGCTGTTTATGTGGACATGAAAAAAAAATGTTAAAAAGCATCAGGAAAAATACAGGGAATAGGAATTTAAATGAGAATAGCCATTTCAAGTATTAGAGAAAAAGAATACCCGAGTTTTAGATAAAAGCCATTTGAGTGTGGCTGAAACGTGTACCAAAATTCTATCTTACTTCATAAATAAAATATCATATTTTAAAAATAAACTCTATTAAAATATATAACATTAAAACTGTACTGAACTATTTCTATCTTTCTTTGAAAATCAGTTCGGGAAGCATAGGAACGCCAGGCCCTGAAGAAGAATATGAATTATATTACCAACTTGTGAAAGAGCTAGTTAATAGAAATTTATAGTTTTAAAATGTGAAACAGCCTTCTATTACTATACTGATATTATCAAATGCCGTATTTTGAAAGCCAGGCTGGCTATGAATAATTTATCCTGTAAAATATAGCTTTCAATCACAAAAATAATGGAAGAAGATGACTAGACACCTCTATATTAATCACGTCTCTACCTTGAGATCCCTTCCATAAAATTCAACTATATATAAATATACTACTGTATACCTTTTCTGCCTGAATTTCAGTGTGAATTTCAGTCCTACATTTTACAAATCATGACCTTCCCTTGTTGGGAAAATTCATAAAAGAAGATAAAAGAGGTCAAAAATAGAAAAGGGGGGCTTCCCTGGTGGCGCAGTGCTTGAGAGTCCGCCTGCCGATGCAGGAGACGCGGGTTCGTGCCCCGTTTCGGGAGGATCCCACATGCCGCGGAGCGGCTGGGCCCGTGAGCCATGGCCGCTGAGCCTGCGCGTCCGGAGCCTGTGCTCCGCAAATGGGAGAGGCCGCAACAGTGAGAGGCCCGCAAGGGAAGTACAGCTTATAGCAAAAAAAATAGCAGAAATGGTTACAGTGAAATCTGAGAAAAGATAAAGGGAGATGGCAGAAAGGAAGTACACCCAGGTAGCCTCAGAGAGCAAGGGATCAGACACGTGGGTAAAAGGGTCTGTGGTGAATAATCCTGGGAAGACCAACAACTGCAAAATCCCGGATACAATAAACAGGGGCTGATAGGCAGATTGGTAGGTAAGCACAGGTAAACACTGACACGGGTCCCCATTAATCATCCTAATCAGCCTCCTAATCACACTTCTCTAAGACCATGACCAGGCAGGACCTGGAAGGCAGACCACAAAGGTCAACTCTGAATCAGAAAAGCAGAAAGACAAGAACATTTAAACGGAGGGGAGGCTCGGAAAACTGCTTCTTTTATAAATATTTTTATCTTCAACAAACTAACACAAATGCACAAGGATGGGATAAAGTGAGAGATCTGGGGAAGTCCTCAGCAAACAAGGAATGGTAAACGAAACCGAGCCGTACAGTTTCCAGTATCCCTAATTTAAAATGCATAAAATGTCATGGAGATTGTAGTTAGCGTGCTTTACTCTTTTCATTTAGCAAATGCAAAAACTGTCACAGATACACCTACAACTTCAGGCCCCCAACCTTAGTTTCCCCTTAAGGTTTTAAGTTATTGGCCACAACTTCATCTTTACATGCTTCAGGGCCCTGAGCCCCACAGTTAGGGAGGAACCTATATGGTTCATTCCTTTAAAGCTGTATATATATATATATAAAAGTTAAGATAGGTTCCATTCTACCTCATACATTTTTCCCTATGAGAATACAGAACATGCTTATTAAACGCCTGATACACAAGTGAAATACTAACCAAATCTCTGCAGAGATCCAAGTGTGAATTATATAATTTTTTTTTTACTATAAATTTTGGGGTTTGCCCCCCACCAAGGAACGAGTTACTTAATTGAGTGAGCATCTCTAAATATTTAAATGGTTTATAAGGGGGTAAAATCCCACTTCATGAGAAGAAAATATTTTACTATTATTTAGAACTTTCCCTATCTTTAAATATAGTTTTCTAGATGTAATCTGACTAGAAGTAAACAAAAGACTGATTTCCACTTACGTAAATAATTTTATTTATAACTCGAAACTCAGTTTAGAGGTTTTACCATGCAAATTCACTCACTCTCCTTCACTCAATGCAAATATTTACTGAACACCTAATATTTGTAAGGCATTATATGAGCACTAAGGTCATAGAGACTCACAGCTATGGTTCCCCAGCAATGGTAGAATTGAAAAATATATCTGCCCTCACTCAATATAGCTTTGGGGCTAAATGCGAAAAGTCTGGAGGAAGGAAGTTGCCTTTCTGGTCCTAAACTTAGAGCTGAATCTATTTCCAAGATGACCTTACAGATGGGAACATCACATCCACGGACCACCCTAGGGATTCACAGTTTCTAAAGTGAAACTTTCCAGTGCTCCTGTTTAGTTCAGTCTGGTGCCACTATTTTTAAACAGTTTAATGATTTTCCCCTTTTTATGGAAGTAAAAATAAAACAGATCTGTCCCTCTGATTCATAAATTCTTATAAAATTCTAAGGAACTAAGGAAACTAACATTTTAACTTGAGGCCCAATTTTAAGAATGGTTAAAGCATAAACAGATTTAACTTTTAAATCATCAGTTGGAAAAAGAAAAGAGACCTAAAGACTCATTCTATTACCTTTAAAAAAATCAGTCTGATAAGAAGGAAAAACACAAAACCATTCTAAGAAAAGTCTGATGTTCTCGTAATCAATGGAGTCAGTGCCCCTTAGGGTTGGGGGAACCGATATGCACAGAACTCCTTTGCTGCAGGAAAAATCAAGGTCTACTTTGTGGCTCCAAATCACTCTGAGATGAGTTGATTTTAAGACAAGATTCCCATTCCCCTATCATTAAATGTCCAGTAAGGAAGAGGGGAGGTAATAATAGAGGGCTGGAGAAGGAAGGGTGAAAGAGGTCACTGCAAAAAAGAACTTGAGAAGCTAAAGTTGCAGTGATCACCCAGTAAAACTTGGCTACTTGATAGTCAAAAGAGTGGACTGAACTGCCCAAACAGGATCTCCAGTTATATGATACACCACAAAAAAGGAAAAACATTTAGACAGAATAAAGTCTGCAATGATTCAATCTCAAACACTTTTTAAGTCAGGTGGGTCTGGTTCACAAAGTGACTTCAAAGGAAAAGGCTAAGTTTTAAACACATTGAAAGTCGACTTAACAGCCATTTCTCACTTAATCAAAACTTCTATGAATTGGGTTGAAATTGATGGCAGAGATGGAGGGGGAAATGCACTCACATAATACTTATAAAAATACACTAAAGAAGTAAGTCTCTGCAGTTACTAAAAAAATGAGAATTGTTGCAACCTTCTCACAGAAATAATTTTGACCTATCTGTATCTTTAAGTCATTAACTTCACCAAAAAAAGACCTGATAAAGCATATGTTAACCCATAATAAATAAAACCCCTTCAGAAATGGAGATATCTGTTTATTCTTTGTGCCTACCAGCATGGTGTCTAGCCCATAGACATTCAATAAGTATTTGAGTAGGCACTCAGTAAATATTTATTGAATAAATGATTAACTTACTAGAAATCTATGAATGGTTTATAAGGACTCTATGGCTCTCCGGAAACTATACATGAAATATTGGGTCCATGGGTACATGGGCATTTTTCATCAGATTCTCATATAGTTCATATCCAAAAAAAGGGTATGACTTATTTTGAGTAATGGAAAAATTATTTATCTTTCAGGCAGTCCACTATTAATATTGCTTGTTACTGAAATTTGATAAGAACTCGACAACAAAAAGATCCAGATAACACACTTTCTGGCTAGAATCTGTAGTGCAGAAATTCTCTACCACTAATTAAAAGAATTATATGCTCTGACAGTCAAATGAGCAGAGGCTCAGACTAATAAGGAATCCACTCCAAGCAACTCCCCAAAGAAAAGGCCATTTAACAGCCCCTTATGACATGGCCTGAAGGAATACTAAAATTTTCCTCCGACACTTCTGGTCTTATTAATTTGAGTCATTCAAGAAACCAAGGAACTCTGATTTATACTTCTCAAACTGGGAGATGAGTGTCCTCAGGAGTACTTGTGGCAAGTGAGAAGATACATGATGACAAAGGAGAAATACAGCAAATCTCCTAACATCTAATTCACTGTTTGATGCTACAAAATTTCAAAGCATTTTGTTAAAATAATTACAGCTATATTATGCACTGAGTGCAAAATTCACATGAGTTTGAGATAACACCAGCTCCGACGGACAAAAATTCCTTAAAGCCAAGTGCCCACCCCATAGGCTTTAGGGGGGCACATATTCATGCCCCTTCATCATTGGGGTACTTCGGGAAAAAAGTATGAGTAGAACTGCCACAGAGAGATGCCACAATAGTTTTTCAAATTGGATTCTCCATTAATGTCTAAAAATAAAATTTTTTTTCATCTCTAAAAGGTACCCATAAAATATCTGTTTTAAGCAGATAACTTTAAGGAAACCCCTCAAGATGAAATGGATAAGTTATTTGCTTCATATGTCTTTTAGAGATAAACAAGTGAAATATTGCAACTTAATGTTAAAGCAATAAATATTAAGCAGTTCTACTGGACAAAAATTAGAAAGCATAAGTACTATACAGTGAGGGACCTGTCCAAAAAAAAAAAGGGACTTCCCTGGTGGTGCAGTGGTTAAGACTCTGTGCTCCCAACACAGGGGGCCTGGGTTTGATCCCTGGTCAGGGAACTAGATCCCACATGCATGCTGCAACTAAGAGTGCACATGCCACAACTGAGGACCCTGCCTGCCACAACTAAGGAGCCCACTGCCACAGCTAAGGAGACCTTGAGCCGCAACTGAGAAGCCCACCTGCTGCAACTAAGGAGCCCACGTGCCACAACTAAGGAGCCAGTGAGCCGCAGCTATGGAGCCTGCCCAGCGCAACCAAATAAATAAATAAATATTAAAAAAAAAACTCTACACAATCAGCATTGTTGTAGATGTTAATCTCACCATAGTCCAACAAAGGGTTAGGTACACAGTTCATTTATAAAAGCTATGTGCTCATGAGGATTTTAATGGGTGAAAAAAAGAAGAATTTTTAAAAATAAGAAGAAAAGCAAAACAATCTGATTTATCCTTGCTGAAAACTATCTGATCTACCACAGACCATTCCTACCGACTCTGCTTGGAACACGTAACTTAGACTGAAGTTCTATAGAACTCAGAATAGGGAGAGGGTGTTTACTGAGCTTGCAAAGCTTAGGTCATAGATGGTTCCATTTCCCATAGTCAAATGTCCAGGAAAAATCAATAAATCTGTGATGAGTCTTACGTTGTTCTTAACAGATTTCAGATGGAATGTCTGAAAAGGGCAGTCTTTAAAAAAGAAAAAAGTGGAAACGTCTACATCTGAGTCTGGGCTGACAGGGCCCTAGCCATGGAGTTATTAAGGGTAAACCAGCTGGCAAGGATCAGTGCCCACTATTCAAAGACGACTTTGAGCAGATCTAGAGGCAGAAAATCTTTACAGAATGTTTTATTTAGTTTGAGCTTGTGAGTCACTTGTTCTGTATGAGGCAGAGTTACTGGCAACAAATGAGGAAGAGCCTTGAGATCGATAAATTTCAAGCAGTTGACATTGGTTAATAGCTAGGGAAAAAATACGCTTCCCCATGATCAAATGGGATCTGAATTTCCATAATTTTACTTGCAAATTCATACCACAAGTTATGCTATTCCCAAATCAGGCCTCATGGCCATTTCTAGTAGCTAAACTCAAGTCTTCTAGGAAGTTTTTTCCCCTAGAAAATTAAAATTTTATACTAAGACACATCTAAAAAGATTCCATGTTGTTTTTCCAAATTACCTTTATTGTGAAACCTCACAAATCAGACCTCCGAAGGTTTTTTGTTTTTTGTTGTTTTTTAACCTACCTAATTATTCTTATCAATTCTGACTCGAACAGAGTGAATTTCCTAAAAGCTCAAGCAGAAAACAAATCATAGTGGTAACAGTTCTATCAGAAGCACATGGAGATACAGTAGGGTTTAAAAGAACCTCATATACCTAAAGACTGATGACCTATCTCACTCCTTCATACTCTTGCCTTACTAAATCCAACTATGAGTACATAAAATGTAAAGTGAATAATGCTACTTAATTTATAGACAACATTTTATGATGTGAGAAGACAGATGTGGAAAAAATAAAGAACCTAAAGGATACTTGACTGATAATTCCAAACATACACAGATATAAAAGATGCTGGGTCTACTTAGAAAGAGAGCGGAAGGTCCTTGCTGAGGGGCACATGCCCAGAAGCAAGGCTTCTTTATTCAAGGCCATGGAGCAAGGGGTCAGATTCTGTCCGTAAAAATTCCACTGCCAGAAATTCAATGGTACAGCCACTAATGCCAAAGAACATGAAAAGCCTGAGTGTTCTTGCTCTGAGACTAAACATTTAGGAAGTTCTATGCCTAAAAGTAAAAAGGAAGGAGCATGGTTGAGAAGCATGTAACCAAAATTAAATGGACAAAATCAGAATAAAAATCCATTTGCTAGGTCTAGAAAAAGATAAAGGGGTAAAAGTGAGCAGATTTTTTTCTCCCTCCACATCCTTTCTTATCTAATAGAACATAACCATTCTTTGTTATAAATCAAATCCTAAAGTTGGTGAGGCTTGAAAATTCTGCCTGCGATAAACTGTGGAGAAGAAAATGTTGAAGGCAAGTAAACAGAGTATTGTATGCTAACCAGGTGGGGACCAATGGGGATTTCTCTACTTGGAAAATATGCGTAAATCCTTCTTCAGAATGTTCAACTATGACTCAGAGATAAACTTCCAACGACTTAATAGTGCTCCTCTATAGGTATGGGAAAAAATCAAAAAGATCTTTTTTTAATGAAAGTTTCTTGTACATTTGCTACAACTGCCTAATGACTCAATTGAAATAAAAATCCAGTTGCTTTCAGCCAACAAATCATTAACAGACATTTCTAATCGCCTAACAATACTGACAATTTAAAAAACGTGATCTTATTCCTCAGCGAGAAAGACCTTTTTGACGATGGCCATGTAAAAATAACATGTGATTTTAACTTTATTAACTAAACAATCAATACAACAACCCACTGTAAAGGAAAAATTATTATACATATTCACAGTATGATTAGGTTTTACTTCAAATTTCAGAAATACATCGGGCAAAATAATTTACGAAGAGGAATATAAAACTTCACATTAATATCATTAAAGTTTCCGAGAAGTACAGAAAACTAAAAATAGAATTACCATATGATCCAGCAATCCCACTCCTGGGCATATAATCAGACAAAACTCTAATTCAGAAAGACACATGCACCCCAATGTTCATAGTAACACTATGTACTACAGCCAAGACATGGAAGCAACCTGAATGTCCATCGACAGATGAATGGATAAAGAAGATGTGGAGAGGAGCTTCAAGATGGCGGAAGAGTAAGACGCGGAGATCACCTTCCTCCCCACAGATACATCAGAAATACATCTACACGTGGAACAACTCCTACAGAACACCTACTGAACGCCGGCAGAAGACCTCAGACCTCCCCAAAGGCAAGAAACTCCCCACGTACTGGGTAGGGCAAAAGAAAAAAACAGACGAAAGAATAGGGATGGGACCTGCACCAGTGGGAAGGAGCTGTGAAGGAGGAAAGGTTTCCAGACACTAGAAGCCCCTTCGCGGGCGGAGACTGGATGGCGGAGCGGGGAGCTTCGGAGCCGCAGAGGAGAGCGCAGCCACAGGGGCGCGGAGGGCAAAGCGGGGAGATTCCCGCACGGAGGATCGGTGCCGACCGGCACTCACCAGCCCGAGAGGCTTGTGTGCTCACCCGCGGGGTGGGTGGGGGCTGGGAGCTGAGGCTCAGGCTTCGGTGGAGCCCAGGGAGAGGACTGGGGATGGCTGCGTGAACACAGCCTGAAGGGGTTAGTGCAACACAGCTAGCTGGGTGGGAGTCCGGGAAAAGGTGTGGAACTGTCAAAGAAGCAAGTGACATTTTCTTGCCTCTCTGTTTCCTGGTGCCCGAGGAGAGGGGATTAAGAGCGCCGCTTAAAGGAGCTCCAGAGATAGGCGCGAGCCACAGCTATCAGCGCGGACCCCAGAGACGGGCATGAGGCGCTAAGGCTGCTGCTGCCGCCACCAAGAAGCCTGTGTGCGAGCACAGGTCACTCTCCACACCTCCCTTCCGGGGAGCCTGTGCAGCCCACAACTGCCAGGGTCCTGTGATCCAGGGACAACTTCCCCGGGAGAACGCACGGCACGCCTCAGGCTGGTGCAACGTCACGCCGGCCTCTCCCACTGCAGGCTCGCCCCGCATCCGTACCCCTCTCTCCCTCCTGGCCTGAGTGAGGCAAAGCCTCCGAAGCAGCTGCTCCTTTAGCCCCGTCCTGTCTTGAGTGGGAACAGAAGCCCTGAGGCGACCTACACGCAGAGGCGGGTCCATATCCAAAGCTGAACTTCAGGAGCTGTGCGAACAAAGAAGAGAAAGGGAAATCTCTCCCAGCAGCGTCAGAAGCAGCGGATTATATCTCCACAATCAACCTGATGGGCCCTGCATCTGTGGAATACCTGAATAGACAACAAATTATCCCAAATTGAAGAGGTGAACTTCGGAAGCAACGATATATTTTTTTCCCCCTTTTTCTCTTTTTGTGAATGTGTATGTGTATGCTTCTGTGTGTGATTTTGTCTGTATAGCTTTGCTTTTACCATTTGTCCTAGGGTGCTGTCTGTCCGTTTTTTGTTTTTGTTTTTTTTAGTATAGTTTTTAGCGCTTGTTATCACTGGTGGATTTGTTTTTTGGTTTGGTTGCTCTCTTCTTTCTTTCTTTCTTTTTTTTCATGACTTAAAAAATTGTTTGAATAATTATTTTTTATTTCAATAAATTTATTTTATTCTACCTTTTCTTTCTTTCTTTTTTTCTCCCTTTTATTCTGAGCCGTGTGGATGACAGGTGCTCCAGCAAGACATCAGGGCTGTGCCTCTGAGGTGGGATGGCCAAGTTCAGGACACTGGTCCACAGGAGACCTCCCAGCTCCACGTAATATAAACCAGCGAAAATCTCCCAGAGATCTCCATCTCAACACCAAGACCCAGCTCCACTCAACGACCAGCAAGCTACAGTGCTGGACACCCTATGGCAAACAACTAGCAAGACAGGAACATAACCCCACCCATTAGCAGAGAGGCTGCCTAAAATCATAATAAGTCAACAGACACCCCAAAACACACCACCAGACGTGGACCTGTCCACCAGAAAGACAAGATCCAGCCCCATCCACCAGAACACAGGCACTGGTGCCCTCCACCAGGAAGCCAGCGCAACCCACTGAAACAACCTTAGCCACTGGGGGCAGACACCAAAAACAACGGTAACGGCAAATGTGCAGCCTGCGATAAGGAGACCACAAACACAGTAATTTAAGCAAAATGAGAAGACAGAGAAACAAACAGCAGATGAAGGAGCAAGGTAAAAACCCACCAGACCTAACAAATGAAGAGGAAATAGGCAGTCTACCTGAAAAAGAATTCAGAACAATGATAGTAAAGATGATACAAAAACTTGGAAATAGAAAGGAGAAAATACAAGAAACGTTTAACAAGGACCTACAGGAACTAACGAGCAAACAGTGATGAACAACACAATAAATGAAATAAAAAATTCTCTAGAAGGGATCAACAGGAGAATAACTGAGGCAGAAAAATGGATAAGTGACCTGGAAGATAAAATAGTGGAAATAACTACTGCAGAACAGAATAAAGAAAACAGAATGAAAAGAATTGAAGACAGTCTCAGAGACCTCTGGAACAACATTAAATGCACCAACATTCAAATTATACCGGTCCCAGAAGAAAAAAAGAAAAAGAAAGGAATTGAGAAAATATTTGAAGAGACTATAGTTGAAAACTTCCCTAATATGGGAACGGAAACAGTTAATGAAGTCCAGGAACCACAGAGAGTCCCATACAGGATAAATTCAAGGAGAAACATGCCAAGACACATATTAATCAAACTATCAAAAATTAATTACAAAGAAAAAATATTAAAAGCAGCAAGAAGAAACAACAAATAACATACAAGGGAATCCCCATAAGGTTAACAGCTGATCTTTCAGCAGAAACTCTGCAAGCCAGAAGGGAGTGACAGGACATATCTAAAGTGATGAAGGGGAAAAACCTACAACCAAGTTCACTCTCCCCAGCAAGGATCTCATTCAGCTCTGACGGACAACTTAAAACCTTTACAGACAAGCAAAAGCTAAGAGAATACAGCACCACCAAACCAGCTATACAAAAAATGCTAAAGGAACTTCTCTAGGCAGGAAACACAAGTGAAGGAAAAGACCTACAATAACAAATGCAAAACAATTAAGAAAATGGTAATAGGGACATACATATCGATAATTACCTTAAATGTAAATGGATTAAATGCTCCAACCAAAAGACATATACTGGCTGAATGGATACAAAAACAAGACCCGTATATATGCTGTCTACAGGACACCCACCTCAGACCTAGGGACACATACAGACTGAAAGTAAGGCAATGGAAAAAGATATTCCATGCAAATGGAATTCAAAAGAAAGCTGAAGTAGCAATTCTCATATCAGACAAAACAGACTTTAACACAAAGACTATTACAAGAGACAAAGAAGGACACTACATAATGATCAAGGGATCAATCCAAGAAAATGATATAACAATTATAAATATTTATGCACCCAACATAGGAGCACCTCAATACATAAGGCAAATACTAACAGCCATAAAAGGGGAAAACGACAGTAACACAATCATACTAGGGGACTATAACACCCCACTTTCACCAATGGACAGATCATCCAAAATGAGAAAAAATAAGGAAACACAAGCTTTAAATGATACATTAAACAAATGGACTTAATTGATATTTATAGGACATTCCATCCAAGAACAACAGAATGCACTTTCTTCTCAAGTTCTCATGGAACATTCTCCAGGATAGATCATATCTTGGGTCACAAATCAAGCCTTGGTAAACTTAAGAAAATTGAAATCATATCAAGTATCTTTTCTGACCACAACACCATGAGACTAGATATCAATTACAGGAAAAAAATCTGTAAAAACTACAAACACATGGAGGCTAAACAATACACTACTTAATAACCAAGAGATCACTGAAGAAATCAAAGAGGAAATCTAAAAACACCTAGAAACAAATGATACTGAAAACACGATGACCCAAAACCTAAGAGATGCAGCAAAAGCAGTTCTAAGAGGGAAGTTTATAGCAGTACAATCCTACCTCAAGAAACAAGAAACATCTCAAATAAACAACCTAACCTTACACCTAAAGCAATTAGAGAAAGAAGAACAAAAAAAAACCCCCAAAGTTAGCAGAAGGAAAGAAATCATAAAGATCAGATCAGAAATAAATGAAAAAGAAATGAAGGAACGATAGCAAAAATCAATAAAAGTAAAAGCTGGTTCTTTGAAAAGATAAACAAAGTTGATAAACCATTAGCCAGACTCATCAAGAAAAAAAAGGAGAAGACTCAAATCAATAGAATTAGAAATGAAAAAGGACAAGTGAAAACTGACACTGCAGAAATACAAAGGATCATAAGAGATTACTACAAGCAACTATACACCAATAAAATGGATAACCTAGAAGAAATGGACAAATTCTTAGAAATGCACAACCTGCCAAGACTGACCCAGGAAGAAATAGAAAATATGAACAGACCAATCACAATCACTGAAATTGAAACTGTGATTAAAAATCTTCCAACAAAATAAAAGCCCAGGACCAGATGGCTTCAGAGGTGAATTCTATCAAACATTTAGAGAAGCGCTAACACCTATCCTTCTCAAACTCTTCCAAAATATAGCAGAGGGAGGAACACTCCCAAACTCATTCTATGAGGTCACCATCACCCTGATACCAAAACCAGACGAAGATGTCACAAAGAAAGAAAACTACAGGCCAATATCACTGTTGAACATAGATGCAAAAGTCCTCAACAAAATACTAGCAAACAGAATCCAACAGCACATGAAAAGGATCATACACCAGGATCAAGTGGGGTTTATCCCAGAAATGCAAGGATTCTTCAGTATATGCAAATCAATCAATGTGATACACCATACTAACAAATGGAAGGAGAAAAACCATACGATCATTGTAATAGATGCAGAGAAAGCTTTCGAAAAAATTCCACACCCATTTATGATAAAAACCATGCAGAAAGTAGGCATAGAGGGAACTTTCCTCAACATAATAAAGGCCATATATGACAAACCCACAGCAAACATCGTTCTCAACAGTGAAAAACTGAAACCATTTCCACTAAGATCAGGAACAAGACAAGGCTGCCCACCCTCACCACTATTATTCAACATAGTTTTGGAAGTTTTAGCTACAGCAATCAGAGAAGAAAAGGAAATAAAAGGAATCCAAATCAGAAAAGAAGAATTAAAGCTGTCACTGTTTGCAGATGACATGGTACTATACAAAGAGAATCCTAAAGATGCTACGAGAAAACTACTAGAGCTAATCAATGAATTTGGTAAAGTAGCAGGATATAAAATTAATGCACAGAAATCTCTTGCATTCCTATACACTAATGATGAATAATCCGAAAGAGATATTAAGAAAACACTCCCGTTTACTATGGCAACAAAAAGAATAAAATATCTAGGAATAAACCTACCTAAGGAGACTAAAGACCTGTATGCAGATAATTTAAGACACTGATGAAAGAAATTAAAGATGATACAAATAGATGGAGACATATACCATGTTCTTGGATTTGAAGAATCAACATTGTGAAAATGACTACAGTACCCAAAGCAATCTACAGATTCAAGGCAATCCCTATCACCCTACCAACGGCATTTTTCACAGAACTAGAACAAAAAATTTCACAATTTGTATGGAAACACGAAAGACCCCAAATAGCCAAAGCAATCTTGAGAAAGAAAAACGGAGCTGGAGGAATCAAGCTCCCTGACTTCACACTATACTACAAAGCTACAGTAATCAAGACAGTATGGTACTGGCACAAAAGCAGAAATGTAGATCAATGGAACAAGACAGAAAGCCCAGAGATAAACCCACGCACATATGGTCACCTTATCTTTGATAAAGGAGGCAAGAATATAGAGTGGAGAAAAGACAGCCTATTGAAAAAGTGGTGAAGGGAAAACTGGACAGCTACATGTAAAAGAATGAAATTAGAACACTCCCTAACACCATACAAAAGAATAAACTCAAAATGGATTAAAGACCTAAATGTAAGGTCAGACTCTATCAAACTCTTAGAGGAAAATATAGGCAGAATACTCTATGACATAAATCACAGCAAGATCCTTTTTGACCCACCTCCTAGAGAAACAGAAATAAAAACAAAAGTAAACAAATGGGACCTAATGAAACTTAAAAGCTTTTGCATAGTAAAGGAAATCATAAACAAGATGAAAAGACAACCCTCAGAATGGGAGCAAATACTTGCAAATGAAGCAACTGACAGAGGATTAATCTCCAAAATTAACAAGCAGCTCATGCAGCTCAATATCCAAAAAACAAACAACCCAATGTAAAAATGGGCAGAAGACCTAAATAGAAATTTCTCCAAAGAAGATATACAGATTGCCAACAAACACATGAAAGGATATTCAACATCACTAATCATTAGAGAAATGCAAATCAAAACTACAATGAGGTATCACCTCACACCAGTCAGAATGGCCATCATCAAAAAATCTACAAACAATAAATGCTGGAGAGGGTATGGAGAAAAGGGAACCCTCTTGCACTGTTGGTGGGAATGTAAATTGATACAGCCACTATGGAGAATGGTATGGAGGTTCCTTCGAAAACTAAAAATAGAACTACCATATGACCCAGCAATCTCACTACTGGGCATATACCCTGAGAAAATCATAATTCAAAAAGAGGCATGTACCAAAATTTTCATTGCAGCTCCATTTACAATAGCCAGGACATGGAAGCAACCTAAGTGTCCATCAACAGATGAATGGATAAATAAGATGTGGCACATATATACAATGGAATATTACTCAGCAATAAAAAGGAATGAAACTGAGTTATTTGCAGTGAAGTGGAAGGACCTAGAGAGTGTCATACAGAGTGAAGTAAGTCAGAAAGAAAAAAACAAATACTGTATGCTAACACATATATATGGAATCTAAAAAAAAAAAAAAGCTCATGAAGAACCTAGGGGCAAGACAGGAATAAAGAAGCAGACCTACTAGAGAAGAGACGTGAGGATACGGGGAGGAGGAAGGGTGAGCTGGGACAAAGTGAGAGAGTGGCTTGGACACATATACACTATCAAATGTAAAATAGATAGCTAGTGGGAAGCAGCCACATAGCACAGGGAGATAAGCTCGGTGCTTTGTGGCCACCTAGAGGGGTGGGATAGGGAGGGTGGGAGGGAGGGAGACACAAGAGGGAAGAGATATGGGGATATATGTATGTGTATAAGTGATTCACTTTGTTATAAAGCAGAAACTAACACACCATTTTAAAGCAATTATACTCCAATAAAGATGTTAAAAAACAAAAAAAGCTGTGATACTTATATACAATGGATTATTACTCAGCCATAAAAAGGAATGAAATAATGTCATTTGCAGCAAGATGGATGCAACTAGAGATTATCATAAGTGAAGTAAGCCAGACAGAGAAAGACAAGCACACATATGTGGAATCTAAATATGATACAAATGAACCTATCTATGAAACAGAAACAGACTCATGGACATAGAGAACAGACTCGTGTTGCCAGGGGGAAGGGGACTGGGGGAGGGATGGAGTAGGAGTTTGGGGTTAGCAGATGCAAAATATTACTTATAGAATGGATAAACAACAAGGTCCTACTGTGTAGCACAGGGAACTATATTCAGTATCCTGTGATAAACCATAATGGAAAAGAATATTGTAAAAAGGAATGTATATATGTGTATAACTGAATCACTTTGCTGTACAGCAGAAATTACACAGCACTGTAAGTCAACTATACTTGAATGTAAAAAAAATTGCCAAGGAGTAGACTATACAAAATTAAACAGGGTACAAGTTTGTGCAATCCACTAAAAATTACATGGTTTCCATAAGTCATTTTTAAAATACAATGAAATTTCATCTTAAAATTGACTGTAATGTTTAAAGGATGCCTCCTGATACACTGGAAATTCTGGTTTCATAAAGGTACTTAGGGGATAAAAGAATTATCAACATCCAGGAAAACAGGAGAGAGAAACTGAAATAAGTTGGTGAACGCCTTTTCCCAATACATTTTTTCCTCTAAGAAATGCTATAAAGTATTAAGTTACTGCAAAATGAATGAAAAGTTTAAGATGATACTATACTCTGGCCTTAAATCTACTAAAATAATATTTATAATTATTAATATAAATATTTCAGGAGAAACTAACAGTATTTATATTTACTTGATCAGTGTTTGGTGAATTGAAAACAAGAAGCACAATGAAATTTCAGTAGTAAGAGTAAAATGCACTTCTGCTTTTCAGAGAACTTGTTTTCATGAGAGAATCAAGAATTCAGGGACATACATCTTTGAGGCTCTTTTTTGACTTTGGGGTTATACAAGTAATATATATTAATTGCAATAAATGTAAGTAATTAAATTAGGCAAATATAAGTAGTCAAAAGGAAGAAAAAATTAAATCACCTGTAATCATAAGGTCCACAGGTAAATGAATGATTTTCCTTTCAAAGGTTTTTTAAGCATATAAAATATATATATAACAAAAAGGTTTATGCTAAACATGCCACCTTATAAACTGCATTTGTTTACATTTTGATGATAAATTACTAAAAGTGGAATTTCTAAGGCAAAGGGGATCTACTTCTTTAAAGCTTCTGATACATATTGCCCATCTGTCTTCCAGAAAGATTGTGCAAATATAAATTCCCACCAGCTGGAGGCAGGCTGGTGCACACAGCACTCAATAGATTTGCATGTTTCTTCTAGGCTTTCACCCAGTGTAACTCTTCTCTCTTGGAATGTATTTTTCCTCCTATTGCTACCTCTTGGTCCTTAGGAGTACATTATAAAAAAATAAGATTTTCAACATCACTTCTACCAGCACCAATTTTATCTCGATTCCTGCCTACATTGTTTTACTAGTGGAAACTATACCCCCCAGTTGCCCTCCATCACCACAGGGCCTCCTCTGCTTGCGGACCAGCTATTTGCCGGAATGAAGAAAGATAGTGATATGTGTGAGGAAAGTGCAGAAATAAGGAACAAAGTCCTCGGCTTCCTTCACAGAACAGAATCCTAGGGATAGAGTGGGATAACTGCCAAGTTCTATGTTCTTAAGATGTAGGTCTCAACATACTGTACCATGTGCAGAAGATTAGCTAGTTTTTTCTCAGTCTCACTGCATCCCAGATTCTGGCATTAAGCTGTCTGTCACCCTTACATTTTCGTATGGTTATAAATTTTTCCCTCTGTTTTCAGGACTATTTTAATAAAAGATTACTCAGGGCTAAATTGGGGCTATTAGCCACATAAAATTTCAACTAAAAAAAATCTTCAGACTGATTTTTGGTTGGCAGCTGGTGGACCAATTTCTTGCCCTCCTGAAAAATAACTCAATGTATCAGAAAGCACTTCAGTACTATCAATTTATTCCAACAGAGATTAGAATAAATTGAGGGATGTGTCAGTCTCCTTAAATACATAGAACCCAAAAGGTATCACTAAAATGTTAAGCTATTAAAAACAAACCAAAACTTTAGAGATAAAAATCTAATTGACTCTCTCATTCACCACATGAGGAATCTGTGCCCTAGTAAAGCGATTTGAACTGCATAAGCTGAGAAAGAAAATCAGCATCAGAGTTATGTTCTCCTTCAAAATGTAATCTCTTCTCACAGTGAAGGTCATGAAGTGCCTGGTAGTCAAAATGCTCTTTGCAGAACATGATGAAACACTGGTATTTCAAATTCTACCACACAAACTATAATTTTAAACAATATTTTATGCTTAGTTATTCTAAGTTTAAATTGCCACTAATGTTCAATTTATTTTATCTTAGGCTATAAAAAACAATATAAAACCATGACTCTGACTACAAATGTTCAAAGAACAAAACAGCTATAGAAGTAAATATGATTGTCTGTTGGCGAGTTATTCCTTAAATAACCCCTTTGCTCCTTATTCATACAAGTTATCTGCCTAATACCTGCTTTTAAACTTAATGTTGGCTCTCTCTCCAATTTAAGACACATTTCAGAATGAAAAAATTCCATCAGCTTCTTTTTCCTGAATAACTGTGAAAAGACAACCATTATCCAGTTTTGGCGGTGTAAGACCTCTGCCCAGTTCCAGGAAGGTTCACAAGGAACACAACTTGAGAAATACAGGTTTGTACCATGCTGAGCTCCCACATGTTTCAAGGTCCTGTAACCTTGGAGACCTAAAAGGAGCTGCACTCCTTTAGGGAATGGAAAACGTTTTAGTATATCTGAACTGAGAATATTAAAATATATTGGGATGCATTAGCATATTTTCATAACAGGTAGGAATCATAATTGAATTTTTTATGGTGGTAAATTTAACCCAACTTTAGTAATAAAAAGATGCCCACAGGCTAGAAAGGCATTTATATCTCACTGTGAAGGGAATGCTTTTACCATAATTGGTTCATATCATAATTTGGTATTTTATATAAGGCAGATTCTATACTCTATTTACCTTCCTTTCTTTCCTTAAGCAAAAGAATATACATACTTCAAGGTATTCTGAATATACAACTTTCAATTATAAATATTTACATATGAGACTATTTAGAATTATCCCTAAGATCTCCTTCCAGCCCCCAAAACTATATGCTGCCTCACTCCCACACTTTAATAGCAGAATATTATAAATTATAAATCGTAGTGCAATTTATAATTTTAAAATGTAAACATTTAAAAATAAGATGAATGAAATTTTTACCATTGCCTTTAAAAACTCTGGTTTAAAAACTGACGTATTGAGTATAATTAATGTGCAATTCAAGTAAAAATATAATAGGTATTGGTTTTAAACTTTAAAAAATGACTTTAAAACTATTTGGGATGATAAAAGGAAAGAGACATTTTAATTTTTCTCCCAATTTTCCATGTTTAAAAAAAGGATTATGGTTTCACTTATTGCCTTCAGCATTTTTGAACATGGTACATTTCTAAATCTGTAACACATAAAGATATATGAGTCATATAGGTGAGTTTCTGTAAGTCAATATTACAATAAGTTTAAGACCATATTCTCATTAGAAGGACTGCTGAAAATAAAATACCTGGTTCATATGAGAAAGGAACTGCCTACGTAATGTTCGTAACCCATTCCTGAAAACTGGATATGTAGGAAAATGTGCCAGGGAGCCTATTCCTCATTACTTCAGATAGGACAAATTACAATGTGTGACACATCAATCTAAACCTACCAACCAATTTCTTAAAGTATAACTAAAACACAATAAAATGCCTATGTACTGATATAAGCAGCAAATAATGATGTTACTATGTTAAACTCCTTTCCTGATCACCAAACAATTATTACAATTGTTCACCAGTTGCTTTGTAGCGGAAGCCTGGCCTCCCTTGGCACCAGCAATATCCAAGATGCACAACCTTCTGCTGCCACTAGGCGGGCCTTCCGAAATGTTTACATATGACTCTGGCAATCTAGTCACTTCATTTGAAATGTTGCTCAAGATTATTTTCACACACTGTTTTGTTAAAAACAGTGAGTTTTGTAAGACATAAATATAAACTTTGCCTATATATACATCAACTGAAGAACTTGATTGAGATATATATATATATATAATGAAGTCTGGACAATAAACACTAAGAGGGGCTCTACCAAAAAAGATATCCAGGAGGATGTAGCATTACAAGCACCCTTGTCAAACATCAGTCCAGACATTTTCAGCTGCAAGTAACAGAAGTCTATCTAAAAATGGCTTAAACTTTAACCAAGGAACTTATTATCTCACCTAACAAGAAGCCCAGAGGTCAACAGTTCCCAGGCTAGTAAATCTATCAGTTCAGCAGTGTCATCATGGACCATGCTGCTTCCTCATTTTATTCTGCCATCTTCAACATGTTCCCTCTGTCTTAGGTTACCTTCCCTCAGCAAAGATAGCAACAATGGATGTAACCTCATCAGGCATTTCATCCAGATAAAACAGCTACCAGGGAAGGGGTGGCTGTCTCTGCAGTATTTGCCTATGAGCCCTTCATGTCCAATTAGTCAGAACTGTCACAGGTGCCCATTCTGAAACCAACTGCTGGCAAGGTGGACTGGGCCACCCTGACTGGTTGAGACAAATCAGAACTGCCCTCCCACGGCTAGGAGGAAAGCCAGCATCTCTTGAATCATGTGATCATGCAGCGGAAGGTGAATACTTTGAAGTGTGGAAGGAGGGGGAATGGATTTGGGGTAGGCGAATCTGCTCCGAATGCTTAATTCACTTTGTATTAATACAATAACTAAAATTTGTATAATTTGTCCAGGTGATGGGTGACATAACTTAACCACAGATATATTTTCACTGGAAAAACACCTTAACAGGAGACATTACCAGGTTTTCTAACCAAATAGTAAATGATTTAGAAGTCATTCCAAAACCTTTTAACAATCAGCGGATGGAGGATATACTTTATGGAAGTCCTTGTGCTGGTTATTATGTAAGATACACAGCAGACGAGCGATCTGTAAGGTTACCATCCAAGTGGCAAAACATTTTTTTAAAGTTTAAATAACATTACAAAACGATAATCTAGCAGCTGCTACAATGTACTATGTGATTAAGAAGCAAATAAATGATAGGAGAAAAGGTACACTATGAGATCAAAGACAGAGCTATCTAGAAACTGTAGACAGCGAAAGGCAAAATTTCATGTGGGATCTGACTGCAAGAGGGTATGGACAAAGTGAAGCAGGCTGGGCGCTCTGCACACAGGACACACTGGGCCCTGGGCCTGGAAGCAGAAAAATATCCTGGTTAGAACATTGAGCGGTCCATGCAGAGGCAAACCAAGAGCAAACCATCATTACTAATTACCGATCACATGTTTAATATAACAAGTAAAAAGGTGCCCCAACCACAGTTTGGAATCTATACATATCCATTATCATCTGCCTATTTTTCGGTTTTTTAAATGAAAAAACTAACTGCAGCACCATGTCCTGAATGCATCACTGGAAAAGTATGCAAGTATACTCACACCAGGTTGATACCGTTAAGACAGAGAAACAATGTCAAACTAATGAACTGTCTGGGACCATCACGGTACAAGTCATTCTATCAAGTATCTTAAGTGTTTGATGTTATTGTTTTGTACTGTTAATTCACTTCTATTTTTGTATCTCTTGTGATGTAGATTGTAACCTCCTTACAGACATCACTCATCTGCTGTGTATCTTACCTAGTGGTAATTATTCCCTAATTTTTATTTAGCTGCTCAGAAGTCATTCTATTTTCTGAAGCCAAACTAGTAAAAGTGGCCAATGGTGTGTAACCTGCCTCTGACAATGACAATGCTATCTCTGGCATTAAACTAAAAATACCCTACAATCCCATAGCCCAAGTGGCTAGTAAACATCAGTATACATAACAACATCTAGAAAAGTGGTTATTTAACCTTTTTAGGGTCACAGATCTTTGAGAATCTGATGATATTCAGAGACCCTTCTCACCCAAAAATGCAAATACAATATTTTGCCTATAATTTCGGGAGGCTTACAGGTCACTCCACTCAGGCTCTCAAACTCATCATGGCTAAGAACCCCTAACATAGTGATAGCAACTGGGACGATCACTGGTTTTCACAGTTATCAGTTCCTTTAAGTAAGCAACCCATCAACAAACTATTTTAAGGGTTACAGTTTTCCTTTGGTGCTGCCAAGCATATTTTCAGCTTGTGCATCAGGAAATAATAGATGCCAGAAATAAAAATAAGTCATTCCCTAAGTTTAGAGCTGAGCTATTTGACTTAGAATACTGAAAAATCTCAGAACAATGACATCTTTAAGTCATTAATACTATGACGTAAGGCTTCAGTATACTTAATACATTTCATTAAAAATATCACACACACACATACATACACACACATGTATAGCCATAAACGTATACGCCATTTTTGATGGAAATACCAATTGTAGGGAATGAATCAGTTTCTAACTTAACTGATAACTAGAGTGTAGCAGCAATTCTCAATTCTTTAATAATGTTCCACTAGTTAATGCACACTTTAGACATTTCAGCTTTTAGTGGATATGAATGAACTTTCTGGTGCACTCATTGCAGAAGCACGCAGTGGCCTTCCAGTGGGAGTGGAGGAAAGACCTATATTGGGCACTCGTAGGGAACTTACCGTTCCCTTGCCTACAACATAAATTAAGGATCACAACATTCTCTCCAGCTAAACCTAGAGGCTGGCTCAGAATCATTCGCCCAGGCATTTCACTGAGCTGATCAGAATTAGCAAATGAATTAAAACTTCTTAGTACTCACTTCTGTCTATGAAGAACTTTGTGTAAAGTTCCCTCTCATTCTTCTTCTTTAAAATGTAATGAGGAATCCATAATGCTATTAACATTTTATATGTAAGGAAAATGAGGCTGAAATGGCAAGTAGCCTGCTTTATCACACAGCAAGAAAATGATGGAACTTAGAATCCAAATATTATGATTTCCAGTTCAGCACGTACATTAGTTAGGGTTTGGTTCATCCGCAAATGACAAAATATCAGTAGAGCAGTGGCTCCCACAGAACAGAAGTGTGCTCCTGTCTCACATGAGGGAGTTCTCACATCACAGGGCTGTTGTGGCAACTCCACAGTCTTTAAGGACCCAGACTCTTCCCAGCTTATTCTTCAGTTACCCTCACAATGCGGTCTAGTCCTCATGGTCCAAGATGGCGGCTAGTCCTCTACCAAATCATCACATCCACACTCCAGGGTGAGCGAAGTTAGCGGCAGTGGAGAGATGGGAGGTACATACCAGCTGTGTTTTTAAAAGGTTCCCTAAAACCTGCAATACAACGTTTCTTCTTATATCACACTGGCCAGAAACTTCATCAAAATTCCACATCTAACTGCAAAATGGCCACATGGCAAGATAAAAATGCTATTAACTAAGAAAGAAAGATAAACAGATATTGAAGGACAACTAGTAGTGCCTGCCCCTATATCATGTTGAAACTAAAAGGTAGAAAAGGTGAAACTTGAGGTGTCTGACAAAATGACTTGCAGCACGATGGCCCCATACAGTTCAACTGTGTGTTGTTTCTCTGTCATATCCTGTCCATCAAGTATGAATATACAGGCACACTTTTTCAGTGATACATTCAGGAGATGATCACTGTTTTCATTAACAAATAATTCTCAACTGGATGAAACTGTTAAATTATCTCCATTTTTTTCAATTAATAAATTTCCAATAAAATAAAAACCAAAACACTACCTCACTGTTTTGAAATGGTCAGATATCTGATAGGTCATTACTGCCAATAGCATAAAATTCTAATATCTCGGAATGGCACACAGGCCCACTGAAAATCACCGTTCTAGACTCGTTCCTCATCAGTGGCCCTGACATATCCTCTCTCTCCTGAAGAACTTTTTACTGCCCCTGAATATGTCCCAGATTCCTCTGAATCTACATACTTTACACAGTCTGTCCCACTGCCTGAAAATGCTTTGTTCCCCTACCACACCTTATAAGAGAATTATTCCAACAATTCTCAAATATCAGCATGCATAAAAATCACCTGCATTGCTTTTTTAAAAAATGCTGATTCTTACGCTATAGTTTCAAAGATTCTGTTTTACTAGATATGGGCCAGGCCCAGAATTCTGCAGCATTTTTACAAGGAGCAGAGTGCCCGAGACAGAGAAAGCGCTCAAGAATGTTGATGATTACTACAATAAGACCATCTTACACTAGTTTAAGATGTTTGTCTTCTCGATTAGTTTACTAAAGGATTAGTTTGCTATTATGAGGTAACACCATAATTCTATCATGATATAATGAAAGAAGAAGACGCATTTTCAGAAATCCACATTTGGAAAGATTACTGTGTGACCTAAATAAGAACTCTTCCCTTCATAATATGTTTTCGTTGCATTCAATGGGAAAAAAACAGATACCGAATAAGACAACCACTTAAATATAAAAGAATATTGTAGTATTATTAAGATTAGAAGGAAGATAATATTTACGTCTTCCAATTCTATCTGAAATACTAGTAGAAATTGCAAAGCTTATACTGTACATTCTACTTAGAGTCTCATCCTCATTATTTATTTCCTCAACAGAATGAAATAAGAAGAGACTGTAAGTCAAAATATAAAAGCTATTCATCACAATTTTTCAGTTAAATAGTCTCAGATGTGGAAGATATAACATTACGAAAGCCTCTGAGTAAATACTACAGGAAACCCATTTATGGAATATGGTGTGCACACTTAAAATTTTTCCCTACTGATATTTTACTGAAGGATTGCCTTCTAGGAAACAGTACCACAGTAAACCAGTCAACTACTGCCAAAGAGGTGTACTAAAAATCTGACTGCCTGATGGTTTTAGTTCAAAGAAAACATACCTCAGAATTGCTCTGAAGAGTTTACAGGTATTAATCTGTCAAATAATTTTACCTAAAGTCACTCTAAATGCCTTATGGCTAAAGACAAAAAGAGTCATAAGCCACTCGGAATTCATATTTACATAATTAACGAAATGCTTCTCAACTGCTTCATTGATTACAAAATTTTTTTTAAGTTTCCAAATATATTACTTTAAGAAACAAGATTTCATTCCTTAGAATTCTGAAGCTTTCTGCTCTTTATTTAATGTTTGAAAGGAAGTATGTTCAACCTAGAAATTTTGTGGTTTTATTTGCTTTTTTATTTGTTTATGGCTCAACTGCAGTGGAAGAGAAACTGTAACTTTGTATTTTTGTGAGGTCTTTTTCAAAGTGTCTTAACACATTATTTGATGGTATACAATTACTAAATTATAGAGAGTGAACTGCAGTGGTTCTCAGCCCTGCATGTACACAAGAACTATCTGGGGAACTCTGGAAAAAAAATACCAGTGTCTGGGCCAAACCCCAGGCCTGTCTAATCAGAATGTAGGGATGAGGCCCCAGCACCAGCATATTTTCAAAGTGCCCCCTAAATCACAAGAAGGTTAGATCCTCTGAGTTAGAGAGACAGATCCCTAATTTACATTTGAGTCAGCTGAGTCCACTGAGCCCCAATAAAGCATGAGTGACTTCCTCACAACTAATTGTGTGCAACAGAGGGCTCTGTTCTGCTTCTCAGCACAGTGGACACCTCTCCCCTGCCCCATGAAGCTCCCTCTCACCCTGCACCCTTAAGGAGACAAGGCAGGGTGGTACACCCCACACAGAACAGCCGGGCCTTAATGGTTTCACCTCTGAATGCTGCTAGATTAACAGGTGAACCAGAATTAGGAATCAACGAATGTGAAAATTCTGTCAATTCTACCCATTAGACACATGACTTCACATTTCTTATTGGGAAAATAAACAGCTGCATGGTGAAGTTAGTTGAAAAATCCTGGCACACCTCCTTTAGAACTGAAAGGTCAAGGGTAAAAACACAAAGATTGCCAAGTAAATTCACTGCAGTTTGAGTTTTTCTGGATATCACAATATACATGGGTAAAGAGTTATTAATAGGGTCAGTTGCTTTTTTAATCCATAAACACCATTTTTTTAAAGATTCATTATACTTCTGTTGTAAGAATGGGGAGTAAAAATAGAAAGCACATGGTGAAAATCTGTTTACTTTTTGTCATTGTTGTTTTAATTAAAGCCTTCAGTCCTAGACAGAATCAAAGTGACTTACTGTCCCTTATGTAAATTTTTATTATACACAGCTAGATTTCCACTTTTAAATAAAGGAAACAGTACAGAGATGAAGAGATTATCTAAAAAGTTCCATTTAAAAATGTGATAGTTTAACTTTAGTGTGTATACATGGTTTGACTGATACCCACGATGAGGAATTCAGTAGGAGACAATCTTAAAAATAACCGACTATTTCCCAAAATTTCATTTATCATTTAAACTGGAAAACAGAAGGTGAGACTAAAGTACATATTTCAATATCAATACCTAAAAGATGAAATCCAAGCCACTGTGAATTACTAAATTCTGATTCTAAAGTCAATCAGTTTTACAAAATAAGTAGCTTAATGGAAACTAGAAGTTCTTATGCCCTACTTTAAGAAGCACGTGCATATTCTGAAAAACACAATAAACTTCAGCTGTACTATAACCCCATTCCTTTAATCTATATAATAGTGTTTGTCCAATTTCATTCTGCGTGCTCCATAGTTATATTCAGTATCTGGTCACCAATGTTAGTGAACACACAACAGCAATCCAAATTATTCTTTTTCATTTTATTTTCCATGGGTTTTTCCTGTCACTGTTATTTTTCCTTTTTTTCTTTCTTTCTTTCTTTTTTTTTTTTTTGCTGTAATATAATAAGCTAATTCATGCGTTTCTCTTAGTTTTGGAAAGTTATATGCCAACATCTAGGCAACAGATACCCTTTTTCCTAATTTAAAATAACTATGAGGTTGCATACTACAGTAGGAAATTTGTAATCAACCTAAAGATAATGTCTTAAAAGTACAATTAAACATGTCATAACAGAAGAAAACCCTGGTAATTACAAATAGTACCAGCCTTTCTCGGGTTTTAAACAGTAGTGTAAGACTAAGAAAAATCGCCACCCAGTGATGCAAATGAAAACTACAATTTGTTTTTGTGTAAAATGAGTACCCTAGAGGATTACTACAACTTCATTACTGAATGAACGAATAGTACCTTCTTATGAGACTAGAAACTAGTTACCAGGGAAAGGATGTTTTTCTACAAGGCTTTTTTTTTTCCTTATTATTATTCAGCACGTTCGACATTTTACAAAGGCTAAAAGCTTTGCAAACCTTTACAGGGAAAAAGCTTTCTGTCCATAAGTGAGCTAAATGTGTACAAGCAGCCCAGATATTCCTATTATCAATAAAAGTGTCCAGGCTCTGCCTGGACCCTCAATTTCAAGTCATGGGGTGTTGACTTCAGCAATTCAGCAATGCCATTTAATAACTGTGACCTAAAACTTATTTGTGTTAAACAGGAAGGCTTGCCTAGGGGAAGATGTATTCTCAAGGTGGGAAAAATGATTCATACTTTTAACAACATAATTTAACCTTTTTAGAAATACATTATAAAGGCCAAGTAAGATGATAATCTAACAAATTCTATAGAATCCATATTGATAAGAAGTTTTTGGTATAAATATAATCTAAGTCTTTACTTAGTTGTATCATTTAGAAGTTAATAAACACACAAAAACACTTATATACACTTATTTTCCTGCAATGTATCTACTGTACATAAGAACAAAGAAAGCTACGTGGATACATGATAACCAAAACACACGTGTCAAAGTATGGGGTCATGTTAATAAAAGTATTTCATATCTACCATTTGACCTACTTGGTACTTTTCAAAATATTTTACACAGTATGCTCTGAGACTAAGCAGATACTATATATGTCAATATAGAACCTTATGATAAAAAAAGCAACTTAGAACAAATCAGTTCCTAAAAAAAAGAGGTTGCCATCATGTTTTTTAAGATAATTAACTATATTCCTAATAATTTATCCTGACTTTTATCAGTCAATTCAGTTAAGGCCTTAACTGCTGAAGGATATTTTACTAATTAAACAATGTATAGCTGTCCTTAGGTTTCTGTAGTACCCCTATACTAAAATCTGCAGCAGCTCAAGTCCCTTTTATAAAACGGCATATATGTGCATGTAACCTATGCATATCCTCCTGTATACTTTAAGTCATCTCTAGATTACTTATCATACCTAATACAATGTAAATGCTATGTAAATAGTTGCTAGGCATATGGCAAATTCAAGTTTTGCTTTTTGTGGAACATTCTGGGGTTTTTTTTTCTTTCAATATTTTCAATCTGCAGTTCGTTGAATCCACAGACGCAGAATCTGTTGATATAGAGGGCTGACTATATACCATCTTCCAACCTCAACTTCATTAAGGAGATTAGAGTTTTATGCAATAGTTTTAAATACTTAAAATATTAAATACTGAAAAGTTTGAGGCAGCCAAAATTAAAGCCAAACTTTATGAATAAAAATACAACCAACCCTCTTTTATTAAAAAAAATAATTAAAAAGCACAGCACTTTGTCTTTTAAAAATTAATGAACGCAATTTAAATTTTTTTAAAAGAGCTTAAAATGTCACTAATGTCTTAAATTTTAAAATGATAATATGACCTTTTTTTTTAAAGTGATGGAGGGCTTTCCTGGTGGCGCAGTGGTTAAGAATCCGCCTGCCAACGCAGGGAACACAGGTTTGAGCCCTGGGCCAGGAAGATCCCACAGGTCGCAAAGCAACTAAGCCTGTGCGCATGACTACTGAACCTGTGCACATGACTACTGAGCCTGTGCTCTAGAACCCGCGAGCCACAACTACTGAGCCCGCACGCCACAACTACTGAAGACCGTGCGCCTAGAGCCCCGTGCTCCGCAACAAGAGAAGCCACTGCAATGAGAAGCCCGCGCACCGCAACGAAGAGTAGCCCCCACTCGCTGCAACTAGAGAAAGTCCGCCCGCAGCAACAAAGACCGAATGCAGACAAAAAATAAATAAATTTATTAAAGAAAAAAAAACAAACAATGGATAGCTTAGTGGTTAAAAGGACAGGCTCTGAAGTCAGAATGCCTGGGCTCACTCCAGATCTGCTCTATGTAAGCTAGAGGAACTAGCTCTAGCTTTCTAGTCCTCCCCTGTATGTGGACATAACACAACCACTTCACTCACATGGTTGTTCTTGGCACATTACACACATTAACTCATTTAATCACCCCAATAACCCTATTGGGTTGGTACTGTTATCATGCTCATTTTCTAGATAAGTTAAATGACACCCAGGAGGTTTCGTAACTTCCCCAAATGATGAAGGGTATCAGACATACCAACCCAAAATGCCACTTTGGCATAAGAATTATTTTGAGCCAAAGGCACTTGAAAAATAGCAGGTGCAGAAAGGGCACTCTGACCTCCCCTTTTCTTCCTGAAAGCAGGAGATAAAAAAAAAAGAAAAGAAACCTATGGAAAATGCCAGGAAGAAAGAAACATTCTTACCACCAGAGATGGAGAGTCAGGGGCAAGAGAACGCCACAAAATCAGAGCCTGTTAAAATAACCCTCATCTTCCTTTAGTATCCCCACATATTTTAGTTACTTTTCCACAACTGCCTCTTTGCTCAACCTGGTATATGAGAACCTAGGTTTTGCCATCTCTTTAGGTCTTCATTCTCCTGTGGGGGCCCCCATGTACATGTAAAAATCCTTATGCTTTTCTTCTGTTCATCTGTCCTATGTCTATTTAATTCTCATGCCCAGCCAGAGACCCTAAGAGGCAAGAGGTAAAGTTTTGCCTCCCTTACAAGGGAAACTCCAGTAAATTGTAGAGCCAGGATATAAACCCAAGGGGTCTGGCTCGAGTCAGCATTCTACCTGCAACTCACTGTAGAGTCTCTGCGGTGCTCCTGAGAAAAAAGGGAGATGGTGTTACTGATGAAAAAAGAAGAACAGAGGAAGTGAGAACCCAGACATGATGCTGACTGACAGCATCAAAACTTCAAGAGAGTAACTAAGATCACAGAACAGTAGGTACACAAGGATTTTTCATGGGAAGTGGTAGAGGGCAGTGGAGCTTTGCACCTGGGAAAAAATAACGGTAACCAGAGACAAGCATCAGCAGACATGGCAGCTGAAGGACCAGAAGCCTTCAGCCAACATTTGGGAGTCTGCTCTTGCTTGGATCATCTGAATGAGGGTGTTCTACCAGCGGCACCTGAAAGTAAATCACAATCCTGGGACTGGGAGGTAAGTGATGCCTCACCATGATTTCCCAACCACAAGACTATGGTACAGGAGTCAACACCAATCCCGCTTAGTCGAAGATGGCCCTAGGAAAACTCCCTCAAAATACAGCATGTCAGCTTTTGGGAAAATGCACCATTATAGCTTAGATATATCAGATGGAGCAGCTGGGACATGAAAGCATATGAGAGTAATTAATTGCTAGAAATTCCCTCAAGCATTAGCAAATTTGGACATTTCTGTCTTCTGAGGCTCAGTTAAAGACCACTTCTTAAACGAGTCTTTCCTAGGAAGGAAAGGTCCGTAACAGAAGCTTCACCGGCTAAGGCAGAATACCATGGAAACGCGGCCCCTGTTGGGCTAGTTATAAGACAGGCAGTGAAACATCTTCATGTTACAAGCTACCAGACACTGAAGGAGATTTTAGAGAGAGCAGCACCAGGGGTTTTTTCAGTTGTCTCTGTAATGCTGCAAAGTGGCAGGCCACAGAGCCAGAGAGGTGAAGACGTATCGAGAGTTCACGAAGTCCAGCTGTAGAAGCTCTATGTGCTCTCAGACATGTCAGTGCACTAGACTCACAGCCTTTAAATGCCTATTTGATAACAAAGAGAATAAGGTGGATTCCTAATCATGAAACAACAGAAAAGAGCACAGTTCTCTGCATACGTGTTGAGATTACAGAGGTGTTCTAAAATGAAGAATACAGAAAAGAGTTTGGAAAACCAGGCTTTGCTGAAGCAGATTTCTGAAAGAAGAATTTATTGTGAAACTCCTGAAGAGGCAGAAACTATACAGGAGACTAGAGGCATCCCTGAAGTTTTTCTGTTAGTGGGGCTAATTTAGCAGGTAAAAGGGAAGCAACGCCAGCAGCTTTTGAAACAGAAGTTGGGGTTGACAGAGCCAGTTCTGACTTAGAAGGCAAGGCACAATTTCCTGACACTGTAAGAAGGGCCAGAGAGGCAGTTGTGCCCATGGCACCCCCACTTTATCCCAGTCAGGAGGCTCCCCAGAAAAACCACCAATCCTGGTCAGACTATGCCCCACTACTTTACCTCAGACGTAGGGGATCTGGTCAGAGAGAAAATAACTGACCACTCTAGTTACTGCCCCTGTCCCAGGCCACAGGAAGCAGATACAGAAAAACACACAGGCCTGCCAGAATTTGACTGTGGAAAAGATGGGATATTCTATGGTAACATTCAGCCATGAGAAAAACTCTCTTCCGGTCTCCCAGAGATTAAGGCCAAGAAACAGAAGAGGGCCAGAGGGGTAAAATCCTTGCATCCTTACTGTGAGAGACCAGATCCTAAAGGGAAGGGCTCAAGAGGCAGAGACCCACCCACCCACTCTTCTGAATGTGTGGGGTCAGAGGCTGAGAGAGCCTAAGCTGAAGGTTCAGGATTACCTGTAAACCCAAGGAGCCATCTTCTACTCCTCAAGACACACAGACCATTTGCCAATGCCAAGGGACTCTGGGATGACTGGGCCAAGATAAAGACAGAAGAGATAGGAAACCAGAATCTGGAAAGGGAGACACCTGAGAAACATCGCTAGAAGCAAACACTCTATGAGTTCATGCAAATCCTCTCAGAGAAGGAGCTGAAGCTGGCAGGAGGAAATCCAGAGTAGAAGAGGATGCGTTTCACAAGGGGACACTGGGCTTTGGTTGCTCCTCACCACCCTGTTGGTAGAGAACTGCTGGGAAGAACTATCTAAAGACTGCAAATCTCTTCCTTGGGGGAAAGACACAATGACATGAAGGAAATGTTATTTTTCAGAATTCCCCTTGGGAAGAGCATAGTATTTGGTTGAAAGAAATATTTTTTAAAGCCACTAAAATCTTTTTTTTTTTTTTTTTTGTGGTACGCGGGCCTCTCACTGTTGTGGCCTCTCCCATTGCGGAGCACAGGCTTCGGACGCGCAGGCTCAGCGGCCATGGCTCACGGGCCCAGCCGCACCGCAGCATGTGGGATCTTCCCGGACCGGGGCACGATCCCGTGTCCCCTGCAACGGCAGGCAGACTCTCAACCACTGCGCCACCAGGGAAGCCCCACTAAAATCTTAATAACTAGCAGGTATTAATTTTATAATAGAAAATAAACTAGTCTTAACATTTAGGAGACACTATTTAACATATTTAGATTTAAAAGTGTACTTCAGGGCTTCCCTGGTGGCGCAGTGGTTGAGAGTCCGCCTGCCCATGCAGGGGATGCGGGTTCGTGCCCTGATCCGGGAAGATCCCACATGCCGCTGAGCGGCTGGGCCTGTGAGCCATGGCCGCTGAGCCTGTGCATCCGGAGCCTGTGCTCCGCAACGGGAGAGGCCACAGCAGTGAGGGGCCCGCGTACCGCAAAAAAAAAATTAAAAAAATTAAAAAAAAAAAAAGTGTACTTCAACACTGTTGCTGGGAATGTAAATTGGTGTAGCCGCTATGGAAAACAGTATGGAGGTTCCCCCCAAAACTAAAAATAGAACGATCATATGACCCAGCAATCCCACTCCTGGTTATATATACGGGAAAAAAATGAAAACACTAGTTCAAAAAGATACATGCACCCCAAAGCTCATAGCAGCACTATTTAAATAGCCAAGACACAGGAACAACCCAAGTGCCCATTAACAGACGACTGGACTAAGAACATGAAGTATATATACACATACATACACACACACATACACATACACACACACACACACACACACACACACACACACACAGGACTATTACTCAGCCATAAAAAAGAATGAAATTCTGCTATTTGCAACATGTATGGACCTGAAGAGTATTACGCTTAGTGAAATAAGGCAGACAAAGAAAAACAAATACTGTACATCACTTACATGTGGAATCTAAAAAATAATACAAATGAATGTATATGCAAAACAGAAACAGACTCACAGATACAGAAAACAAACTAGTGGTTACCAAAAAGGAGAGAGAAGGGAAGAGGCAAATTAGGGGTATGGGATTAAGAGATACAAACTACGATATATAAAAAAGATAAGCAATAAGGACATACTGTACAGTGCAGGGAATTATAGCCATTATCTTGTAATAACTTTGAATGGAGTATAGGCTATAAAAATATTGAATCACCATGCTGTACACCTGAAAGTTATTACAATACTGTAAATCAACTATACTTCAATAAAAGAAATAAATGTACTTCATTCAGCAACTATTTATTGGATGCCTGATTTAATTTTTTATGCTAATTTAAGAAGCAAGGCTTGGTGCTATTTATAAAACAGAATTTGAATTTACCAAGGATTCATCAAGACTTCTGCTTTTTCATAATTAAAAAGGTTGACTAGCTTATTGGATAGAAAAAAATACGATGATTTTACAAATTGAATTTGAAGGACACATCCAAACCAACGTACTGTGTAAGAAGAGTCTGACTTGATGACAATATTTTAAGTGATTGATGACCTATATTTTTATAGATTTCATATACATAAACTAACTCTGGAATTAATAGGAAAATGTTTAAATAACAATCATATACTTTTCAAGTAATCTTTTAAAGGAAAAATAATTCATCTAATTATGATATTGTTTCCTAAAAAGACTCACCTAAAAGGACAAATCCATCTGCTTCTGTCTCTGGTACCAAGGGCTTTTTAGATTCTGGAGGCTTTCTGAAGAAGTGAAACATTGCTGCTTCCTCTGTTACCTGAAATAGAAACACTATATAATAACAAATTCAGATGAAACCATAAAACTCTTACCCTTCTTAGTAAAAAGCCAAATACAGGGACTTCCCTGGTGGTCCAGTGGTTAAGAATCCACCCTCCAATGCAGGGGACATGGGTTTGATCCCTCGTCAGGGAACTAAGATCCCACATGCTGCAGGGCAATTAAGCCTGTGCACTGCAACTACTGAGCCCACGTGCTCTAGAGTCCGTGCACCAACAGCTAGAGAGCCTGCGTGCTGCAACTACTGAGCCCGTGTGCTCTGCAGCCTGCGTGTCACAACTGGAGAGAACAAAGAGCCCTCGCTGCATTGAAAGATCTCCGGTGCTGCAACTAAGACTCAACGCAGCCAAATAAATTTTACAAGCCAAATATAAAGATATCACAATAATTACTTTTAGGAATTCTATTCCCAAACTTAAGAACACAAGCCCTCCCTAGGTGTCGGAAGACAAAACCAGAAATTAAGGAGCATGGACTTCCAGTTTGAAATACTGTGTTCATCCTCTCAATTTCTGAACATGCAGGAAATAACCCAAGAAATCTCTACAAGTAAAACTAAAGTCAACAGATAATGCCAGAATCTGGAAGGATCTCACTAGCCATAAGTTGGACACTGGACCGAGGAAAGGGGGAAAAAAAAAACAAACCCTGTCCAGGTTTCTTGTCATGCCATAACTACCTTAAGCCTCATGAAACTAAGGCCACCTGACAAAACAAAAGAAGGCACTACAAACACCCTCTAGAGTTGGTTATCTGATTCAGACACTCAACGACTGTATTCATTGTAAAATTGTAGCCAAATGTAAATTCCCATCAGAGCAAATGTCTGTGTTGGTGAGATTATTGTGCACTACCTCCAACACACACATACACACACACACACACACACACACACACACACACACACACCCTCTCTCCTCTGTGTCCTCCCATCTTTGTACATTCAGCTTTGTACACTCAGGCAGGGCAACAACTCTTAGAAAACAACTGGGAAGGAAGTTGAAGGAAACTTGGGAGGACATGTCACGTTCTGAGTTGCTATACATAAAGCAATATAAGAGACAGCAAAGGAAAGTTCCTGGTGGCAACAAGTGCCCCACATTTCAGTTTCATACATTCCACCCACCAGAAAATCAAGCAGGGAGGATAAGTAAAGATTTTATCTGAGTAAGATGCTTCTAGAAACTGAGCATTGCACCAGGATTTGTGTAGGTCAACCTGCCCTGAGTTGTAGATCAGAGTGGATGGTAAAAGAGCCAATTTGTTGACAGAAAACACATCTGGCAGGTTTCACTTTTTAAAAGAAAAAAAATGGAGAAGAAAAACACAAGCCATGTGAAAAAGAAAATATTTCAGTAAAGGAAAAGGAATCGCCTCTGAAATCCTCAAAGGCTGAGCTTACTGGACAGAGTGATGGAGCCAAAAGAAAAGTCTGGAAATAGTTTGGCACCCTCAAGAGAGTATAAGGAGACATGGCCTGTATGAAACTGGTAAAAAACAAAAAAACAAAAATAACAAGGTTAGATGGAAAAGCAAAAGGAAAAGATGAAAAGACAAGGAATTAGATGAAAAAATTAACTAAGATAAAGAGAAACCCATGCAAGAAAGAAATGAAATCAGAAAAGAACTGTTTGGTTTATAAGCAGGAATGTAAGACAATAAAGTTCAAACTCAAAGACTTAAAAGACTGGAAGAAGCAACTAACTTCTCAACCCCAAACAGTTAAAACTAAAACAGAGAAAGCCTTTGAAGGAACAACAGATGATTAAAATTCAATCTGGGTAAGGATCAAATCAAGGATATAGCCATCACACCTGATACTAAAGCCTCAGCCTGGATGAATGTGGCACTCAGTAAATTCTTAGGGTACAATGGGTCAGGAAAAAGAGACGAAGGGGATCAGTGTCCAACTGAAGCCTCATAGAGAAAAGATACCTTCAAATAAATAAAGGCGGGGGGGGGCACATTTAAGGGTGAAAGAGATGAGAAATGTAGCAAATCTAAGAGTTACAGCTAGCAAAAATTGTAGGTCTGGCTACAGATACATGAAGCTGATTATAATCAAATAGATAAGGAGCCAACAAAATTTTTGGAGAGTTGTGCTGCCAAAACAACTACAAGTCTGAATTAAAGGAGGACTTTGACTATTGGAAATTTACAACACTGCTGCAGACAGGAAGCTGCCAGAGAGAACTGCTCAGCCCCCAAGGAAGGTCTATTCTCCAGTGCCTACTTTGGTGGTAACCAAGGAAGTTACTGGAAAAGGAAGACACTTTGGGTGGAGTGCCTGGAGAACACGGGACTGGGGGTAGGGCTCTCCTGAGAAGCAGAATCTGGGCATAATTAATGAATATTCTCCAATCCAAGGTGGGGATCCCCCAAAATGCCTGCTCAGTGGGATTCCAGAATTGCTACCACTCGGTGACTGCTGTGTATCTCCCATTCCTCCCCTTTCTGGATGACAGTGGTTTGGGCAGTTATTTTTCCCAGTTATTGGAGGGGACAGAAGGGACAGACTGCTGGTCTTTTTAGTTCATGAAGTTTCTACAAGAGGTGCCACATCTGGACCTGATGAAGAAATACTGAACTTAGAGCATGATGCTATGACTGAATGGGGCCATTTGGGTTATTGCCCTTGGGGAGGGGTGAGTCACTCTGTCTACTGCAGGGAGAGGGAACTGAGTATATGGTGACCACGGAATCATTAGGGCCATTCACTGGCTCTCCACCTTATATCAGGAGACATGTAAGAACTGCAGTTTTCTACCCTCCTTGGAGGTAGGTGTGGCCGTGTTGCTTGCTTGGTTCACTGTGTCACATGCCATTAGAGTGCTAGAACAAGGAGCTTTGTGGCCACAGAGAGAGGCCCTTTAAAAAGTGGCTCCTTTCTAACATATAAAAGAAAAGCCTTTAATAGAAGGACTCAAATTTCCAATACCTTTTCATGTCTGGCTACAAGACAGAAATGGAACAAACACAGAAATCACAAAAGCGGTTCTGATGTCATTCTCAAGCCCCCAACGTTTAGATACGTTGTTATAAAAGCCAAGCCAAACTCAGCTGTAGTGCCAGAATCCCTTTTGAATGCAAGTATTTTGTAGAGAACTTATGATTCAAATAATTAAGTGAAGCATTTAAGTTTTCCATGACCTAAAAAAAAATCAGACTTAAACAATATACAGCCTTAAATAGGCTGCAGCAGGTTGCCAACTGTATGACTTATGTGGCAATGCATAATATTACAGTTTGTCACTTTAGAACATTATAAAATTCCAAACATATCTGAGAAGGAGAGAGAACTTAGGTTCCAAGAGTCAAGAAACATCCAGGCACAGAAGAAACAGGTCAGGAATAGGAGAAAGGTAGTAGAGACAGTATAAAAGAACTCAGAATGGCAGCAAAGACTAGTTTGCTACAAACATCCATTGGTAACTGCTCTAAAATGGTTATGAAAGTACCAGTCACCCTCGCACCTGTTATTCTGCCAACCTGACCATTACCTTAACTCCTTCCTCTACAATAGTCACCTCAAGATGTGTTTCCATGGGAACGCTGTGCCAATTTTACAATACAAGTCTTGGGATTCCCTTGCACCATCTATACTGCTGCTGACATTCATCATTCATTCCACTAGGTACCTAAGTAAGTCTAACCATACATATAGCTTTACAGTAATCACTCCATGCATGAAGAGACTATGTCCTGAGACACTAAAATCTGTAATCAAATTATCTTTATAGCATGATATTTTTTGTACCATTGAAAACACACACAAGGTGGTATAAAAATTTATCCCAGCAGGACCGGCAATACCATTCTAAGATCTTCCCACAGCAAGAAAGCTGCATGGTTAGGTCACCACTCCAGCAGCCAGATTTCCTTTCCTCACCTAAGACTAAAACTGGGAAAGAGAACGGGGGTAACTAAAACCCCACTAACATTTGCTGAGCTCCTACGATGTGTCACACACTGTACCTAAATGCCTTATAGACTCTAGCTCCTATAATCTTACAATCATCCCGCCAGGTACACATAACTATTCACAATGTGTAAGTCAAAGAATTGAAGTAAAGTCGGCTAAGTATTGATGCAAATGTATATGGCTAGTAAACAACAGAGCTAGAATTTTAAACCAAGTCTTTTTGGTACCAAAACTGAATGCTTTTCATCAACAAAGCACCAAAGACAAGGAGCCCTTAACAAGACATTTGTGTTGGACTTTAATATTTCCTAATATTAGTGAAATACATTTGATTAATTCCATTTCCGTCTTTCTAAATCCCTACTTTCCCAAGCCTTGCTCAGTTCTGTGTTCTGAAGATATTTGCTAATTCCACAATATCCACATTCCAGACTTTCACTTACTTTATATTTATATTTTATGAGTATTTATTAAGTGCTTAGGCCAGATACTGACCAGGCACTGCAAATGCAGCACTCAACTTATATTTACAGGAACAAACAGCAACCTGAAACTACCCCATTTTGGAGGCAATCCTGAGTAAACCTAAGAGGAATTTAGGAGCTCCATCCCAAAAGTGGAAGAGGCCTGGAACAGTCCTGCTGCCCCCAGCTGAGTATATGGGAAGACATGAGCACTCATGCTTCTGACTTACATGGCCTTGACAGTGGCCTTCTTCTGCCTGGAGTTATCAAGCATGTTCCAGCCTCATTTCCTTAGGTACGATTTCAGTATGTTAAAAACTCTACAATAAGCAAATTTTACATTTTATAAGTGGGTGAAATATCAAAATTTATTCTTAAAAATCCATTATCAGCCAGCAACAACACTCTTGCCTGGCTAAGGTGGGACCCAACCCAGAATGCCTCCTAATCCTCAAACGTGGGAATCCTGGAATTGCTTCTATATGGATGGGGGATGAAGAGTTCACTGCCCAAGACACAGATTGGGAGAAAATCCATGCAAATCACAAACCTGATACAGGACATGTGTCTAGAATATATAAAGAATTCTTAAAATTCAATCATGAGAAAACAAACCAATAAAAACTGGACAAAAGCTATTAACAGACATTTTCCTAAAGAAGATATGTGGGTCTTCCCTGGTGATCCAGTGGTTAAGAGTCCACCTGCCAATGCAGGGGACATGGGTTCTATCCCTGGTCTGGGAAGATCCCACATGCTGCGGGGCAACTAAGCCTGTGTGCCACAACTACTGAGCCCATGCTCTAGAGCCTATGAGCCACAACTACTGAGACCACATGCTCTAGAGCCCACGTGCTGCAACTACTGAGCCCATGCACCTAGAGCCTGTGTTCTGCAACAAGAGAAGCCACCGCAATGAGAAGCCCGCGAACCGCAACGAAGAGTAGCCCCCACTTGCCACAACTAGAGAAAGCCCGCACGCAGCAACGAAGACCCAGTGCAGCCAAAGCAAAAAAAAAAAAAGATATGTGGATGGCAAAGAGCCACATGAAAGGATGCTCAACATCATTAGTCAATAGGCAAATACAAATTAAAATCTAAATGAGATAACACTATATACCTATTAAAATATTAACAATTTAAAAGGCTTGCCATGCCAACTGTTGACAAAAATGTGGAGCAACTGGAACTCTTATGCACTGTGGTAGGTGTAATAATATAGTACTGTGGCAGTTTCTTAAAAACGTAAACATACACCTACCATATGACCCAGACCTTCTCCTTCTAAGTGTTTACCTAAGAAAAATGAAAGCATATGTCCACACTCGTACACAAACGTTATACAGCTTTTTTGGTAATAGCCCCAAACTGGAAAAAATCCAAATGTCCAACAACAGATAAAAAGGATAAACAAACTGTAGCATATCCATAATACTATTCAGAAATAAAAAGGCATGAAGGCCAAAGATATGCTATGACATGCATGAATCTCAAAAAAAATCAAGCTGAGTGAAAGAAGCCAGACCACAAAACACTTCTAGGAAATGCAAACTAATGTATAGTGACAGAAAGCAGATCAGTGGTTGCCTGGGGAATGGGAGGTTCAGGGAGGGAGGGTGGGAGGGAGGAATTACCAAGGATCACAAGCAAACTTTTGAGGGTGATAAATATATTCATTATATTGATTGCAGTGATGGTTTCAGGGTATATAAACATGTCAAAACTCATCAAATTGTACACTTTCAACACGTGCAATTCACCATATGTTGATAATACCCCAATAAAGCTATTTTAAAAATTCATTATTAGCATGATATTCTAGATGTTATATAAATGTTGTAGTTCACAATTATTCGTAAAATTGTCTCAAATCTCTTAAATGACTTTGTGTGTGTTACAAATGCAGTCTTTGTATACAAAGCAAGACACTTCTTTCTCTATACATTCACACAAAACTGAAAAATAAAAGGACAGTGTCTTCACTTTTAATGGCACGCAGACTGCATAAAGAAAGCGACCCTGATCGCTACACAGCACAGATCCTACTGCTCTGAAGGAGGGCAGCACAAGTGATATATTTATTTTTTCCTATTATTCTAAGACTTACCTTTTAAGTGATATTACCCATGACAAAAGGATTAAGGTAACCTGGTTTTCTCAATTTGATCACCTTCTTTCAATTTCAACAGACTATTTGACAATATAAATATGCGGGACTGATAAACAGCAGCCACTTAACTATTTAAGAAAAAATATACATACACACATTTTTTCTTCACATTGTGTCAAAACCCAATAAATATGTAAATTCCATACTGCTGAAAAACTAAAATCCTGAACCATGTTGAATCCTCCTCTTCTTCTGTGTGGTGGGTTGTGAATTGCATGGTTAGACAAAAGGAATACAAATTTAGATAACAAGTTTCCTAATTTCTTCTGAGAGATACCAAAAAAGACAATGGTCCCATACTTTTGATAGCTTTAATCTTGAAAGACAAGATTATATTACCCAAAACAGCATTAAACAGTATAAAACATTCCAGAAGGCCCAATGAGAATGAGAAGAGCCCTGTTACACTTCACAAACAGGTAGCCTTGAGTTTAACTTCATCTGATGGGCACAGATATAAACCAAGAAGAGAAGGAAGGCCTCTCCTATAAGAAGGATCACCAGGAACAAAGAACAGAGAGTGTTTAGGAGACAACAGAGAGATTAACCTCACTAGAAGCGTGGAGGTAAGCAACAGAAATGAAGACTACAAAAGAAGAGACAAATTATTAAAAGGGCTACTAAGTCAAGAAAATGTTAGAATATCCAGAGTGGCTTACTGGGATTCATTTAATATTATTTTCTAGTCTAGGATCTTGAGGAAAGTAGTGTTTCAGAAAGATTAAATTTAAGACAATAGGCTAGACAACATGGTTTGACCGAGTGATTATCATGCTAAGTGAAGTAAGCCAGAGAAAGACAAATATCATATGATGTTGCTTACATGTGGAATCCAGAAAAAAAAATGATAAAAATGAACTTATATACAAAACAGAAAGAGACCCACAGACACAGGAAACAAACTTATGGTTACCAAGGGGGAAAGGAGGGAAGGGATAAATTAGGAGTTTGAGATTAACATATATACCCTACTGTATATAAAATAGATAACCAACAAGGACCTACTGTATAGCACAGGGAACTATACTCAATATCTTGTAATAACCTATAATAGAAAAAAAATATCAAAAAGAAAAAATATATATACATTATATACGTATATATATGTATAACTGAATCACCATGCTGTATACCTCAAACTAACGTGACACTGTAAACCAACTATATTTCAATTAAAATAAAGTAAAATAAAATGCTGGAGAGACTGATTGAGAGAGTGGAGCCATGAAGTTAGAACGTTGTAGCAAAAGGGACTGAACTATGGTGGGAGAAGTTTGAATGAAAAAGAAGGGGTGTACGGAAATGTGAAACAGGACCTAGTGACTCTCAACTCTACAAAATACTGATGGAAAGGAATTACTAAAAGACGACTGAAGTTTCAAGCCTGAGGGAGTAAAGAAAGTGATATTAAGAATAAGAAAAGGAAAGTCGGAAAAGGAAATTTAAGAGAAGAAAAAAATTAACTCCATTTCAGACGAGTTTACATGTAGGGAGACAATGACTGGTCCAAATGGAAATATGTGAAATGCAGATGGCAAAAATAGGACCTAGTGCTCCAATGAAAGGAATAACTTGGAATTTGGGAGCTGTTAGCATGTAAGTGGTAGCTGAAATTACAAACATCAGTGGGGCTTCGAGCTGAGGCTCGGTTTCGGTTTCGGTCGGAGCTCAGGGAGAGGACTGGGGTTGGCGGCTTGAACATAGCCCGAAGGGGTTAGTGCACCACGGCTAACCGGGAGGGAATCCGGGGAAAAGTCTGCACCTGCTGAGGAGGCAAGAGACCTTTTCTTGCCTCTGTGTTTCCTGGTGCGAGGAGAGGGGTTTTAAGAGTGCTGCCTGGGCTTCCCTGGTGGCGCACTGGTTGAGAGTCCGCCTGCTGATGCAGGGAACGCGGGTTCGTGCCTCGCTCCGGGAAGATCACATATGCCGCAGAGCGGCTGAGCCCGTGAGTCATGACCGCTGAGCCTGAGCGTCCGGAGCCTGTGCTCTGCAACGTGAGAGGCCACAGCAGTGAAAGGCCCACGTACGGCAAAAAAAAAACAAAAAAAATTCTTTATTGCTAAAAATGCTAATCATCATCTGTCTCCAGCAAGTCATAATCTTTTTGCAATAGTAACATCAAAGGTCACTGATCACAGATCACCATAACAAATATAATAATAATTTTTAAAAAGTTTAAAATATTGTGAAAATTAAAATATGACACAGGGGCACAAAGTGAGAAAATACTGTTGGAAAAATGACGCTGAAAGACTGGCTCCACGCTGAGTTACCACAAATCTTCAATTTGTCAAAAACAGTATCTACAAAGTGCAATAAAGCAAAGCACAATAAAACAAGGTATGTATTGAAAATCTGAGAAACTTTTTATTAGGTACATATAAATCAGGCACATTCTTTGAATAGCTTAACATTGCACAGGATTTATTCAAACATTTACCTGAATGAAAGGCATGAGGAGTGTTTCCTACTCCTGCTATTATGAACCGATCTGCAATAAATATCCTTGTGTGTGGATGTATGCATATTTAGCATGAAATATCTACAGAATAAAATCTGAGTTAGTGGATCAAAAGATATGTGCATTTTAAATTTTGATAAATGTTCTTAATTGTCCTCCAAACTAATTTCTTCAATATTTCCTTCAACCAGCAATATAAGAGAGTCCCTATTGGCTCACAGCTTCCTCTACTGTGTAGGTCACTATTCTTCTATGTATGATTAGATATTTGGATCTTCAGCAATCTGATAAGAGAAATAATATTGTACACTTATTTTCATTTAGATTTTTTAATGTATGGGTGAGATTAAACATCTATCCATATTTACAAGTCATTCATATATTTTTTTCCTGTGATTTTCCTGTTTGTGCACTTTGCATATCCATCCTTTGGTTTATGTTTTTCTTATTTAAAAAGATCTGGAAAACCTAGCTCCTTCTTTGCTATATGTGTTGTAAATATATTTTCCAGTTTTCGTTTATCTTTTGACTTTTCTAGGGTGTTTTTTGCTGAGAATCCCAAATTGAGGAGGTGGACTTGGAGAGCAAGTTTTATGATTTTTTCCACTTTACCTCTTTTTGTGAGGGTATATGTGTATGCTTCTATGTAAGATTTTGTCTCTATAACTTTGCTTCCACCATTTGTCCCAAGGTTCTATCCGTCCCTTTTTTTTTCTCTCTAAATAATTATTTTTTTAATTCAATAACTTTATTATACTTTATTTTACTGTATCTTCTTTCTTTCTGTATTTTTTCCTTCCTTCCCTCATTCCTTCCTTCCTTCCCTCATCCCTCCCTTCTTTGCTTCTTACCTTCTTCCTTTCTTTTCTTCTTTCTTTCTTTCTTCCTTCCCTCCCTCCTTCCTTCCCTTTCTTCCTTCCTTCCTTTCTTTCTTTCTTCCTTTCTTCCTTTCTTCCTTTCTTCCTTCCTTCCTTCCTTCCTTTCTTCCTTCCTTTCTTTCTTTCTTTCTTTCTTTCTTTCTTTCTTTCTTTCCTATTTCCCCCTACTTCTACTAATTCTACTTTCTCTCCCTTTTATTCTGAGCCAAGTGGATGAAAGGCTCTTGCTGCTCCAGCCAGGAGTCAGGACTCTGCCTCTGAGGTGGGAGAGCCAACTTCAGAACACTGGTCAATAAGAGACCTCCCAGCCCCACATAATATCAAATGGCGAAAATCTCCCTCCCATCTCCATCTCAACACCAGCACCCAGCTTCACTCAACGACCAGCAAGCTACAGTGCTGGACAACCTATGCCAACCATATAGCAAGACAGGAACACAACCCCACCCACTAGCAGAGAGGCTGCCTAAAATCATAATAAGTCCACAGACACCCCAAAACACACCACCAGACGTGGACCTGCCCACTAGAGAGACAAGATCTAGCCTCATACACCACAACACAGGCACTAGTCCCCTCCACCAGGAAGCCTACACAACCCACTGAACCAACCTTAGCCACTGGAGACAGACATCAAAAACAACGGGAACTGCGAGCTTGCAGCTTGCAAAAAGGTGAACCCAAACACAGTAAGATAAGCAAAATGAGAAGACAGAAAAACACACAGCAGATGAAGGAGCAGGATAAAAACCCACCAGACCTAACAAATGAAGAGGAAATAGGCAGTCTACCTGAAAAAGAGTTCAGAATAATGATAGTAAAGATGATCCAAAATCTTGGAAATAGAATGGACAAAATGCAAGAAGCAGTTAACAAGGACCTAGAAGAAATAAAGATGAAACAGACAATGATGAACAACACAATAAATGAAATGAAAAATACTCTAGATGGGATCAATAGCAGAATAAATGAGGCAGAAGAACGGATAAGTGACCTGGAAGATAAAATAGTGGAAATAACTACTGCAGAGCAGAATAAAGAAAAAAGAATGAAAAGAACTGAGGACAGTCTCAGAGACCTCTGGGACAACATTAAACGCACCAACATTCGAATTATAGGGGTTCCAGAAGAAGAAGAGAAAAAGAAAGGGACTGAGAAAATATTTGAAGAGATTATAGTTGAAAACTTCCCTAATATGGGAAAGGAAATCGTTAATCAAGTCCAGGAAGCACAGAGAGTCCCATACAGGATAAATTCAAGGAGAAATACGCCAAGACACATATTAATCAAACTGTCAAAAACTAAATACAAAGAAAGCATATTAAAAGCAGCAAGGGAAAAACAACAAATAACACACAAGGGAATCCCCATAAGGTTAACAGCTGATCTCTCAGCAGAAACTCTACAAGCCAGAAGGGAGTGGCAGGACATACTGAAAGTGATGAAGGAGAAAAACCTGCAACCAAGATTACTCTACCCAGCAAGGATCTCATTCAGATTTGATGGAGAAATTAAAACCTTTACAGACAAGCAAAAGCTGAGAGAGTTCAGCACCACCAAACCAGCTTTACAACAAATGCTAAAGGAACTGCTCTAGACAAAAACACAAGAGAAGGAAAAGTCCTATAATAACGAACCCAAAACAATTTAGAAAATGGGAATAGGAACATACATATCGATAATTACCTTAAATGTAAATGGACTAAATGCTCCCACCAAAAGACACAGATTGGCTGAATGGATACAAAAACAAGACCCATATATATGCTGTCTACAAGAGACCCACTTCAGACCTAGAGACACATACAGACTGAAAGTAAGGGGATGGAAAAAGATATTCCATGCAAATGGAAACCAAAAGAAAGCTGGAGTAGCAATTCTCATATCAGACAAAATAGACTTTAAAATAAGGACTATCAGAAGAGACAAAGAAGGACACTACATAATGATTAAGGGATCGATCCAAGAAGAAGATATAACAATTGTAAATACTTATGCCCCCAACATAGGAGCACCTCAATACATAAGGCAAATACTAACAACCAT
>NW_006777108.1:263274-276193 GCF_000442215.2 Lipotes vexillifer
GTGCAGGGTGGAGGGTTGTGCAGGGTGGAGGGTAGTTCAGGGTGGCACATAGTGCAGGGTGGAGGGTTGTGCAGGGTGGTGCATAGTGCAGGGTGGCAGGTAGTGCAGGGTGGATGCAGCTGCAGGGTAGACTGTCGTTCTTGGTGCAAGAGCTTCAGCATCATCCAGGAACATGTTAGAAAGGTGAGTTCTCAGGCTCCACAGCCACACAGTGAACCAGAAATTTTGGGGGTGGTACCCAGAAATCTATTTCAATCAGCTCTTGAGGTGAATCTGATGCAAGCTGAAGTTTAAGAATAACTGCTAGTGTTTAGTTATCCACAAGTTAGGCAGTCCGCAAACTACAATTCTTTTTTCAATGACTGTCACCAAATCATAAGAAAGTTGTGCTTTTGGACAAATTCTGTAGATATTCCAGTGTGGTTTCTGACAAGGAAGTGTCTTAATTTTTGGAGAGGTTTTAAAAGAACACAAAATTTACGTAGTTTTCCTTGTGTATTTGTTTTTATTTTAAAATTTTGTGTTGTATTGACTGTACCTTTGAGAACAAATATTTAAATTATAGCATGGATAAAGGCTTTGCTATAGAAGTTTAGAGTTGAAAGTTCACTTGAAATGTCATCAGATCGAATTCTTATCTTAGAGTTGAAATAAGAAGCTTAGAAGGGTTACAGGAATCCCTGGATCTCAGAGCACTGTTAATCCTATTGTTTTCTCTCTGTCCTCCATGAAGCATCCCACTTTCACTGGGTTTGTGCATACAAAAAAGGTGATATAAAAAATAATAATAATGAAAGTAAATAGTATCTTTCACTTACTTTGGTCATCATTTCCCATACCTGTATAAATCGATGCCTAGGTACAATATTTCCATACAGTAATTCAGAATGTCTCTCTTTGGGTCTTTTAAGTTTACAGTTTGTAATTCAATTTTATAAATGTTTTGAGGTCATGAATTATTCTTTGGGGCTGAAAATATTTAAGAGTTGTAGTCTTGAATTATTCTCATGCAATACACATACCACATCATTCTGCATCGAATTGCAGAATACCCTCAGGAACTTTTAGGGGTTCCATAGAGCCCAAGTTAAGAATTTCTGCTTAAATAAGCTCATTTAACACTGTGGATGAAAAAACTTCCTTCCCAAAATTATTCTTTTCATCTAAAGACTTTCTTTAGGAAAAGATTTTTGCTCCACCATGAATCCCATATAAATAATTGCCACCTAATTCCCCCACCTTCACCTCTGATGCCCCAGACTCAGCCCTGCATTTGCAAACGGTCAGCAGCAGGGCCTAAGGGGTGGATTCTCCAGTTTGCCCTCCGAAACATTCTCTCTCCTTCTCTGCAAGGACCCCTGCCCTGCCACCCTGCACTGGCACTGTCCATATTATTGGAGGGTAGGGGCAAGTTCTGGAGGCAATTTAAATAAGCTTTCTTGTACCAGAGATAAGCAGGACGTACAGATGCAGTTGAAATTTTATGCACATTTGGAAAGCTTGCTTATTTTAGGATTTTGTTCAGAAATGAGTCACTGGAGCGTCTGTTTCTGGCTCTCTCTCTGTGGCTCTGTCTCTCAGAATGATAAAATTCCCAGCTAGCGGCCAGAGAGAGCACATTAGTTTAAAATTTGTTCTAGTCAAGAAGCTCGTCCAGTGAAAGTGCCAAGGGACATGCCACAACAGATTTACAGTTCGCACAATAAATAAAGAGCTGAAGAAGGCTGAAGGGAGGTGAGCGCGGAGGATGCTCTGGAGCAGTGAGGACTGAGCGGGTCACAGAGTCAGTACATACCGAGGCAGTTACATCTCCAGCAACCTCTGTTATATACACAGAGATTTAGGGGCAACCATCATGTGATGATGTCCCAGGTAAAAATTGCAAGCTGTTACTTATGTATTAGTTACTCTAGAATTCACTAGCATAGATTGACTGATTGATCACATAACCACAAAGCAAAATTTAAGAGATTCGTCATGGATCCAGGCATTTAAATTGGGGTGGGTTAGGCAGTTAAATGGAGGGGCAAGCAGCTGGTGAGGCTTAGCTGGGAGAAGCACATCAGGTGGGTCATGCCAGTGGCTGGGTAAATGGCAGTGGCAGGAGGACTTACGAGGTCCAAAGAGTAGGTAGAACTTCATAGATAGGGTTCATTTATCTTCTTAATATGCTTTGGGAGGGAGGGAGACAAAGAGGGAAGAGATATGGGAACATATGTATATGTATAACTGATTCACTCTGTTATAAAGCAGAAACTAACACACCACTGTAAAGCAATTATACCCCAATAAAGATGTTAAAAAAAAAAAACAACAACATCAGTGGTATTTCAAACTGAAAATATAGAAGTTCAGGGACTGAGATCCTGATCTCTAACATCTCAAATTATATTATGAAAATACATCCCTTTAATTATCACCAAACGGATGTGTATACCCCCATTTCTTCAAATTTTTCAAAAACATACTTGGCTGTCATACCAGGACTAAAATGTTAACTTGACTATATTGTTTCACATTTCAAAACTGCAGAAACAACTGACCTCTTCAGTATAATCCAGGGGGGTAAATTCAAATGCCAGGCAGAAAACTAAGAGTGAAACCAGCCCAGTCTGAGACAGGAGTGAAGGAAAGTGCAGGCTTGGTCTAAAGATGGCACCTCTAGGGAGGGGGGAGATGCCCAGGGAGCCACAAGGAGGAGCCCTTCACCAAAACAAGGCTTGTGAGGAACCAGTGAAAGAGCTTTGAAAGGTTTTGAGCTGGGAAAGCCTGGAATCAGATTTGCATTTGCTGTTATGGCCAAAGTAAAAAAAAAAAAATAACCATCACTAAAACAATCAGGACAAGGCTGAGGCTACGGTTAGGGCATCTTCCCACTGACTCCTGGCCACCACCCAAGATGGTCCCAATGCACCTAGGAACCTCTGGGGAATGTAAATTGAAGATGTAAGGCTGCCTCTGTCTGAAGGTCCCTCCCTCTGATGCCTGTGTGTGGGACCATGGGCCTTGGACTCAGAACTCCTGCTCTCACTGTCAACCAGGCCTCTTGGAGAACATTTTAGCTGAAGTATGTGTTTTATACTATTTCATCCTTTCTAGTACTTTTTCCACTTATTTGCTTTTTCAAAATGAAACTAGCAGGCTTTCTAATTATAAAGGTAATTTCTATTTTCTATGTGCAGGTAAGTTTTGTACATTCTTAGGAAAAGAATATGGAGAAATATACACCAAACCTAATAGCTGTTGTTACCAGGAAGCATGACTAGTTTATATTTAATTTATGATTCTTTTGTAGTATTTGCTTTTTTCTAAATCAAATATCACATATTGTTTTACAATAAAAAATATTTTAAAAAATTTCAATGACGTATACTTGATTTACAATCAAGAAAACTGTGTTGATGTTCCTGTGTGCTGTGTTACTTTCAGGTGTAGAGCAAAGTGATTCAGTTTATATATATATTATTTTCAGAATCTTTTCCATTATTGAATATAGTTCCCTGTGCTATACAGTAGGTCCTTATTGCAATCTATTTTACATATAGTAGTGTGTATCTGTTAATCCCAAACTCCTAATTTATCCCTCCCCTACCCCCTTCCCCTTTGGTAACCATGACTGTTTTCTGTGTCTGTGAGTCTATTTCTGTTTGGTAAATAAGTTCATTTGTAACATTTTTTTAGATTTCACAAATAAGTAATATTATATGATATTTGGCTTTCTCTTTCTGACTTACTTCTTTTAGTATGATAATCTCCAAGTCCATCCATGTTGCTGCAAATGGCATTATTTTATTCTTTTTTATGGCTGAGTAATACTCCATTGTACCACATCTTCTTTATCCATTCATTTAGGTTGCTTCCATGTCTTGGCTATTATAAATTGTGCTGCTATGAACACTGGGGTACATGTATCTTTTTTAATTAGAGTTTTCACCTTTTCTGGATATATGCCCAGGACTGAGATTGCTGGATCAGATGGTAACTCTACAAAAATAAAGACTTTAAAAAAAATTTTTTTAAGTACCTTTGGCAGCTCCAACCACTGTTCCATGAAGGGATGTGGGCCCAGTGTCACCAAGTCTGATTTCTCAAGACAAACTAGAAATCCAACTATTATGTAAAAATGTAGTTTTTAGATGATAGCAACAAATTCAAAAAATTTTTAAAATACTCTGCAGACTGAATAAATCCTCTTCAAACTGGATTTGGCCTTCAGGTGTCAAAGTTTTAGACCTAGTTTAATAGCCTAAATCTAATCAGAATAAGGAAAAACTGTAAAAGACTTCGGAATTTAGTGGCTATTACGGCTAGCACGTCTGTCTTGGTTATCTCCACCTCTGTTTATCTGACTCGGTTATGTTACAACTCTGTAGAGACAGTTGATAACTTGCAGAAAATTGATAGGCATACAAATAATCCCTATCCACAGGATGCAATAATGCTACCCTGGGGACCGTGACCAGTTTTGCAATAACTAACAAATTCAACATTCCCTTATTTGACTGTATTGTGTGGTGATACTTTGAGTTTTCTTTTGAACCAGTTGTAATATACTACTAATTTCTTCCTTAACTGATGAGTTAATAAGTCTCTGACAGATTTTTATTTGTATGAAGGAGATGATTTTGTCCTCTTTTAAAGTGTATCCATTACCTTCAGACTACCAATTAGTATTACCCAAATATTCTCCCTCTGTTTTTCCATTCATCTGGGTTTTTTATCTTTGAAAGTTTGTGATATTGGTGTCATGGGTGAGAGGTACAGGCATCTAAGAGGATAAGCAAGAGGGGAGCCAGGAAAGACATTTCAACTGATGTCGCAGATGAGCTCCCAGACAGTTTGAAGGCCAATGAATTAAAGCATTAATAGAAATTTTATTTCCGTCTGTCTGATTTTTGCTCAGAATCCTACCCACCCTCGCCAAAAAAAAAAAACCCACTCAGGAAAGAAAATAAAAACAAACTGAATCTTGGATCTACAGCTGTTTTCCAAACTGTAGGTCTCAACCCTTTACTGGAAATAAACTCAATTTAGTGAATCATGACCAGATCTTTGAATAGAATGAAACGGGGGGGGGGGGGGGGGGGAGAGGAAGAGAAAAAAGAAAAGGAGAAGCAAAAAGTTTATCAGAGAGTGTCACATGTGGTAAGTAATGTTTATGAACTTTGGCTTGTGGGTGCATGTACTAGGACCTGACATGAAATGTCACGTTTCATGTTTAGGTTGGAGACAAAGAAGTTTCAAAGACACTAATCCTACTTTGGTGCTCACACACTCCCTAAAAGAATTTTGTAAAATCATGTGCTCTCTTGTACATTTTAAGTTGACATCTAAACGTTTACACTGAAAATTATAGAGAATGTAGTTTCTAGCATATTATATTTATATGTTGAAATAAAACAACTGTATCATTCTTTTAAATTTATCTCGTGTAATCTAAACACCACAGCATTTTAATATCCACCATCAGCCATTTTAAAATATATAAGCAAGTTCTGTCTTTTCTAACAGCAGGAAATTTGACATTGTTCTATTTTCTCCTTGAACTCATATTTCCATTTCATTTCCACTGATCTGGAGTAGCTCAGAGATGCCCTCAGAACACTAGTGCAGCTTTTACAACAAACCCAGATGAATACAAAGCAATGGTGGCAATCTCATTTTTAAGAGAGTCTGTCTTCTAAGTTATCACTCCTAACCTTTTCACTTGTCACCTAACTGGAAAGTGGTATCATGAACACATATAACAGACGTTAAAAATTGAAGGTACATGATTTAATAAAACTCACTTCCCTATATGACTATATAGTTGCTTTTAGCAAACTGAGACATTAAATATGTATTATTTTCAGCCAAAACAGAACATCTAAAATACACAGAAAGTCGGAAGACCTCAAGCTACAAACTGATGATTATAAAGCATAGGCAAGGGAGGGTTCTAGAAGAGTGCAGAGGAGCTCTGAAGAACTTCACAGTATAGATTTCAACAGGGGTGAGGCTGGATTTTTTTCCTTGAAAAAAATATAGTATTTTACTTTTTTTTTTTCTATTCTTACAGTTTAAATCCTTTTATTTTAGTTTATATTAAATTAAAGGCAGGAAAAGCTTTTCAGAAATGGGACACGTAGGATTCAAACATGAAATCCTTAAATATAATACAGGAAATCCTAGGTTAAAAGAGTACTGAGGGCAATGGAGGGAGGGGGTTGTAGTTTATCGCCTCAACTTGATGACTTTTGACACTTGGCTTTATTTGCCATGGACAGCAACACCGGGTTGCATTTGATAATCTCAACAGCCAGCTACTCCTCATTCCCATGCAAGATACCTACAGCCAGGAACTGTTTGCAATCTTAGCTGTCACCATAATAGTAAAATCCTGCTATCATGGAAGCATTACATGATCTGGAATTACTAATTTTCTCTAGCAGAATTGCTTTGCAAGCACATGATAAAGTTATTCTGAAAAGTCACAAGTTGGCCCAAGAAAATTTTAGAGCAGAAACTTCTTTCTTCTCAGCTCCCTTTTCCATCGCTGCAAACTGACAGTGTCCCTGAGGTGAAAGAGACCTCAGACAATCCTACTCTCTTCCACTTCTCTGTGAATTACCACCCCTCAAAGTCTCTATCAGAATCATCAGGGAAGTTTTGTGCAGTTTTGCTGCTGTTGTTGGATTTGGGGGTTTTGTTTTCCTTTTAATTAACTACCCTATTATTCTCAGAATCAAGAATGGTAGCCTGGCAATGATAAAGATTGACGGCTTTTTCCCACTACCGTCTCTTACTCATAAAATGAAAAACAGGATAGCATAAAAAAGTCTCCACTGATTCTACTAATTCAGGGGAGAGGAAATCACCCTATTACATTAGACCGGAGTTTCCCAGCCTCTGCACTCTTAGCGTTTTAGACCAGATAATTCTTTGTTGTAAACTACTCCTCTGTAGATGGGTGCGATCACCTAGTATGTGATGCATTCTAGTCAGAAGCCATCTTAATTTCAAGAGGTTTTATTAAAACAAACAAAAACTTCCCTCTTTTTAATGCAGGACATGCAAAAACCATTCTTTTTTTCCTAAAGAAGGATGTTAAATAGTGTGAAGAGATATAAGTTTAGAAGATAAAGTTGCTGCCTTTGAGAGCTTATAACAAACCACGCTTATAAGTTATAACCGTTTTGGTCTCATTCATTGACCAAGAATGTAATTTAAAGGCTTTAGTGTTATCCCGACTCCTCTAAATTAATGACACAATTATATATTTTTATGTTTTAGAAAAGTTACAAGTATAATTCTACGTAACTGTCACACAAAAAAAATCTGATTTTGGCTTAAATAACAGATACCTACCAATAAAATACTAGTTTCTAACCACTGTGTTCAATGTTGTAAATCTAAAATGAAAACACACCCTGAAAAAGACCCCAGGCAACTCTAAAAAAAGCATCTCTTCACATGAAACAAATACCTTAGGCGATCTATTTAACTAGGTGATTTATTTAATAAAGTCGTAAGGAAGAACAAAGTAGACCAATTGTGAGATCACCCCTCTTTACAACTCTCTATAGCACAGAGAAACGGAGAATTTAAAAAAATAAAATAAAGCATTATTCAGGGTGGGTCTTTAAAAATCTCTATTTGCTCACTTAAATACATCTAACACACAACAGGAACCATTACATACATCTTCCAAAAAAACTCACTCCTCAATTGCCCTTTAAAAATCTACATCATTCGACTTCCAGTACAATCTAACTGCATCATCAAAAGTATTTCCTTCCTAAATAAAAACAAACTTCTAAAATTCAGTCGTTTGTTCATTTGCTCACTTTTTAATTCATTCAACCAACGTGTTTTGAAGACCAAATACTAGCCAGGCACAGTTCTAGGCCCTAGAGAACAACACCAAACAAGGCAGTTTCTCCAAATTCAAGGATCTAATCTATTTGCTGCCTTTTGGCCTGCCTCTCTACCACCTCTCACAAGGCCAGCGGGCACAAAGCATGGTGCCGAGTCCTGTGTAAAACCAGCACAGGCCAAGCAAGCGGCTAACAAGCTGTTAACAGTCTAGTCAAATATTGTTACCTGTCTGAAGACTTGCTTCAGACTCCTGAGTAAATAAGAAAGCTGACTGTTTCACCTCCTCCCAATTTTTCATCAAAATGCACATAAAGAAACAATAGAAAAAAACTGGCAATAACTATCAACCATATGCCAAAGTCGGAGTCAAATGTCCATGAACTCCACAATCAGTGGGGATTGACCAAGAAGTACAACTGACCAAGAGTTCATTACTGTGCTGTCTGCCACATGCTACATCTTCTGAAATCCTATCCAAGGATGAATGAATGAATAAGCAAATAGACAAGCAAACTATTACAATAGGAGAGTGAACCACGAAGATGGAGAAAGTATTTCATCCATCCCCATTGCCTGAACTTAATTCTAAAACACAGCTGTACCTACCAGAAAAAAATAGGCTGCCAGACATCCCACTGCATGGGAATTCTTTCTGAAGTCTGGCAAAATTGGATTCCCTCCCTTGACCCTCCCCTTCTCCTGGGAGATCTTCTACCTCCATCCAAAGATGATACGTTTTTGGCCTTGGCAAGCAACAGGGAAAAATAAGGAGGGAAATGGTTTATAACTGCCCAAGGAAGACTTTGTAAAACAGGGTCCCAGACAGAAAAAGCTCCATGAGCAGAACACAGGAAAGAGATCTACTTTCATGTTTGAAGAATTACAAACTGCTCCTAATTCTCTAATTCATTCAGAGATCTCAATGGTCTGAGCCACGGAAGACTCAATCTCGGCCTGGCAGACCCACACATGATGAGTTTCTGTTAGCCACTGTGAACTGAACAAGCCAAGGAACGTGTGCAACCACCTGTCTTCCAGGACTAGACACAGAAACAAGAAGCTGCCTGCAATAGAAAGTTCAGCGAGGAAGACGAAAGTAGCCTGCTCCCCCAGTCTCTGCTTCAATGAATAAACATAAGGAATGGAAAATATAGACTGAAAGATCAAGAGGAAAAATATCTCACTGACGATAATTTTCCAAAAGAAACTGTTGAACAGTATAGACAACATCTTGGTAACACTCAAACGGTTTTAAGAGGACACAGTCTCTTCCACCCAGGCTGCTGAGCAGAGCTGGGCAAAACATACCGTCACCCAGATGCTTCAGGATTCTCACTCTCAGACAAGCCCACACACTTCCTTCCTTCTGAGGAAGCACGCTTCCACCTTTACTAACATCATTCATCATCACTAAGATGCCCAGCAGATACTTTAGGACAATTTGCTCACGCTACTAACAGTTATAAGTTACAATTTATTATTGTAACCAGGCACTGTGCTCAGGGATTTACATATGCAAATCTTATTTAATGCTTAAAATAACCCCATGAAGCTTTATTATCTCCCATGTTTATACAGAAACTGAAGCTCTGACAGGATAATTTTTCCAAAAGTCACCCAAGTATCAAGATTTAATCTAGGTCTATATCCTTCACCCTGTGCTGTAGTGCTTCAGTGTCCAAGGCTGAGTCATCTTCCCAGCACACACGTCCTATTCTCTACTCTCTATCTCAGGAAAAAGCATGGTGATCCAAACAGCTGCTAGAGACAGAATTGTAAGTGTTACCTTAATTTCACCCTCTCCCTTTCATCCACTCTCCCCCACCCACTAAGTCCTGCAACCCCATGATATCTCATGAAACTTTTGGTTTCTCTCTGTTCCTACTGCCCCTACTTGGGTTCAGCTCACCAACATCTCCAGTTTGATTACTGCAACCCCCTTGGGTGTCTTTCCAACATAGTGGACCCCGCTATGTTCCCAACATCTTTGTACCCAATCCTCCCCAAGTACCCTTCTACACCATAGTTGTTTGGTAGATGTATGGTCAAGTGACTAGAGCTGGCAAATTAGATTCTCCCAAGAGCCGTTCACAAAGTTTGGGGTAACCATGCAGGTCTATGTAAACAGTGAAGCAACCATTGCTTGGCTGAAGAGAAAGTGGTCTCAAAAGAGACAGAAGACAGTCTGGATTCTGAAAGCTTTCCTCTTCATGGCTTCAGTTCCTTATAAGGCTAATAAACCTTAGGCTAGTCAAGCTAACCCAAAATAGTTCTAATCAGTTTCCTTTTGACCTAAAAGTAAACTGGCTAGAAGGTGGAGACAACCCAAATGTACCCAAAATAAAGAGTGGATAAATAAAATATGGTATTTACTACATACAATGGACTATTATTCAGCATTAAAAGGAATGAAACTCTGATACATGCTACAACATAGAAGAACCTTGAAGACATTATGATAAGTGAAATAAGCCAGACAGAAAAGGACAAATATTATATGATTCTACTTATATGAGGTACCTAGAGTAGTCAAATTCATAGACTGTATAATGGGCAGAGAGTTTTAGTATGGGATGATGACAAAGTTTGGGAGATGGATGACAGCAATGGTTGTACAACAATGTGAATGTACCTAATGCCACTGAGACATTCAATTAAAAATGGTTAAGATGGCAATTTTTATGTACATTTTACCACAATCAATCAATCAAAAAAAAAAAGTTAAAACTTGTTTAAAAAGGTCATGTTACTTGTACCAAAAGCACCTTGATCAGGATATTCCAAGACATTCATCATCATGAAACCAGAATACTCAACCTAAAATGTCAAACTGATCACTCCCTTTCCAGTGCTCTCCTCCAGCATCACTATTAAGCTCAACTCCTTGGCATGGCATATAAGGAAGACATTCCAAATTCTGGTCTCTACGTAGCTTCATCCTTAATTCTCGCCACTCCCAAGTGCCCTACTATACCTCCACCAAGAACTTGTTATCCTCAACAACTAACAGAATCCCCACATTGGCTCTCTAAAAGAGTACTTGTGGTAATGTCTTAAATATAAATATGTATTTTTAATGTATGGCTAACCCAATAAAAGAATAAAGAAAATCTATAGAAGCCAGAAGAAAATCTATAAATCCACAAGGGTATATGCAAATACTAGAGTTAACATTTTCCCTGTGGCCACTTTTGATTTCTAATGACTAAAAGCCTGAGTTTTAATTATCCATGTCCCACAGGGAACAAGGACAAAGTCTGTGGCTAAACATCTTTGGAAGAAGGAAACAAAGATCTTCTCTGGAGTAAAATACCCTCAAACTAAACCTCAAAAAAAACAGCAAAAAACTTCCAAGAAACATGAATTCATAATAAAAAAATACTGTACAAATAAAGAAATAAGCCACAGTAAGCAAGAATCAAAACACTCTACAGAATCAAACCCATCAAGATTGTGGGTATCAAAACTAGACCATAAACAGACTTACTTTATATTCTGTAATATATGGAGAAATAAAGGGAGACCTAAGACTATGACAAAAGAGTATCAATAAAAACTACTAAGATTTGTAAAAAGAACCAAACAGAACTTCTAGAAACAAATAAAAACTAGTATTGAAATTAAAGCAAATGACTCACAACCGCACAAAGAATTAGTAAACTGGAAAATTCGAAAATATTATCCAGAATTCAGCACAAAGAATCAAAACCACTGAATTGTAAAACAGAGATCAAGAGCACATGAGGTCCTTCCTACTTCTAATCGGAGTTCCAGAAGGAGTCAGAGAATAGGACAGAAGCAATATTCAAAGAGATAATGGTTGAAAATGTCCAAGTGCTGATAAAGACAAGATTATCGGATTCACAAAGCACAACATATTCACCAGAAAACTAAATAAAAGAACTCCTCATCAGGATACATTATACAGTAAAACTGCAGAATACCAAAAACAAACTGAAGATCAAGCAGATAGAGACACGAAAGAACAAAATCACAATTTAAAAGAAAAGCAAATATTATAAGAGTAAAATAATATCAGAGTAGTCTTGAGAGAAATTAATTGTCCATTTAGAATTCTATGTAGGATGCGGAAAGATGGAGGAGTGAGACGCGGAGATCACCTTCCTCCCCACAGATACACCAGAAATACATCTACATGTGGAACAACTCCTACAGAACACCTACTGAACGCTGGCAGAAGACCACAGACCTCCCAAAAGGCAAGAAACCCCCCCCCCCCACGTACAGGGGTAGGGCAAGAGAAAAAAGAATAAACAGAGACAAAAGGATAGGGACGGGTCCTGCACCAGTGGGAGGGAGGGGGGAAGGAGGAAACGTTTCCACACACTAGGAGCCCCTTCGTGGGCGGAGACTGCGGGTGGCGGAGGGGGGGAGCTTTGGGGCCGTGGAAAAGAGCGCAGAACAGGGGTGCAGAGGGCAAAGGGGAGAGATTCCCACATGGAGGATTGGTGCTGACCGGCACTTACCAGCCCGAGAGGCTTCTCTGCTCACACGCCGGGGCAGGCGGGGGCTGGGAGCTGAGGCTCCAGCTTCAGTCAGAGTACCAGGAGAGGACTGGGGTTGGTGGCGTGAACACAGCCTGAAGGGATTAGGGCACCACGGCTAGCAGGGACGGAGTCCAGGGAAAAGTCTGGAGCTGCCAGAGGCAAAAGAATTTTTCTTCCCTCTTTGTTTCCTGGTGCGCGAGGAGAGGACCGCGGCTGAAAGCTCGGACGCCAGAGACAGGCACGAGCCGCGGCTCAAGGCACGAACTTCAGAGACTGGCGCAAGCCGCGGCTAAAAGCTCGGACACCAGAGAAGGGCGGGAGATGCTAAGGCTGCTGCTGCCGCCACCAACGGGCCTGTGTGCGAGCACAGGTCACTATCCACACCCCTCTTCCAGGTAGCCTGTGCAGCCCGCCACTGCCAGGTTCCCGGGATCCAGGGACAACTTCTCAGGGAGGACACACGGCGGGCCTCACGCTGGTGCAACGTCACGCCGGCCTCTGCCGCCGCAGGCTCCCCCCCCACCCCCCGCCCCCCCCCTCCCCCCCCCCCCCCC